>NW_028275157.1:20732329-21041223 GCF_013281855.1 Momordica charantia | reverse complement strand
ACAAGAACTAACCAGGAGTGAAAATTTTAAGCTCATGGGAGAAAAATGAGAGGGCCCCTCCATCCACCAGGACGGTCTCATTACAGGTACAGAGCCATTAATGGACAAACTAAAAGGGAAAATCAGAAAAAGCATTTGATGGGTTGAAAAGAACAAGCGCCATTAGCCCTTAGCTGAAGCCATGTTGAGCGAGAGCACAGCGAATCGGAATGTTTGAAAGAGAGTTCAAGTCGTCGACTCAGTGGTCCTGCTGGGTATTCAATCATCGCTGATTTTTGGGGCCCAAAATATAGCTCTCACAAGCCACACGCTTCCTTTTTCAAGTAGTGCGCTCACTCCCACTCGCACCCTCCATTACGATCGATAAGCTATAACAGTAGCCATTGTAAGACCCTTTTGTATCAAATTTCATGGCATCGTAGTGGGTTCTTTTTGTGCTACAGGTGAATTATTTGGGGGAAATTTCAACTGTGCTTTCTGCATTTTTCCTTCCTTTTTACTAACAAAACAAAACCCCAAAATTTTTTTAATTCGAATTGAAACAGTGTAAGTTGAATTCCTCCCGTCCTTTTCCTCAGGAGAATCCTGTTTAGGTACGGAATTCAGATTGAAGCGCGTACATAAACATGATATTTTTAAAATTTTATTCGTTCTACTTTGAAGCAGACATTCTTCGACAAAAATAGGTTCTTTTCTTTCTAAATAAATGGAAAAGTTTATACTTTTAACCCAGGTGATGCTATTGATATTATTTATCAGGTTCATCTTTGACCTAAAATACATGTGTTTTGTATTGGTACTATTGATAGGAAACAAGAAATCACAGGAGGTGTTAAATCTTATTATGAACTTTTAGAAGTTGCCATTTTGATTGACATGAGAGTAGCATAGTTTGTAGCCTCTTGAAAAACAGCGTTTGTTAATCCATCCAGCCTCTTTATTATCAATTTAGTACAATAGTAGCATCTTATCTAATAGCCTGTTGTGGTAGGATCATACTGTGTTGCATGGAAAGACACACGATGTACATAAAAAACATTAGAATTCAATTTCCTTGAGTTCATATCAAAGATAGCAAGACAACCGTTACATCACCGTATAGGGTGTACATCTTCGACCACGATTTAACTTCATAAGATTTAACTCTAGAGATTTTTTATAACTATTTCTAAAAGATCATGGACTAAATTGTCACTTTTTAAAATATATAAGACCAAATAAAAACGTACCTTCAAACTCGGGACTTACAGAAACTACTTCTACCTATGCTATGTTCTTCATTTTGTTATGTGGTTCCAGATTACACCCAATAGGCAACATTGCTAAACCTTACTCTCTGGCACTTCATTTTGTTAAATCAAAATGATTATGATTCATCTGTAGACCCCAACTAATCTCTTTTTCTCCACTCTCATCACCTGAACATCGATGGGAAACTTGAAAGTCAGAGAGTGACGAAGTCCAAATTCTACTCTCTTTGGACATATATCCTGTTGCAAGGTAATCTATTCTATGAACTCTAAGTTCTGCACTTTTTGCCCTTAAAGTGTGGTGATCATCACTTGGTGACTTAGAACCCAGATTAATAGCTACTGTCCGCGATGAAACAATGGCCCCTGTTGTTCGATTAAGACCATAGGTTGTTCTTTCTAAAACAAAATTCATATGATCGTATGTACGGTTGGAGTACATCGTTTTTACGTCATCATATGATGTTTTTAGTTTCTGCCATGCAAAAAAAAAAAAAAAAATCAAAGTTAGGAGCCTTGTATGATGTGAATAGGGGTGTCCATGTAAAAAAAGACCAGATTATCTCCTTCGAACGAATGTTTACCATGTATACTGTCCCGTTAGACGATACAATGATAGCATTATTATGGTAGCTTTCCCTGCAACAATCAAGATGGTCATTTAATTATATTAATTTATGAAATATGGAAGTAAAAGATTTGATAAACGGAAGTAAAGCATGTTGTGGGAACTATAATACGAGAGGTGTGTATTGCGTTGGCAGAAGGATTTGGTTCTTTCCTTTCCAGCTCTGAGTAATAGCCATTCGTTTTCATTCATTTATATTGATTAAAGAATGATCAAATTGCCTGCACACTTTGTTGAACTGCACATTAAAATAGTTTGTTGAGGTTGGTGTTTAGTTGATTTATTGTCTGGTGTTTCTGTTAAGTAGCCCTATACTCGTTCTCCGTAACAAACTAAAAGGGTAATTTAATTAGGTGGGTAGCTAAAATTGGACACATATTTTAAAAAATGGCCAATAGTATGACATTTTGCACCATAGTTAAACGCGATTTAAATTTTGATAGCTTTCCAATTTTATGCGTTACATGTGAACCAACCTCTCATCTTCTCTTATTTAAGGGATTTAATTGATTTGATTTTATATCTCAACCATTTAAATTTTAGTCTCAAGTGATCTCCCATGCTTCCAAGCTTCCCTCTCTCTAACGATTTAATTGACAATATTGTTCAAGGTGGACGATGTCTCTGGGTTATTAAATACTTTAAATAACCTAACTGAATGCTAATAAAGAAGCATCGAGAGGATGGGCTGAGCCGGACCGACCAATTAGGTGCAGGTCAATGTTTAGTGCCCCCAAGCAACTGTTTGGGCCTAGTTTGGACCCGCCCAAATACAAATTGGAAGACTCATGGATCAATCTATGGGCTGACTCATTGGATTAAAACCTTTTTTTTCTTTTTAATTTGGAAAAAACCGAGTTTTTTTTTAATACAATAATATGTGAGAGTGAGCTTCGAATTCACGATATTTTAATAAGAGATATAAGTATACCAGTTGAGTTAAGCTTAGGTTAACAAATTTTTAAGAGTTTATTTGATAACCATTTTTGTTTTTTTATTTTTGGTTTTTTTTTTCTATTTTTAAAATAATAAAAACCACGCAGGTTTGATAACTATTTTTGTTTTTTATTTATAAAAAACAGAAAACTAAACATGTTTGGCAACCATTTTTAGTTTTATGTTTTTAATAAGTAATAAAATTAAAAATATATATATATTAGAGATAAAATTCTACGTAGAGTAAAAATGACGATGGTTTGGGACGGAAGTGAAGATGCACTCTTCCATTCTCGTGCTCGTGAAAATTTTTAGTCCACAATCTTCACATCATTCTTCGATTTGGGAATCGACATGCAGGTTAAAGAATCTTATTTGGGGACGGGGATATATGGAAAAAATTACTGTTGTAATTAATTTTAATTATTGTCATAATTTAAAAAATAACAAAGGGTAATAAATATATATTAATTATTTTTAGAATTATTATTTACTATTATAAATAATTAGTTTTAAAATATATTTAATATTTTATTCATAATTTAGTAAATGTGTTAATAAAATATATATTAATTATTTAAAATTTGAAATCAAAGACGGGGTTGGGACATGCATATTCTTGGAGTGGGGACCCGTCCTACGAAAATTTTTGTCATCCCTAATGTTGATACACAAAAATACAAGTTTAGAGAAATGAAAATAAACTTTTAAAAGAAAATGTTAGAGAGAAAAAAAGACATATTTAAAAAAAGATAATTAGTGAAAGAAAAGTTAAAAGGGAAAAAGAGAAAAACAAAAAAATAAAGTTGAGAGGAAAAGATACGTTAAGAAAAAGAAAAATTTTAATGAGAAAAAAATTGTAAAGATAAAATTAAACCATATTTGAAATATATTTTTTTAGAGAAAATAAATAAATTAAAAGTTATAACGAAAGAGAATTGAATGAAAAAATAAGATATAATTTCTATATGAAAAGTAGATTAGAAAGAGAAGAGAAAAATTAAAAAAAAAATTTTTAGGAAGAGAATGTTTAAAATAATATTAGATTTTTAGAGAGATAAATGAGAGTTCGTGCTATCATTTTTTCATTTTATTCAAGATTTCATGAGAATAAACCCAAATTTTAATAAGTTAGAATAAAATTAAAATAAATGCCATTTTAAAGTTATTCATTCTTCAACGATTCAAAGAACATTGTTTCAATTCATCGTAAGAGAAAATCAACTCGTATCAATCAATCAAATTTGCTGAATAAGTAATATTTGTTTATCAAATAAATTATCATATTCCTCCGGTCAAATTATCTGTATGAAAAAAAAATACATGAAATAATTTTGGAGGGAGAGAGAAATAATAATAACGGGTATACTTATTCTTACTCAAAATAAAAAGGTAAGGTTGGTGGGCCCTCGGCCTACAATTTCGGCCCATTCACTCCATCGATGCTTCGTTTTCAGTAAACGCAAACCCTCCTTTTGCCCATTTCCTGAATCGGAGAAAAAAGGTTCCGGCGAACAGAACAGCGATGGCCACCTTGAAAGAGATCCTAACCAGGCGACCTGTCTCTGCCACCATCAGGCTCACTGTGCCTGCCGGCGGAGCCCGCCCAGCGCCGCCGGTGGGTCCGGCGCTCGGTCAGTATCGGCTGAATCTTATGGCGTTCTGCAAAGATTTCAATGCCAGGACCCAGAAGTACAAGCCCGACACACCCATGGCCGTCACCATTACGGCTTTCAAGGACAACACCTTCGAGTTCACCGTCAAGTCGCCGTCGGTCACTTGGTACCTGAAGAAAGCCGCCGGGATCGACTCCGGGAGCAGCCGCCCAGGCCACGTGGTCGCCTCCACGCTCTCCCTCAAGCACATTTACGAGATCGCTAAAGTCAAGCAGTCCGATCCTTATTGCCAGTACATGCCGTTGGAGTCCATTTGTAAGTCCATTATCGGCACTGCGAATAGCATGGGAATTAAGGTTGTTAAGGAATTGGATTAATGCAATCCCTAAAGTTCTAGGGTTTTTCTGCCCTTGTTCTTCAGTATCTCGATTCAAATTGAAAGGTTTTTTAATGACCTCATTCCTCTTACGATCGGTATGGTGTGAATTAATATTATCCTGTATGCTAAGTCGGCAGTCCTCTCTGCTGGCATGTTTAGTTTCTTCTAATACAATAGAAGTCGAATCAATTCCAACGAGTTACTTATTAATTTCTGGGCCGTATTGATTTGAGCTATTCAGGAAAGGGAAGGGAGGCTGAGCTAATAGCTAAGAGTTGCCATCTTGTTTGAAAGCAAGTTAATTACAAATCACGAGATATACAATTCTGCTATTGGGCTATAGCCAATTTTGTAAGACTGCAAACTAGTTGCATTTTTATCAATGAAAATATTGCCTTTGCTTGCATTAGCTGATTGTTAGCCCCATCCCAATTTGATATTTCTGGTCTGAAATCCTGAATTTTGATGAACTTCTGTGAAATTTTGCTTTGTTGTCATGTCAATTAGTAGTTCTGGTTCATTATTCACCTGCCCATTTCCTGTTGATTAGTTGGCCGTCCATTACGCTTCCTTTACTTGGCATAAGCAAAGTGGATTGTTGTGGGTTATACGCCTGTTGGTTGAAATATTGGAGATTAGGGTTGTAGACAGAAGAATTGAGACATGAATATATGCAGAAAATGGTGTAAAGCTATGACTTAAGACTGTCTCTTAGGACAACAACTCTACAGTGCATTGTTTTTCTACCCTCACTCCTAAGGCACTTGCATCTGTCATTTTTGGTGCTATGGCTGTGGATCATAGCTTGGCCTACACCATGAAATTGTTATTGAATTCTTTGTTTGGTCAGGTGGTAACAATTATGACCTTTTGATTTGGCCCTCATTTATCATGAGACACCAAGGATCATCAAAGGTTAGGAAGTTTGGTAGAGAGAATTTTGAGTAGGGAACTTGAGTTTTTTTTTCTTTTGGTTTATGCTAATGTAATCTTCACACCCAGGCCAAGGAAGATCTGAGAAAATTTTGAACTGTAAATTAGTTTCTCAATCTTATGAATGAAGAATGATAAGCTAGGTTGGCATCATAGTTTCTTCACTGCTTATCTTGTGGAGTAATTAAAGAATTTTAATGTGCAGTTTCCTGTTTGATTCTTGCAGCAAGTTCAATCCTTATCTTCCCTCTGATGTGATTGGTTGAAATGTGTTTGATTGATTGTATTATTGCTTCAAGATTGTCGGTTATCACCTTTCTCTAATTGGCACCAGCAACCTCTGATGATATGATATGATCAGATTTATGAAAAATTAGGCACAAGAAAAACCAAAATAGGATTCATAATAAGTCTTCATTATGGGATGGATTAGCTCCACTTCCACTGTTTAAGGCATCCTGGTCAAGTCACCACTTTAGTTGGATTGGATTCAGCCTTTGAAAATATTAGGGAATTTAACTTGTTTCATTTGTCTTCTCTTTTATACTCTCAAATCTTGTGTTTCATTGGTTATGGTTTTATGTTTCTCTGTTAGAAATAGAAAAATGAAAATGAGTGATGGAAAATTCATTATTGATTTGAAATTTTTATCTATGTTGGAATTTTGTCATTGGTTAATGAATAAGTATGAGAGAGAAACGACTTAGCTCAGTATTCTTGGAACAAAAAATTCTTTAGGAGCTTATCTTGCAAAGGTTGAAATACTATTTTTGTACTTCTAGCTTTAGTTTATTTTAATCAATATATTTTCAAAACGACTATTTATGTTATTGTGTATAAGATTTATGTTTAAATTTTATAAATACGGATTAAAATGGATTTTTTTTTTAAGTATATGGACTACAATAGACGCCTTAAAAGTATAGAAATGAAAATGAACTAAAGCCAAAAGTATAAGGAAGGATTTAAATCTTTAAGATACATCTATCCAAATTATTGCTAAGGAAAGAATCACTTTGTTTTTGTTTATATGACATTTGTAGAAAGGTACCAAAAGAGAGAAGATGAAGAAAAAGTGGATAAAGAACTACCATGATACAAATAGGAAAATATTTTAATCCCTACGAAATTGTAAAAAAACAACATTGACCATAAAGTTAGTAGATTTATAAATCATTTGGGCCCTTCATAATTCAAACTCTTTCCTCATTACAAAATTTTAGTGCACATGGTTTCCTAGTACATAATTGAAATGCAAGCCATAATTTTCAATTATTTCAACCCTTCCTTTGTAATTGCAACACATTCTCATAAACTTGTGTTTACATGATCAAAATAGGAGCCAATCAGCTAAATGTAGTAAATATGTGAATAACTTTTTGGAAAAATGTTTGGCATTTGGATGCAATTATACACCTTTTGCTTTCTACAATCAAAATCAAGATTGCTCTGATCTTATTCACTTATTACATCATATCAAATCTTTTACCCTTTTTGTTTTGTTCTCATCTAAACAAATTAATTGTTTAATTTTATTAAGGATATTTATAGGTTAGACTATATTATTAATGTATGTTTTTTTTAACTCTCGTAACATTTTGGTTTTTCTGCTTTTGTTTGTGACAATTTAATTCGATGAGCCTCCTAAAATCCAAAATAAAAATTTGTTCAACTATTTATTGATATTATTTACTTTCCTCAAAAACAAAAATATATACAATAAAATTTTTAACACCATGGTTTCAACTCAACATTACATTATTTTGAAACATAGAGACCACATCATTTTAAAAAGATATAAAGCCAAAAGTGTTGTAAAACAAACCTACAACAAATTAAAAGTCAAGCTCAACAAATAAGACATCTGAGTTACTTCCTTGGAGTTTGGGAGTTCAATCTCCCCGACAAGTAAAATTTAGTGTATAAGACATATATTACTCTTTTAAGTTTGATGGTTGATCGTACGCACAAACTTAAAAGAAAAAAAAAACTAAAAAACTGTTTCGAACCATATATTTATATTAAATGAGATTTGATTAATTTGGAAATCCTCCGATTGTAACCCATGAGATTTTGATTATGGCTCAAGTATGAGAAACAAAAAGTTTTGATTATGGCTCAAGTATGAGAAACAAAAAGTAGTTGTGTATTGTTTGTCAATCAGCATCTCTCACACCTAATTAGAGTTAATAATAAATATTCAAGTCGAGAATCTGAAGATAGTTCAATTAGTAAAGGTTAAAACATATATTATCAACCGACGAAAATATTAGAGTTTTGAATTCTAATCCCGACGTGTAGTTAGAACTAAAAAAAATATAATAATACAAGTTTAGGACGTCGATGAGAAAGAGAGAGAATATGAATCAAAAGCAATAATGGTAGTTATAGATAATATTAAAAGGGTAAAGAAAAGAGAGGAGTGTAAGGCAAAAGGAAGGAGAGCCACCCGCCACCAGCTGCCGCAGGAGGAGGAAGAGGAAGCTCTGAACCAAAAGAAAAACAAGGAAAAAAAAGAAGAGTAAAAAGTGGGGAGAGACTTGTGGGGAAGGCCATAGCAACCTCAAACCCCACCATTCAATCATCCACGAACTCTTTTTCTCTCTCTCTCCCTTCAAATTCTTTTCAACTTCACTGTCTTTTTGGTGTATATAATCAATCTGTAATTCGTCTCCGATTAACCTTCCAAGCTTGTAATTTCATTTACAAGGAAACTCTTCCCCCTTCGCTTTCTCTCCTCTTCCGATCCCGACCCATTTGAGGAAACCCGGAGATTCCTTCTTAATCACACCCATCAACCCTTTTCGGACCCGATCGGATCGGATCTCATCGTCCCACCATGTCCTGTTCCTCTTCATCCGGCTCCGAGGACGATGAGGGAGTCGATTCCTACAGGAAGGGAGGGTATCATGCCGTCAGGATCGGCGATCATTTCGCCGCCGGCCGCTATGTCGCTCAGAGGAAGCTCGGGTGGGGTCAGTTCTCCACCGTCTGGCTCGCTTATGACACCCGCACCTCTGTATGTTCTCCCCTTATTTCGTCTTGTTTTATGAATCTTTGTTCTATGCCCTTATTTCGCTTGAATCTTTGTGCCTTGCTGCGTGATTTTGCGAGTTGTTCGTTTCTTTGGATCCGGACGGCGATGTCAATTTCCGTTTGTCGTTACAGGATATGTTTTATTTGCTTGGTTTATTGGATCTTTATGATATGGTTCCACATTTATTTCTGTTTTTTTCTTTTACCCTTTTATCATTAATTCGATGTTTTTGTTTTCTCCTCCGACTCCCACTCGAAACGTTCAGAGGGTTTGATGTGGGGTTCTCTTTGGACTGTTTCTATTACCATAAATTTCCCTATTTTCCATTTATAGAAATTCGTTTTTGATCTTAGTTAATGTTCTTCACTAAGTTTTCGAAAATGTCAATCGATTCAAATTGTACTATGTAATCTGAGAAGGCATGGGAGAACAGGAAAGTAGCTTAGTGGTGAGGGATTAAAAGATTCCTTTTTGGTTCAATGTTTGAAGGCTAGGCTAGCATTTTAAATACGAAGGACATGGGTGAACATGGGCTTGACCACCCATTTTTTCCGTCAACTTGTAAATGGTCCTACTTGTAAAAGTGCTTGAGGATGGTCTCAATTATCTGTTATTTCAGAATGCCCTTCTTTTTGAAGAAAATAAATGATGTATTAAAGAGAAAATGATTGCAAAACTAGCCATAAGAGTTGACTTGAATGTTAAATGAAGTGAAGTAGGTATTTAGATCCAGGAAAAGTATTATTGTGGGTTTTAATTTATATTATTGTGGGTTTTAATTTATATTATTGTGAATTTTAATCTTTGGTAGGTTATAATGTTGTTTCTAGTTTATATTTCTAAAGATGCAAGTTGGCAGTATATTCTCTGGTTTTCTGATTTTTTCTTTTCTTTATCTTAGAAATATGTATCACTTAAGATCCAGAAAAGTGCTCCCCAATTTGCTGAAGCTGCAATTCATGAAATTGAAGTTCTTTCAGCAATTTCAGATAGTGATCCCTCAAGCTCCAAGTACATTGTGCAACTTATTGATCATTTTAAGCATGCAGGGCCAAATGGGCAACATCTGTGCATGGTTCTAGAATTTCTTGGTGATAGCTTACTTCGGTTGATCAAGTATAACCGATATAAAGTTCTTGAGCTGAATAAAGTCAGGGAGATCTGCAAATGTGTTTTGGTAGGTCTGGACTATTTGCACAGAGAACTTGGTATTATCCACACTGATCTAAAACCTGAAAATATTCTTCTATTTTCCACCATTGATCCCACCAAAGATCCTGTGAGATCTGGACAGGCCCCCATTCTTGAGAGGCCCGAGGGGAACCCGAATGGTGGAGCAACCATGAATCTCATTGAGAAGAAATTGAAAAGAAGAGCAAGGAGAGCCGTTTCTAGGATCTCTGAAAGAAGAGTTTCTATGGGGGGAGGAATAACTCCAAAGACTGAGAGAAAACTAGATGGTATTGATCTGAGGTGCAAGATTGTAGATTTTGGTAACGCTTGTTGGGCAGATAAGCAGTTTATGGAAGAAATTCAAACGAGACAGTACAGAGCTCCTGAAGTCATACTGCAGTCCGGATATTCCTACTCGGTTGACATGTGGTCATTTGGCTGCATCGCTTTTGAACTCGCCACAGGTGACATGATGTTTACCCCAAAAGGAGGACAAGACTATAGTGAGGATGAGGTAAGGATGATTACTAAAATCAATTCTTTTGCAATATGGGATTCTTGGAACTTATCATTATTAGCTGATCCCAAATACTTGGTTGTTTCTTCTTCACCATTAAGGAAGTGAAGGAAGAACATATATAACAGCATGCCATCCTATTTTTATTATACCACGATACGTTGTATTTTTATTTTATAAAGTAGTGAGACCGTACGGTCAATATGTATAGGTCACATGTATGTCCTCTAGATTGGACTTCTCGATTAGGATTGAAGCAATTCCATAACTTGTGGGAAAAAAATCATGTTCCTGTGTTTGTATGCACACACGGCGATGCCTGCTTCTATTAATCCCGATGACGAGGAAATGAGGGGTGGAAAGTTAGGGAGCAGTCCTTTTGTTTGATATGCTTTATCTTCACCATCATTTTGAGCTTCATTTAGTTGATCACTATATGCAAATAGGGAAAATTTGAAAGGTACAAGTCTGATATTTTCATCCCTTTATAAAGTTTGTGCCTTGGTCACATATTCAGCTTCTTCAATGTGCTGGTTTCAGGATCATCTTGCATTGATGATGGAGCTCCTTGGGAAGATGCCTAGAAAAGTAAGCACATCAAACTGCTCCTTATAGTTGTTTCCTACTACGTCTTGATTTCCATTTCTAATATGTTTGGCGCTCAGACTGCAATAGGAGGAGCTCGGTCGAAAGACTACTTTGACAGGCACGGGGACCTAAAGAGGATTCGGAGGCTGAAATTCTGGTCTCTTGATCGACTGCTGGTCGAGAAATACAAATTTTCAGATGCTGATGCTCGTTCTTTTGCTGAGTTTCTCAGTTCCATTCTCGATTTCGCACCAGAGAAGCGACCAACTGCTCAGCAATGCCTGCAGCATCCTTGGCTGAATCCTAGGAACTTAGCTCAAAGCGAAGTGAAGAATAAATCAGAGGTTGAAAAGGTGAATGTCGGAATGAGCAACCTCCAGATTAGAGTGGGCAAGTGAAGACTTGGACAGTCGAACTCAGCTGTTCGACTGCAGAGCAACACTGTTTTCAGGTTCTTTCCTCTGACCGTCGACCGTAATTTTCCTCCCTGTTACAGGTCCATTTTTTTGTTGTTTTTTTCAAATGATTTGATTTTTTATCAACTAATATAGCATGTAAAAATTAGTATTATTTTTCCAAGACATTGACATAAGTGAGTGAAATATTGACTACGGATATAGAAACTGTTGGTGGGATGTGCTCTAAAGCCCCCAAAAGATTACTGATATATATATTTTCTACATGCTATCAATATGATTGCCTTCATTCTACAAATACAAATGTTCTCTGAGGAACTGCAAATTCCGTGATTTACTCTACTGATTGCAGAAATACCAATTCAAACAAATCTGCTCTCTCTTTCAGTTACATTCTAATTGTTTTAGTTGCATTCAAATATCAAAATTTTATCTCGACCTCAGGACCCGAGTGACGTTTTTTTTGTGTCATATCATAGAGGAGTTATACGATTCGACTGGTACAATGCGGTTGCCACTTCTACAGATAAAATTTTTAGAAATATTTGTCAATCGTGTAGTAATGGTTATAAGAGTGATATTCATGTTGTGACATTCATATCGCTAACTTATGATGTACTTATGCATTATTTTGATTACGAAGTGCTCCTATAATTATAAAGTTTCAAATTGATTCCTATATTCTAATTTTATATTATGCTTTTATAATTACAAAGTTTTGAATTGACCCTATATTTTAATCTATCCATCTCAATGGTCTTTGTTATTAGTAAATAGTGATGAACTATTATGAACAATGTGGCATAGTGAGAATTGACATGGCATTCGATGACCAATTTTTTAAAACTCATTAATACTAGAGACTTTGGAATTGACCAGTTAAACTCTATACGAATGAAATTGAAAAGTACAGAAAAGTATAATATCTTTTTTCTTTCAAAAAATATGTTTTTATTTTTATTCAACCATGACAATGAGATTAACACTTTCGAAGAACCCACCATTTTTCTCAGCCACTACGAGTTAAAAAAAATAAACTATTTCGGAAACCATAAAATAAAAAATTCTGGAAGACTATCAAATGCCCTTTCATTAAAAAAAAAAAAAAAAAAGTTCTTGGTACTTGTAAACACTACTGTCAATCGTATAATTTTTGGTAAAAGTAGTTTTTAAAAAATTATTTTTACTGTTTCAAATGTATTTTTAAGGAAAGATGAAGACATACCAAAGGAATTGCAATTAAATAAACATAATTTTTAAAATTAAAAACAGAAAATGAAATGATTATTAGACATGCTAAATAAATTGCATAGGCCATAGCTTAGTTTGTTTTTGATGTTTTCAATTAATTGTATATGCACAAATGAATAACAGAAAAAAAATTATTTAATGACGCTTGAAAATGTGGCTATTAGCTTATTATTTTAGTAGGGTCACGGAATTTAATACTAATCAATCGTCATTCATCAAGGTAACAAAAAATGTAATCTTTACCATAAGTGATAAGTGAAGCAATTAGGAGATAAATTAAGGGGTTTTTTTTTATTAGAAAAACAATCCTAGAGTAAGCCAATTGTCTTGGATTACTTTTAAGCTTTATTTTTACTTTTAATACAATAAAGTGGAAGTATGGAGATTTAAACCTTCCACATCCAAGAAATAAGTAGAGGTTAATTACCATTGAGTCACACAAAATTCTTGTTGGCTCTTTTTACCATTAATTTACCTACCTTTCAAAACTAGAGTAAAAGGCATCCATTTTTTAAAGCATTGGCCAAAGAAAGACAATTTACTTTGATGATACTAATATATGTAAACAAAAGCAAAACTAAAACCCACAACTTCATAAATAAAGAAAAATAGTTTCCTAGAAATATGATCGTGTCTTAAACATTGACATGAAGTTATTAAAAGTTACTTTTAACCATCTTTTATAACATATGATGGGGGCGAATTATCACCTGTCACGTGTCAACATCAGAGATCCTCAATCACCATGATTATCAGATAGCTTGTCAGTAAAAGTTGAGTCGATCTACATTTCACCTTTGGCTGACCTTCATCAAGGATAAGCCGACCTTAAAAAGCACCTACATGCGCAAAGGCAACAAACACGTTTTTCAACAAGGCCCCTCGATTCTCGGGCAGTCGAAAAGTTGTTATAGTGCTGTTGGAAAGTCGTTGAGAACTCACCTCTATAAGTAGAGATCCCCGCCTCTCAAGCAAGGTATGTGGAACTATATTATCTCTTGAGTATAGATTGAATTGTGTACTTAACTTAAGTATCGAAATGCTCACTTTGTTTTGCATATCTTTTATATGTTGGTATCTAAAGTCCGAGCTTCCTTGCTGAATTTAATCATTTTCGTAAACAACGTATACTTTACCTTCTACGCTACAACTAGAGGCAGCTCAAAAAAGGGAGGGCCTTTAATTCTTCTTAGATTAAAAAATCACGTATAAAAGTTAATATTTTAAGAAACTTTTCTCTACACCTTTAAACTTTCATAATTGAAAAAATTATAAATATAAAATTTTGATCTTTTATCTGTAAAAATTATTGACTCACCCTTAACTATTAATAATTTTTGCTGTTGCCAAAAAGTACTATATATTATAAATAAAATTAAGTTAGTTTCAATTTTATTATTGGTAAAGTTTCAAATTTATCTTCAATATGCTAGTTCAAATTTAATAAAATTACAATTTCTAAATGTGTTAATAAATAATATTTAAATTTCATTTTCTCAGTACGACGAGTGAGATGAGAGATTCAAATTCATGACTTCTCGATAAGAAAAAATATTAATTATCGTTGCATGTTGATAATAAAAAGACTTAAATAAGATTAAATACCACTCATTTTTTCATTAATTAGCTAATAATCAACTTAATTAAAAAATAATTTATAAGAGACCAAAAATATATTTATAGTGAATCCTAAGATTATTAATGGAGGTGAATCGAGGAAAATATTTTTGCGAGCTGTAAATTCCAATTTAGGGCAAAATATCCAGAAATCATAGGGTGTACCATATATGGAGCGATAAGGGTATTTGGGTCATTTTGATTCCCAATCGACAGCGCAAAGTTTTTAAAGTTTACCCTAGTTGGGCTTCCTTTTAGAGAGAGATCGTTTTGTGTTCAATTTGGGTGGTGGAATCCGAAGCCAAACGCAGTTCAGAAGCCTCCGTAATCTTGGTTAGGGTTTCTTTTTTTCCCGCTTTCTTCCGCCTTTTCCCCTTTGAATCCACTCCTCCTTCTTCACAATCGCCCCAATTTACTCCTTTTTCGTTGGATTATCAGAGCAGCTTTCGGAGAATCTTCAATCTCAACAATCATGTACGGACCCAGAGGGTAAGTTGACGATTTCTGAATCGCTTTTTTCTTTTGTTGCTCTCCTGATGTGTTTGTGCCGACGTTATTTTTTTGTTGGATTGTTGTGTGTTTTGTTGCATTGGAATATCTGGGAATTTTGTGGTTTCGCCTTGGAATTGCGTGTTTGAGGTTTGAGGGCGGGGAGGAATTGGAGGAGGAGTTCCTCTGTTCTCCTCCGCTTGTTCTAGGTGTTTTTTTTTTTTATTGTATGCTGATATTTTCAAATGGTTGTTCAGTGGAACGTGCTCTTTAAGAACAACTTATGTTTTGTTGTTATAGTATCTGTAGCCTTCCATGTGTTGCATGTTCTTTACATGGTTCTGTTCTTTAGATTTGAACTTTTAAAATAAATTCATCACAGTCGGTGGCTTTTCTAGGCCGTTCTTGCATTATTTGTATTATGAAAAGTCACGTTATAGGATGCCTGAGTCATGTTAGAATTTTGTTTAAGTTTCAACCAATTACAATAATTTGAGTCTTGTATCAGTTCTTATGAGCTGTCTTTTTTTTTAATACCACGGGTAAACTTAGAAGTTTTTGCCGACATAGTACAGCTATGCAGGCCAGCGATTTAATTGGTTAACTATTTGTTCTCGTTCATAGTCTTTACTTTGGTTGAAAAACGGGAAAATTGTTTTTTACTGCTTGATGAGTAAATGTCCATATTGAGCCTCAAAGTGACATTTTGATGCTACTTTTAGAAACAATTATTTATTCCATATTTAGTTAAATTGATTTGTTTTTAGGAGAGGTAATGATATGTAACTTCATTGACAATAAATCGTGTACACCAATAGGTTTTAGAGGTGTAGGTTGGGCTTGGTTTTATTAACTGCTTGAGTGGGGATTTTCCTTTTCTTTTTTCTGGGTCTGGTAATTGAAGGGCAATGTTGGGAAGCGGGGGGGTTTCGGATGGGTACGAAGTCGGCTCAAAAAGACAAAGAATGATGGAACCGAATCCCTACTTCGCAGTTAGCAGCAGCACTGCTGGATTTCAACCTTACGGCTATGGGAGTTTTCCACCTACTCCTGCCTTTCCTGTGGTTCGCCTTAGAGGACTTCCCTTTAACTGCACCGACATCGACATTTTCAAGTTCTTTGCTGGACTGGATATTGTGGATGTGTTGCTGGTCAACAAGAATGGACGGTTCATGGGAGAGGCCTTTGTTGTCTTTGCTGGGTCCATGCAGGTTGAGTTCGCACTGCAGCGGGATCGACAGAATATGGGGCGTAGGTACGTAGAAGTCTTCAGGTGCAAAAGGCAGGATTATTATAATGCTGTTGCTGCTGAAGTAAATTATGAGGGCATCTATGATAATGACTACCATGGAAGCCCTCCTCCTCGGCAAAAGAGGTTCAGTGACAAGGACCAGATGGAATACACTGAGATACTGAAGCTGCGTGGTCTCCCCTTCTCTGTAACGAAATCCAACATCACTGAATTTTTTGGAGAGTTTGACCTCACAGAAGATAGGGTACATATTGCAAGTCGTCCAGATGGGAAGGCAACTGGTGAGGCATACGTGGAGTTTGCTTCAGCAGAGGAGGCAAAGAGAGCAATGAGCAAGGACAAGATGATGATTGGATCAAGATATGTGGAGTTGTTTCCTTCAACCCCAAATGAAGCTAGAAGAGCTGAGTCAAGGTCAAGACAGTGAGTAGTAGGCAATTTGGTCATGGAGTCTAAAGTTCCCTGTTGCTATATTTTTGTATCGAGGCTTTGCTGTTCTTGTACTTTTCCAATTAGTAGGATGATATTTTATCGCTGTGGTATAGCTCTCTGCAGTTTAGTCTAAAATCTGTGGAGTAAATTGGTACTGCATTTTGAGATTGAAGTCAGTTCTATGAGTTCATATCTTGGTTAAAACACTGACTTTTTTTTCATTGAGGTACTATTTTTTCTGTTGGGGTCTGCTTGAATATGAAATGAGCATAGGCGAAGTCTAGTGCTGAGATTCAATTATTAAGGTACTATAAGGAGCGGTACAATAATGGTATGCAGTGGTTGTTCTACTCCGGTCTGATGAGTAATAGCCAGATCTAAAAGTTGTTATGAATTGGGTGCTCTGTTGTTATTCTGCCACTTCTAGTACGTGCAGCTAGGGTCTTTGATTGGACTCATGAAATGCTGTGCTGGTTCTGGTGTATGGCAGTGAAGAAGTTCTTAGTGTAGTAAGTCTTTTCATGGAAGTCATAAAGGTTTTTTTTTTCCTTCCTTTTTAGATAAGAGGTTCGAATATTGCCAATCTGTAGTTGAAGTTGTTAGGTCAGAGGTTCAAATCTACCCTAGAATTTCAATGTTTTGGATATCTGAACATCTTAAAGATTATGATGTTCTTTAGATAACAATTGAATAAATTAGTAAATGATGTATGAGAATGTTGGATTGTTAGCTAATAATTGTTAATAGGGATTTTATGCAGATCCTTGAGATTGAATGCTAGGTTTTCGTTGTTAATAGTCTAAAATGGGGAGGGAAGAAGAAAGTTAACTGAAAAAATGTTGAGTG
Organism: Momordica charantia; assembly: GCF_013281855.1. Taxonomy (NCBI): domain Eukaryota; kingdom Viridiplantae; phylum Streptophyta; class Magnoliopsida; order Cucurbitales; family Cucurbitaceae; genus Momordica; species Momordica charantia. The sequence continues at coordinate 21,023,863 of NW_028275157.1, read as the reverse complement.
ATTTATGTGGTTGATCATCGCTTCGTTAAAACAATGAATGTTAGGAACATTTCTATAATCGTTTAATTTGCTAAAACATATATATATATATATCAAATTAAAAGAATGAGTGTAAAATTGAAGTACACTTACAAAAATTATATTATTTATAGTTCATGTATCATCCGATAGTCCTGTGTTACATTTCGAAGCTAAATGAAATATAGTTTTATGAAATTTATGTTCATAAGACTATATTACAAATCACAAATTTTAGATTGCACTATCACAAGACACATGAATATTTATTTAGTTGTCTACCATATGATATCATTCCCAACCTTAAAAAATTTAATCTTAGAAAAAACATATCATGTTAACATTCCATTACCGGTAACGGCTAACCGCTGAATCTAAATCTGAAATTTGTAGATTGGATATCGAATAGTGAATAGTTAAAATTATAGAGGGTAAATTTATAAATTAACCCTATAAAACAGCTCAGAAAGATGAGCGGGCAATTAGCGTGTGATTTTGAAGCTACATGACAAGAAAAAGTTTGAACCTCATCTCTCAAGTGTCATGGTCCACGCTCTTTTTTCCTACTGTCCAATAGAATCACTTTGCTTCATTCTTTACTCTGTGATTGGGGTTTCGAGCAACATAAACCCAATTCCAAAAGAAGATTCAGAATACCACCAAATCGGTTTCTAGAGGAGGCTGCTGCGGAGTTTTTCCTTTCTTCTTGAAGTTCTTGAGAAGGGGTTCTAAAGTTTTCAGAAAATCATCGGCAGTAAGGTTTGTGAGTTGCTTTTTGTTTCTTCCTGGAAGTTTTTCTTTGGCATTTGCATACCCCGAGTCCTGCTTTTTCCTTTTTCACCAGCTCAGTTCGTCACTTTGTCCTCTAGTTTCTAATTCTCTTGATTCAGTACAGAACTCAAAAGGGTCTCTAGATGAGCAGCAGTTCAAATGAAGAATGCCCATCTTGCCTCAACAATGGCAAATTTCATCAACCAAGAAATTTGCCTCTACTTGAGCAGGACCTTAACTTCCTTCCTTGTTCAGCTGCTGCATCTGAAGGATCTGAGAATCAAATGAAAGAATCCTATGAACCAGGTTTAAGTTCCACACACTCTCTAAACAGGAGAGAATTTTGAACTTCTTATGGCACAAATAGAATTCATATCAGGAGATCATGTGTGCTCTCTTATGAAAGTTACTAAACAGGTGGGGAATTGCTGGTAATTGCAGAAAAGAAAAAAAGGGCAACAAGTGAGCACATTGCTGGAATTACTTTATCAGATCTGGCTAAATACTTCGATCTTCCAATTACAGAAGCTTCAAGAAACCTGAATGTTGGGTTGACAGTACTGAAAAGGAAATGCAGAGAATTCGGGATTCATCGCTGGCCACACAGGAAGATCAAGTCCATTGATGGTCTAATCCGAGATCTTCAGGTTACCTTTTCTTCCTACTTTGTAGCTTAACACTTTACTGCAACCTAGAAAGGCACATTGTTTATGGAAAAGGGTGTTTGTAGGAAGAAGCAAAGCATAGAGAGGAAGATCACAAAGCTTTGATGGCAGTAACAAAGAGGCAAAGGATGTTGCAGAGTGAAAGAGAGAGCATAGAGATGACACCATTCAGAGAGCTAGAGACTGAGACCAGGAGATTTAGGCAAGATGTTTTCAGGAGAAGACATAAAGCTAGAGCTCTAGAAAGTCAGGGCACATCAGTTTAGTTTGCAGCCATTATATGAATAATAATGAACAAACATAAGTAACTTACAAAGTAGTTAAGCTACCTTTTAATCTCATCATCACATACCTGATATGAAGTTCTTGCAAGACCTGTATCAGCAGTTTTCATATGGAACTGCCGTTAAAAATGGTATTTTTAACCCATAATGCGTTTCAACAATTGCTACAATAATATCTCTCTAAAATGTATATTGTGTTCGAGTCAGATATAATATGACAAGGCAAGGAATAACAAAAACATCTGATATTCTAAAAAACAGTAGTGATCAGAAAAGGGAAGTGTGATAACATCTTGGATAGGAGTCCTAATGAATAACTTGGCACTTCAGATGGAACCAAGAATGGAACTGACTGGAAATCTTCGAAAGAAAAATTGAATTTCAATGAATGGTTAGCTGAATTTGCCAGTCTCTGGAATCAAAATCACGATCGAGGTTTGTGCAGACGAGGTCGATTGCAGAAAATCCGACCGTTGGCCTTTACAAAACCTGCTATGGCTATGCTCAGACTTGCCCACATGATTGAAAAGAACAAGTGCCGAATATCATAGCGAACTGCAGAAAAATGAAATCGAAGCATGAGTCGAGATTCTGATTAAAATGTCATAAATGGTATGGTCAGCTCAAAGTTCTTCAACCTACTTGACAGGTTAGAATAAAAGAAGAGAGAGAGAGAGAGACTCACCTTGCCTCAATGACAAGAATGCAAAAAAGAACCCTGTCAACACCAGTGATAAAGCCAGTGGGAAGTTCTGTACAAGAGAAGTAAATGAGAGGTTATAATATAAGTCATGATGACGTTCAGTTCAATATTCTATAAACTAAAAACAACTCCATTGTTGCTTGATAACCCTTTTACTGAGCAGTCCTCCTGCAGAATCTATCTTCCGTTTAAAATTTCACTCACCGCTATAGCTTCTATGCCTCCCTTTTGGGTCGCGGGCGTCATATCCCGACTGACGGAAACAATATAATGTCCTTGCAAGAGATCAATAGCATCCTTCATAAAAGCCAGAGTGCATTCGAAGTCAGTTCAAAAGGTTCTAAATTTAACTAAGATCTCTGTATGTATCAAAGATATGCAACTTCATTTAGAAAAACAAATAGGTAAATGTAACAGTTACAAATTTGACACAATGCAGACTTGAATAGTAGTATCTAAGGGGGTCACTTGTAGGAAAGAAGAGAAACCAATCAAATTATAATGAAATGGACATCATCAAATAACTGCGTTAGTGTTCATAATTCAAAGTAAAGATGAAAATGAATCCCTACCTGTTTTGTTCCATCAACAAAGTTATTCAAATAATAGCGTAGAAGAGCATTATAACCATCCTTCAAGATACCCTGAATTGTCCTTTGGCCAAATCTTCAACCAAATCACATAGAACGATTTAAAATAAATATAATGAAAAAAAAAATCACATACCAAATATTAACATGATAAGAGACAAAGTTACATTAAACACAGTGCAGTTGATGGAAATGAATATGCTTGAAAATAGGAAAGAAAATAAGGTAGGAGTTTACCTAACAAAATCTCCTTTCAAAGCAGGAGTGCCAGAATATTGTGTGCTTATATCATCTCCATGATTAGCCCAAACTGAATAAAGAAACAGCAAGGTAAAAATGTATTCCATCCATGGACAAGCCTAAAACTTTCAATGAAAAATGAAATCAACATCTTAGGTTTCAGTGAGCAAATAAATCAAATTGGGACACTGAATGAGCTCACTGATTTTAAAGCTTTCATCTAGGTTCGGATGTGAGCTAATAGTTTCTTCAGCACCAAAAATTCCAAGCCTCCTAAGTTGGGATTCCAACATCTTTCGGGCTATCATACTCTGCAACCATATTATAACGTAAAAATCACTAACAAAACAGTTGCAAAATTAAAATCTTTTAAAGGTTCATTATATTCAACGTAAATTTAATGCCTACAGAGATGAAAATGATTACACATTGTCCATCCATAACTTTTTAAATTTTCCCTGCCAGCCGAAGCTTAAACAGGGAAATCATAGAAAACCAAAGCTGCTTTTACTGACAAGGTGTTTGGAGTACAATTGGGACAGTTAGAAATATTATTAGGATATTAAGAGCATATTAGTAATTAGACAAGGTGTTCGTGAGTAGGAATTGGTCATATAAATAAATAGAGTGAGTGGGAGGAGATGAAGGTAAATGGTTTAGGTGGTTTAGACTTGAGAATACTCTCGGAGATTCGAAGTACTTCTAATACTTGGATTATTGTACTTCTTTTATCTTTTATCTTTCAATACAATTTCAGTTCTCTGGAACAAATTTCGGGGGCATTGAGTTTATAGCTAATTTCATCATTCACCAACTCTTACTTGGTCAGCTAAGCTACCTGAGTAACATTTGTGCGGTCCAAGCAATCAATACAATTGGTCCTCACAACTCCGAGCTGTTCCTTCATTTTCTCACCCTTTTCATTCAATAACATGTATCTAAAATTCCAAATCAAGTAAATAAACATGTGAGATCAGAAGGGGACTAATTTTCAGCAGCTCACAGAGAGAGAGTGAGATAAACGGAACTTACCCATTTTGATCGAGGAAGTCTGACATTTGTTCATAAAGGATCGAGAGGCGCTCAAAATGAACATGGCCGCAGATGTGATGAAAATCAAAATGCAGATATCTAAAATATTTTTTAGCTCTCAATTTGGGTTTAAATGATGAATTCCAAAATGAATATAAATAGCAAAAGGAAGAAAATTGTACCTTACATCATCACCAGTAACATGTTGCATGGCAGCTGCGAATTTTTCATTCAAGCGCCCCTCACCTCCATGCTGATACCAGAACAAAGGCAATATAAAAATATTAACCACCACGACCTCATTGCCAAGTAGATGCATACATGTACTTGATACAAACACTAACAAAAAAAAAAAAGATAATAGAAGACCAGTGAATCACCGCATTGATAAGATCAACAACCAACACAGCCCCATATTTTTTCCTTAAATCGAGGAAATGTCGCTCAGCTATCCGAGGCTGGAAGCAATACAATAACAATCAATCGAAACTATAGTAGTGCGTATCTGAAAGTGAATAACACCAAGCAACAAAGGAGACTCACAGATTCTTCAAGTTTCACTAATTCAAATTTGGGCTTGTATGTCAAATCAACAATTTGTTCCCAGAGCAAAGGGATTGATCCCCTAACCTACAAAATCCAACGTCAAAAGTAAGATGCAAAATCATGGGTGCTACGTAAAGATCTAGAAAATCTTTCGAATAAAATATTTAGATTCACTCTGCACTACAATTGCCTTGGTTATAATCAGCTTTAATCACTGTGTTAACATTAGATACAAATTGAAGCACAGTTCAGATGGGTTTACATCAGCACTATTGTAGCCTGATAATTTAATCTGAATTATAGAATAACATATATATATATATATATATATATATATATATATATATTTTTTTTTTGTGATATCCGTGAGTGTCCGAGCCAGCTTACGTGCACCTCGACTAATCTTACAGAGCAATCGTCTGACCATACAACACTTGGTGCCGGAAAACACATAAGAATTACTAATTCCTAAGGTAGATGGCTATCATGGGGTTGCTATGATGACAAAAAAATAGAAGAGTTTTTTAGTGACTCTTTTGGCTGGCTATGAGGTTCTCTTTTTTCTCCCCTTTTGTAATTTTCTTTCGGATTTAATGATAAGTTTCTGTTTTCAGGGAAAAGAAAAGCGTTTAAAATGGAAAATTCTACATAACCAAAACTATATCAACAAATTTTTTCTTATAAACTGATAAGTCAAGTTATTCAACATTACTGATGTAGAAACAAAAACAAATATGATTTTCCTAGTTTTGTATAGTAAAATCATCAAGAATTTTCTATTCAATAATTATTAGTTTCTTTTCAAAAAGGAAAAAAATAATAAATAAAAACCTTCATAACTTTGAAAACTATTCATAAAATAGTTGAATAAATCATTTATTTCGACATGACTTAGATTTCCAACTAAAGGAAAGAAAAAGGACATGAACTTGCAAAATATAAATGTTAAATTATTGGTCTACGTATAGTGTTACCTGAACAAATGATGCTGTGAATCCATTCAATTGAACAATTTGTTCACTTTCCACAAAATTAGCAACATATCCATCAGAATCGGCTCCTCTTCTCCACAATCGAGTTCCTTTCAGAAAATGCAGGTCAATAATTATGTGATAAGTTTCTTTTAACTGCTAGCCATTGATGAATCAACATTTATCCAAGACTTTCACTGAATAAAAATGATCACAAAATATTCCGCTTCTCCTTGCAACTAATCACAAGTTAAACTTACAAAGTATGAGAGTAATAACATCTCATAACGTCTTTCTCTCTTTCTTTATAATTTGGTAAGAATTCCTACATTTCATAGTCTTCTATCCAATTATTATGTCCCACGTGAAAAAGTACATATACGGAAGAAAATTAATCAAATTTGTTCACAGTTGTATATAGTAATAGGATCACTCTTCTCCATTTCCAAGGAAAATGGAGACTCTAAGATCTTACAACTTCAAGTTGAAGTGTAGTATATTGAACGATTTGTAACGGAGAAATACAAACTTCTCATATTCATTCTTCCAACCAATGTCCTCGAACAATATTTTTAGTCCTTTCAACCAATGATCTCACACAGTCATACTTATCTTGTTCCGACAGAAAGAATAGTTGGAACATTTCATTCATATTGTTCCTTCAATCTCTGGAAACCCGATTACCAAATTCTATCATCATCTAGCACAAAATTCAAGATTCCGGTAATTTTTTACTGTTCAATTCCAATTTAGAAAAGATATCCTAAAAATGTTTAAGAATTTAATTTTCCTCTTTGACCCTTCTGGCCTCTACTTATATATATATATAGAAACTAAACTTTTTCGCTGATGGTATGAAAAGTACAAAAGGAAACCAAAAGTGATTATAAAAAGACTCTCCCATTGCTGAATGGTGTTAATAACAGAAGAATTATAATCACAAAAGAGAGTGCAGAGGGTACACCATGTACCAACGCTTGTTCTTTTTTTCTTGTTGGTGCAAAATAATATTTTAAGATACTATTAGGGCAGCTGGCAACTTTAAGTCAAACTTGGACCCTAACCCTTGAATATGTAACTCAGGTAATGCACTCTTCAATTTTTAAGGAAGAGACAACCAAATATTTAGAGCCAGAGTGAAAATCCCTTTGCCCTATCAATTCTATGTTATTTTTAGTCCTTTTGGAACACTTGAGAACTTGACATAACAGAGAAAATAATACCAAATTCAGCAAGAAAACCAGCTAACAATTGTTAATACTCTAGTTTTAATAATAAAAAAACATAAGGAGTACTCCAGTTAAATTAGGAGTTCTCAGAAACAATTAGTAATTAAAAGAATTGTAAAACTGCAGCTGCAATAAAATAAAATAAAACAAGCAATACCTGTTCTCCTAGTGCATCTCCGAGCAATCAGGGTTACATCAACTATATCTTTCCCAATGGCAGCCTGAAAGTTCTGGAAGCCTGACAATCTATTAAGGAAAGACTATCCAGAGGATGACAACTGATGATTCAAACAAGTCCAAGAAAAATTTAGACTAAACAAAATAAACTGTATCTCCCCATTCACATGCACCAAAAGCTAAAAGGACTGAATTGAGATTTTGTTAAGGATACTTCCTTGGATAACAGGAAGTAAATATTGATCAAGCTGCAAATATGAGAAGATAAATGTTAACACACAGAATTTCAGGGTAATAGGGTTAGAAGCAAAGGGGCAACAGATGACAACTAAATTTCAATTAATCCAACCTTATTATCTATGAGCACTTCCAACAAGTAATTGTTCCAGAGAAATCTTGGTTCTGCCTGCAGACAAGAAAAAATTGTTTGTATGACTCCTAATTCTTTGCAATTTTAGACACAACAACAAGATAAATCTTGTGCTCAACAATAGTGTCAACAGATGTATACACAAAAGGAAAAATCAAAATAATCAAAATCAAAATGAGGGCTAACCTGTCTCCATAAGGGTAATAACTTTGATTCGTCACCTAAAGCATGCAATCTTTGTGCACTGCCATGAAAAAGATGAGTAATAAAAAGAGAGCGAGAGATTAATGCATGGACACCTTAAGTATCAAGGGAAGCATTAATGAGTTAAGCAAAATATAAAGACCTAAGAAGTTTAACTGTAGCTAATGTATGTCTGCACATAAAAACACAAGGACGAATCTGAATATCCAAAAACATACAGAGGCAAGTCACGTCGAGCAATTGTTAACCCATGTTAATTGTCATCACAGCAATTGTTAACCCATGTTATATATTAATAAAAAAGATATGCCTGATGAGGAAAGCGCTTCACCTCAGGGTTAAATTGGTATTGTAGGAAAAATAAAGACCACAAGTCTTCTCTGCAACATTCAAGAGTCCAGAAAACTCGGCCTCCGTCTTTTTCTGTGAGAGATCGTCTAAATAGTTTAAATAAAATGATATTGTCAATTTATTACTGTGTTGTAGAAGAAAACAAGCAATATAGTCTTACCTGCTCCACAGGAGAACTGTTTACCGAATGATCGCATGGGAAAACTTTCAAGGATGAAACTCTAAAGATTGGATGCCCCAAATAAGATCCCACACACTCACGGTCAGTAATGACAATTAAATATGATCCTGAAAGATGGCACGACATAGTGGGACATCTAATTATGTGAGCAGCTTAATTAACAAAAACAAAATATAGCTGATCCATACATTACTTCTCAAAACGTCACAGGGATTACTTCTCAAAACGTCATAGGGACAAAGAAAATGAAATCACTGGATAGCTGACTAAAGTGACAAGTATGAATTATGGAAATTTGAGCTCTGAATATGAATCATTCTGGTATGAACTTTGCTCCGGGGATGACAGGTTTGGTTTATGGGTGGGCTGGCCTTTTTCCCTCTATTCAAGTAAAATTGAGTTGGAACTTACATTTTTTCTTATAAAGTATAATAAAACCGCACATACTCAATGCATGCAGTAAATGAAAATTAGACCCCAACTCACAAATAATAGGACCATCTGGAAACCACATGATTACTATTCTCTTCGTTGTAATAAAAAATACATTAGACCATGTTTACTTATTAGGAATAGGAATAAGAATTAATCCACCCCAATTCCCATATTTAACTTAAGAAGTATACATTATTTTAAAATATAGAGTGAAATAAACGAGCATATTGGTTGCCTTTACAAAGATGAGATCAAATTACGAACTTTAAGTACACATTACAGAATTTAAAAAAATGTGACTGCAACTCCGCTTTCATGGCCATGATGTGGCCTTCAGGTATTCAAACAAGAAACTATCTAATAAAAAAAACAACAATAGATGAGTGCATTTTCCAATATTTTGAGTCAAAATATACTTAAGAAGTTTGTAACATTGATCTCGTCCTACAAGAAGGCTAAAATCCATTATTTTATCTAAGGAATATTTAACTTCGGGCTCTATCTCAACCCACTCTCACTTTATTGTGGTCTGCAATACTTTTTTTTTTCTTCTCCTCCGCCCTTTCCATGCAGCCTCACTGCCTCACCAAGCTAAAACTATATCTCATTCCCAATATTAGTAGATCACCGTAGCTAGAAACTCTCTCCATTTTGATTTTGCTTCCATAATGATTTCCAGTAAAAATGTTTTAATCTTGTGTTTACTAATTTCATTTCAATTCTCTTCAAACTCATTTATGTTTAGCAAGCAAAGATACGCTCTCTACAGCTTTGTTTTCCGTGACTATTTTTATCCCTAGTCAATATGATGTTCTTAAATCTTATATCTTCTTGTGTCGACCATTATCATCCAACACGGTTCAACTTTCATAATGACAACTGCAGACAAATACGGTGAACCAGGGACGGGGTACATAATTGTATAAAGAAAACTCGAATTTGTCACCTGCCAAGAGTTTCAGCAAGCCAATTATTCCAAAAATTGTCCTTATCTTGGGAACCCTGATAGAGCTGCATTGAGGAAGCTCATCTGAAGCAAAGATGAAAATTCTCAACTCAGTAAAACATCCAGAACCAACAAGATCACAAAATGCCAGAATCATCCTGAAGCCAATGGGACCAAGCATTTCAATCCAGCCAAAAAAAGGTAAAAATCCCGTCACCAACCTATAAGTTTCATCGATCCATCGATGCGACTGACAGACAAAGACGAGCCACAAGAGCCATCCGTCGGCTCAATTACATACTGATCCGGAAACTCCCATAATCGCATACGTGTGTACAACTTCTGTGCAGAATCTGCCTTCTCCATCATTATTTGGATCCAATCCACTAACAAAATAATCAAAAGACACAGTAAGCAGAAACGTAAATACAATTAACTTAAATTCATCAACGCCATACCCCGATTAAACGATGTTCTGTGACACTTCCAAAATGCAATCAAGTGAAGATGGGAGTCGAAATTAGGAGAAAGAAATAGAAAGATCCTCTCGCGGAGAGAGGTCCGATCCAGAGAGTAGAGGAAAGTGGGCAATGGAGGGTGGAGGAAATGAGATGATTTCTAATTCTAAAAAATCAGCTGCTGAAAAAATTGTGTGTGCCTTCCAAATGGGTATTGGAAAATTTTCAATTTTTGGGCGGAAACCTCTCCATTGTTTAACAGAATTTAAGGTTCAGGTAAACGATTGAGTAACGACTTTTGCTCGCGCATCGGACAAATGTTCAAACTTAAACCACATTGTTCTTCGTGGGCGTGCGACCCACCATCTCAATCTCGACGGTCTATAATCAACTCACATTTTAAATTTTCATTTTTATTTTAGAATACTTAAATTATAATTTTTTTTAAATACTATTTTAGTTATCTCCTTTCAGATTTGGTTTATTTTGGTTTAGGTATTTTCAAAACCTTGGTTGGTATTTATATTTTCAATTTTGGTTGGTTTTTAGTTTATTTACTTTTAAAAAATAACTATTTTGATTATTTTATTTTCATTTTTACCTCATTTATTTTAATCAAAATTTTAGAATGACAATTCACTGAATAGATTTATTTAAATGTAACCCTAAATTAGTATTCAAAAAATTAAGTGTAGTCAAAACGAGTATAGCTCAACAATTGACATATATTTTCAATGAGTTCGATCCTACGTGCCATACTTAAAAAAATTAAAAAAATTTCGTCTTATATAAAATTTTACAAATAGGGAACAATATATATAGACAAAAAAAAATTGCGGAGACATGAAATATATATATATATATATATATATATATGACCAAAATAGTATATATAACCAAAATATTAATATTAACTCTTTAAAAATAGAGGACCAAAAACTCACCAAGCTCAAAGTAAAGTAAAAAAAAAACAAAATAAACAAAATAAATATCTTAAAATTACATTGATCAAAATTTAGAGGAACTAAAATAGTATTAAACTATTTTTTAGGATTAATTGCATTACCTAATATTAATATAACATTTATTTTAAAAGCTTGAGTTTGATTTTAATTATGCCATTTTTGTAAAATTTTATTTATTTTTTATTTAAAAATACAATATTTATGTAACTACCTCAAACTTTAGAACCATGTCAAAATAGTCCATGTGCTAGTTGTGTCATTCATTTATGTAATTTATCAGATTTTTAAATTAAGATTTTTAGAAAACAAGAGATGATTATTAAATACATTTCAACTTATATTTTAACAAAACATTAGTTATCAAATTCAGTTATATTTTCTTTATTAAATTTTTTTATGGAAAGTTATATTTTCTTTATTGAGAAGGAGAAAACGAAAACAGTTATATTTTCTTTATTAAAAAGGAGAAAATGAAAAATGAAATAAAAATAAGAGATTTTTTTTATTTCTTGCTTCTTCTTTGTTAATAAATACAAACAAAATTTTGTTTGATAATTGTTTTTTATTTTATTTTTTTATTGAAAAATGAAACAAAAACATGTTAAGTAATTATTCATTATTTTTCGTTTGCTAAAATTTTAAACTAAAAAAATTGTATATGAAAATTAAAATTTAAAATTAAGTATTCAAATTTTATATTTTATATTGTTTGTATTTTGAAAAAAAGAAAAACTGAAAACGGAAAAAATAATTTTTAAATTTTTACACAATCTTAAAAATAAAAATAATTACGATAACGTTTTAAAAAAAAAGTTTTCATCCCCCCTCCCAGGAACTGTTGACTTGAAATTTGGATATTAAGGTGAATAGAAAGCCCAACTAAAATGGGCTTTGGGTTAGGCTGGACTTCTAAGCCCAACCACATTTGCTGTTCACGAAATTTATCATTTACGTCTTTTTAATTATCTTTCTATATTATTTTAAATAAATTGATATTACATTAAGATAGTCATTTTTTTAAATATAAGAATCGATGTTTTGAAAGTACAAATACTAAAACGAATAAAAGATGAAATTATAAGGATCAAAATGGACGTTGTAGAAATATAGGAACGGAAATAAACCAAAATCCAGAGTACAACAATTAAAATAGTATTTTTTTAGTACGACTAAAATAGTATTTAAATCTTACAAATTTATTAAATTTATAAAAATATACAATCAATTCTTCGAAATACTAAAATAAAAAAAAGAACTAAAAACAATCAGTTTTTTTATATGGTCGTTAAACATTAATACAGAAAGAACACTTATTCCAAAACAAAAAACTTTAGACAATTGGTTAAATACAATAATGTTAGTTTTAAGAAAAAGAACTCAACTATTTACATTCAATTACAATATATTTTATATATTTTATAACTGAACGTAACTCAATACTAAATTTACACCCTAAAGTTTGGAGGTTTAATCTTACTGAAAAAAATTACAATCCTTATACCAAATCAAAGAAAATTCATTTGTATTTTAAATACAATTCTCACAACCCAAATATTAAGAACAAATCTATATTATTTCGGCCCTCCATTTATTTAGCCATTCATATTTAATTAGATTTTACTTCAAAACTCAGATCGTTCTAAATACTTTTTTTCAAATATTACATAAAACTAAACTGACCATTTTTTAACTCACATAGAGCAGCAACTTTTCTCCCCTATATATATATATATGCATGTCAATAGATCCAACAACATACAACACCAAAATGAATTTTTTTAAAAAAACAAACCCGCAAAAATTGGTGCAACATTTCAACGAACTCGTAATATATAAGCCATATAATAAAACCATTTTTATGAGTACCGAAAATAAGAAGAGAATTCATAGAGGTAAGTAACTAAAATGCAGAGGGAGGAAAATTATTGAATATAAATCCATACATACATACCCTCATAATATAAATTATTCAACTGTAAATATAATCTCTTCAACTCTCACTTATTTGTGATCCTCCTCGTCACTCTCCGGTGCCGGCATGTTGAGATCAAACGGGAAGCCGCCCTTATCCGGCGGGCTGTGGGGCTTTTCCGGGTCATTAAGATCGATTCCGATCCCCCGGCCGGACGGAGAAGACGTCCCTGTCCCCATCTCTGTGGTGCTGCTGCCTTGGTCTTGACCATGCTGCCGCCGCACTGCCTCCTGCCGAAGCATCTCCTCCCACATTTTCGGCGGCGGGAAGGCCCCGCGGTAGTCCCGCTCCGGGTGGGACCGTAGGTGCCCGAATACCGCCTTCCACGAGCCGAAAATCTTGCCACACGTGGCGCATTTCGGGTCGGTGGAGGGCGGGTCGATCAGTTCCCCCTTCTTCTTCCCCTTCCCGCCGCCACTACTCGACCCTCCTGCTTGCTCCTCGGCTCGCCCTCTCTTCTTCCCAGAAGTCTCCTGCGGGGAAGAAGAAACTACGACGTCCTCGAAGCCACCGGTAGGAGTCTTGGGAGGGGTGTTGCCATCGACATCGTCGCTGCCACCACCGCGGTGCTCGTCGGAGGAGGAGTCTTGGTTGTTGTGGTCCCTCTCCATCAAATTTAGCAACAAGGGATGGGGAATTTCATTCGTACGCAAACAGAGAATACGGAAGGGAAGTTTTTTTCTTTATAATATTGTGTGAGTTAAGGCAGTTATTTTCCGTTAAGTCCGAGGAGTTTTGAATTTTTGATGTCTCTCCATTTCATTTCAGAGAGGTGCGACTCTTTGTCTTAACCAACGATCGACCAACTGTACCTCTACGTTCATGCATGCATGCAAGGCTGCGCCGGTTCACGTTCGTTTATTAACAAATTAAATTTTACGAGTTTCGGTTCGGTCGCCGCCGATCGGCCACGCTCTTCACCTGTCTAATTTTATCCCATTCAATAGATAAGTTATTAGTTTAAACCCTATTACGCCTTTGAATTTTCAAAAGCTCTATTTTGGTCTATAAATTTGTATTCTACTTTAATCTCTGATTTTTCAAAGCGTCAAAATGATAATTTTAATCTTTAAAAAAATTGAATAGATTGGACTTCAAGTATGTGTAATAACGTGTTAATGTGAGTATGAGTTTAACTTACCTGGGTTAAAAACAAGTATTTGATAAATAAATATTATGTGGTAAAATAATACATGAATGACCAAAATGATTATTTCTTTGAAAATTCATAAATGTGTGAAAGTTCATGGACCAAAAATAGTTTTCAAGATAGAATACCTTATGAAAGTTTAGGAACTAAAATTAAATTTAAACATAAGTAAATTCTACTAATATTTTTCTAGAGGTATATCTATATAAGTAACATAAAATAAATACGTATTTTCCAATAAAGCATAAAGTTTCAAATTGTTCAAAAATAGCACCATCCAATCAAATGAGGTATAAATTCTACTGATGTATTATTATAATTTCATTGTTTCTGTCTTCAAATGTTTTGAAACAAATTATATGTTATTAATTATTTGAAAATGGCATTCAATTATTTTTTTAAATTAACTAATTACTTTTAAGCTAAGAAATTAGACGACATCGGTCAAGGGTTAACAATCTGATCAACATAAACCAATTCGTTAAGACATTAAATATTTAATTAAAAGGTCCAAGATTTCAAATCTTTACTCTGCATATAGTTGAGTCTAAAAAAAAAAAAAAACTTAGGTCATTTTCTGTGATATATTTTTTTGTACATTCTTTTTTAATAATTGAATCATATATTTGGTAAATTAGTATTAACCCCAACACTGTTTTTCAGAAATAACTAGTCCGATGATTGACTATTCATTATCACTTTTTCCCCCATTATCTCCGCATTTTAAATTAGGGGGTTTGGTCCTATGTTTTTAAAGTTAAAGACCTTTTTATTTAATATTGACTATTCATAATTATCACATTTTTTGAAGATCCAATTATCTCTTCATTTTAAATTAGGGTTTTAGTCCTATGTTTTTTAAATTAAGAGATTTTTTTGTTTACCTTGTAATTAATGGCATATACTCTAGCTTAAAACTAAGGTAAAAATATTGTTATAGAATATAAATTGAATTTTGAAATTGTAATTTAACATAAATAAAATGTTGACGAGTCAATATTATCAACCACACCAACAAATAATATTTCACTTCTTGAAATATTAAAACATAAGTTTATTTTGTTAAGTACAATAACTGAGACTTTTCGAAAAAATATATATGCAACTAATAAAGGGTGGGAGTTTGGACCTCCGACCTTGAGAAAAGGAATAAAATGTCTTGACGCTAAAGTCTGAACTATGCTAATGTTGCCTACATTAAAACATAAGTTTAAATTGCAATTATTATAATTGCTAAAATTATAGTTTTGGTCTCAAAAGTTTATTTCATTTCTAATTTGGCCCATAAATTTTAACAAATTGTATTTTCAACCTCCCACATTTGTAATATAATATTTATTCTAAAATATTTTAGGCAATTAGATATATATATAGTATAAAATAAATATGTATTTTTAAATATAGTATAAAGATCAAAATTAAAAAAAAATAGTACAATTCAATCAAAATCAAACTTAAATATGATATAAATTATATTAAGAAAAGTAAAAATTTATGCTATATTTATTATAAAAAAAAGTTAAAAAAAAATACATCTTAATTTGATCTCATTGAGCGAAATTTGCCTTAAATTTTCTTTTAATGCACAAAACTTTTGCAGCACAAAATAGACACAAAATACAAAATATATACTTTTTAAACTTTAGTAACTTATTGGACACAACCTTAAAAATTTATGAATAAAATTTGTAGGATTGAAACCTAAAACACACCCATGTGATTTTTTTTTTCCTTTTTCTTGCCAATCCCTTGATTCAAATTTGTAAAGTCTGGTGAATTGGAACAAAAAAAATTTAAATTTTAGAGAACAAATTAAACTTGTGGGTAAATTTTAAAGGCAAAAAAGTGTAGTTCAACCAAAAACATTACTAGTTGATAGAGAACAAAAGTTGGTGTGTATTGGAAGACCAGTATTTACATGTTTATCAGTCAACACCCATCTTCCTGCTGACCACCATAAAAATTTCACATCTCTTTATTTAAAAAAATATATATATATATAAAAATATCATTTCTTTTTTCTGTGGGTAAAAAACTTAATTAACTGCGATCAACAAGAGTAGGCCCTAACAAAGATATTGTCATTAAAACCAGACATGACTAAATATTCCTTGACTGGTTGTGTCAAACTCAATAACTCGCATTTGCTCGAACTAGAATCCAATCAATTCCAAATTCTCATCGTGCTGAATTTCTCACACTGAAATCGGGTCTAACACTCTCTTGGATCTCCAAAGATGGAAATGAAATGATTCTCCTATATTATTCATATTGGAAAGTGGATGAGATATAGGAGAGGAGCCAAAAATGAGAAAAAGAAAAAGGAAGTATTATTATTGGACCCCCTCTTTTAAGAGCCATCCACATCTTATAAATTCAAAAAAAGCCAACCAATCGGCACGTTGGAGCCACCCCTTTTTTGGGGACAAGCTGTAAATGGGAACCCACTCCTTTTTAACCCCACGCTCTCCTATTATTATTATTATTTTTTTTTTATCTCGGAAGTTAGTATAGCCCACTCTATATTCTAAAATGATACGTTTAATTTTTTTTAATACAAAATGGATATTTGAATTCATAATCTTTCGATAAAAAATATGTACCTTAAATAATTAAATTTGTATATTGTCCAATATCAGGTTGCACATTATACTATATAATTCATTTTTATTTATTGAATAATAAAATACAAACAAAAAAGTTCAAGTGTCTCAATAACTAAAATGTATTTCGATTGAAAAAAAATGTAGTGCAAAGAATGTAGTGTCGTTTGAAAAGGAAAAAGGAAATTACCTAATCCCCATGAAAGATTTTGTGAACCTATGTTTATTTTTTGAATTTGAGGTGATGGATAAAACAAAGGCTCCATTTCATTGCTATCTCAAATAAGGATGTCAGCCAGAAAAATACTAAATCAGATAAAAATAACTAAATTAGAATAATCATTTATTACTCTCAAAACCTTTAATCAAAATTACTTCATAGTCTTCTTTATCCCAATTAAAATTTGAATCTCCCTAATGATGATGATGAAAGAATGCCCTAAAACATCATAGCCATTAATGTAAGTCAAACAATCATGATAACAAAATTTTTCCAATTCACAATTAAGTAAAACCCAAAGAACTTGAAATGAGAGAGAGAAAAAAAAAGGAGCAATTACACTACTTTAGTCTTTTGTCATTAAAGATAAGAAATTCCACAGCTTTGCAGCAAATAAATAAATAAATAAATTCCTTTGGCGATGGAAGCGCGTGAATGAATACCAAAAGCCTTACCATTTATGTTTAAGAAAAAAAGTTGTCATTTAGTCAAAAAGATTGGATAAAACATTAAGAAAAGGTAAGTGAAATCCAGAAGCAAGCAATGAATTGGAATATTGAATTTTGAAAATGAGATGCGGTAAAAAGGGCCACATGCCCCTATGAACACCAAAAACCAGGTCAGGTGACCGTTGTTCGGACAAACCCCAGAGGGAAAGTCTTCTCCTTTTCGCATCAGCCAACCCACACACAATCCAACGGTCACATTCCACTAGCCGTTGCTTTTCAAAAACCAAAAAAAAAAAAAAAAATACATGGCGTCTAATTAATATACCTTTTCTGGACAAATTCCCCCATTGGGTCGTTTTAGATGCTTCTTTTAACAATACCCACTCGCTGGTTTTGACGGATTTTGCAGAATTCTTCTTCTCCTCTCTCCATTTTTCCTTCAATGGCGTTTTCCGATGAGAACAATCCGAACTTGATCAAACCCACCTCTGGGTTTCTTCCAGGTTTGCTTCTTTTGGACTGATGAGTGATTCGATTTTGCAGAGATCTCTGAAAGTTGCGATTCTTTTTATTTACAATTTCTGCTTCTGGCTCTGTGAATCGTGTTTTTTAGGAGGAGGGCTGGAGAAGAAGAGTAGTGGGAGGGCGTTTGGGCAAGAGATTCGTGGAATTAATAACAATCGGAGGGCTCTTAATGACATTAATCACAATTCTATGGTGAATCAAGCTTACCCTGTTGTTAACAAGAGAGTCCTCGCCGGGTACACAGTTTGATTCTTCGACTTCCTTAATGTTATCAAATTTGGTGACGAAATTCCAATGTTGAGATGTTTTTGTTTTTGTTTTTTTGTTTTTTTTTTTTTTTGCCGTAGAAAGCAAGAGATCTGTGAGAAGAAGCAGGTTGATCCATTTCACAGACCAATTACAAGGTGGGTTTCGATTAGATTTGGTTTCTCTGAGGTTTGAGAAGAAAATGGTGTGTTTTGAATTTGAAAATGTTGTCTTTTTTAGGAAGTTTGCTGCTCAAATTGCGAGTAGCCAACAGCTTCATCATCCCCAGGTAATGATTCGTTCTGTGTTCTTAAATCACTCGCCTATTGATAATGGATCTTTGAGATTTTTTCTTTCACGTGGGCAGGAAAATAGTAAGGGTAACTCATTGCTCACAAACTCAAATGCGTTTGGACAATCCATATTTGTAGACGAGGAATGCAAGACAGCAGAAAACGACAGCCCAGTTCCCATGTTCTTGGAGAAAACAGAATCACCATTGCCTCAGGAACCAAGCCAGATGGTAATAAATCCTAAATCCCCCATCAGAAACTCAATTTGTACCTCCCTTCAAACTCATGATCTTTTGGATTATTTTGTAGGAGGAAGTCGAAATGGAAGATATTGCAGAAGACGACTGCGACAACCCGGTAATTGACATCGATGGTGTCGATTCCAAGAACCCGCTTGCGGTTGTCGACTATGTGGACGATCTCTACGCACACTACAGAAAAATAGAGGTAAATTTCAAGTCTTGGCTGCCATTCTTTAAGGAGTGATCTCTTCATCTTATTTGTGGCTTTTTTTATCATATGCCAGAATTCGAGCTGTGTTTCCCCAAATTATATGGCGCAGCAATTTGACATTAACGAGAGGATGAGGGCTATACTTATTGACTGGCTTATAGAGGTGCACGACAAGTTTGATCTCATGGGAGAGACATTGTTTCTCACCGTGAATCTCATAGACAGATTTTTGTCTCGAAAAACAGTTGTGAGAAAGAAGCTTCAGCTGGTTGGTTTGGTTTCTATGCTCTTGGCTTGCAAATATGAGGAGGTTTCTGTTCCAATTGTGGGGGATTTGATTCTTATTTCTGATAAAGCCTACTCTAGAAAAGAAGTTCTTGAAATGGTAACTCCATTTTTGGCTCTTGTAGCATCAATCAGTTCTCTATCTGTGAATTTTTTTTGCTGAGCTCCTCTCCTTGTGTTTATGCAGGAGACAGTGATGCTCAACTGTCTGCAGTTTAACATGTCGGTCCCGACGCCGTTCGTTTTCCTCCAAAGGTTCCTAAAGGCTGCTCAGTCAGACAAAAAGGTACGCGATTCTATATTCTTTCTTTTAGTACTAAACTAGCTCGGAGGCAATTGTCCCCTCCTTCCTTGTAAGTAAGATTTCTCTGAATGAAGCAGCTCGAGCTTATGGCATTCTTCTTGATCGAGCTCTCGCTCGTGGAGTATGAAATGCTGAGATTTCCACCCTCTCTACTAGCGGCAGCGGCGACTTACACAGCTCAATGTACTCTCACCGGAGTCGAGGGGTGGAGCGTGACTTGCGAGTGGCATTCCAGCTACTCAGAAGATCAGCTCCTGTATGGCTTTTTGTTATCTTTTCCTCTGTGCTCGTCTTCATTTTTTCGATATATCCATTAATGGCAAATTCGAATTTTGCAGAGAATGCTCGAGGCTGATGGTGGGGCTCCATCAGAAGGCGGCGACGGGGAAGCTCACCGGGGTTCATAGGAAGTACTGTACATCAAAATTTAACTACACGGCGAAATGTGAACCTGCACATTTTCTTTTGCAGACTCAGCAATAGCAACAGAACAGAACATGTATAGTTCTTACTAACAGCATTACATGAATGTTCAAAATTGGGCGGGCGGCGGGCAGGGCGGGGATGGATCGGTCGGCCGGGCGGCAGGACAGGACAACAACAATAATGGAGAGGAGCAACCAGATGGTTGCGTTCTCCAATGTTGGCCATTAGTTTGTTCTTTTTTTGTCTGTTCTTTTTAAAGTTTCATTCAACAACAGCATTCAGATGACAAACATATATAATTCAGTGGCAAAGAATAATATTGGCCTCTGGCCTATATTTCCAACTTCAATTTCCATCTCCCTTTTCCTTAACTCACAACATTATTTATTATTATTATTATTATTATTATTATTATTATATTTAATGTTTACATAGATTTCTAATGTCTAATTATTTTTATCTGCCACATTCTATTCCTAATAATTGTCAAATTTAACGACTTCCATTTTGATCCCTATATTTTCAAAATGTTCATTCGATTGATTTCTCTATATTTTCAACTTTCTTCATTTAAGTCTTTTCAAAATATTTACAATCCTTATACTTTTAAAGAGTGGTCAATTTGATCCCTATTTGCAAATGTTTGACAAATCGAAAACCTTGTAATACTTAAAAAAAAGTTAGTGAGAGAAGAGACGTGTTTAATTGAAATAAAAATGAGATTAACATAAAAACGAAGAAACCAAAATTGCTTTTAAAAAGTAAAAAAATCAAAATGATGGATATTTTGAAAATACAATGACCAAAATGAGAATAAAAAATGAAAGTACATTAATCAAAATGTTTTAATTACGGATTAAAAATGAACCAAAAAAAATACCGAACCAAAATAGTATCTGACGTAAGCGTTTGAAATCCAATAACAAGTTTTAAGAACTTTCCTATAGCTTGATGTAGAAATTTAAAGTTGTCGTCAAAATTTCCATAAAGAAATAGAAACTCTTTCTTTTCCTTTTCGGATTACCGTACTTATTTTTGCTCTGCTTCTCCAATTCCAGTTCCGGCAATGGCCTCCAGTCATTACTCGCTGGAATTCGCTGCCAGAAGACCCATGTGCTGCCCGCCCTCGCCAGTAAATCGATCTTCATTACTTGCACGACATCAACCGTCAAGATTGAAGATGGCTGCTGATCACTATCTCACAGTCATGATCGAGCCTTCAACTTCGCTGCGGGCCCTGAATGTACTCAAGAAAGCACAATCGAAGTTCTCGGTGTCATGGAAATGCAAGAAATTTCTCTCCATAATCGAGTAGGTTGAGTTGAATCTCCGAACTATACTGAACATTCTGCAAGAATACGCTGCTGTTCTGTTCTTGCAAGGTGGCGCCAACACCCAGTTCGCCGCCGTCCCTTTACACTTGTGCTCGCCAAACGGCACTGTTGATCATCTCGTCACCGGGTCATGGGGCGACACGGCATTCAAGGGGCACAGAAGTTTAGTAAACCGAAGGTGATTTGGTCTGTTAAATCTGGGAAGTTTTTGGTGAATTAGAACAGAGCCCATATATGGAATACTTGCACATCTGTTCAAACGAGAGACCATCAAAGGGATTGAATTCAAGAACTACCCATCACCAGAGCATCAAAATAGCGTCTTGGTGGCGTCAATGTCTGTGAGTTTCTGCTCGAAACCCCTCGACATTTCCAAGTTCGGTGTGATCTATGCCAGAGCTCAGAAGAACATCATCCGGGGTCACCATCATGATCATCAGGAAAGATCTGTTTATTGGAAAAACTCAAGAAATCGCACTGTTGATGCTCGACTACAGGATTTACAATGCTATGCCTTCGGCTGGAGTTGAGAAGTTGGTTGCTTTCATGAAGGATTTCCAAGCAAGACATGCTTCATCCACCCATCATCTTCATTAAGTTTACTCAGTTATAAATTTATAACACAAACAATAAGCGAACCGAATGTGCTGAGTAGACAGCAGTAGGGTTAATTGTAAAAACTTTTATACATTACTTAAGAAGAGATGCAATTATTTATACAAAAACGCAATTATTTATACAAAAACATTCCCCAATCTTACCGGAGCATAATCCTCTCCGATTCCTACTACTACATTTCATCTTATTACCTTACCAAGTAAAAACTAATCTAAAAGAACAAGCTTTATAATATACCACTTGCACTTTGTCATTCAGACGCTGAACGGACGCCTATTGAAACGAGGGTGGAAGCAGGCCCTCAGTGCCGACTATCCTTAGTTTCGGGGCACTGACCTGCAGAAAACCAAGCCCCAGAATCAAGAGATAAGCTTCTTCTAATTGGATCGTGTTCGTATTGTGTAGACTGATCATGAAAATCCAAACCCAGAATGTGTTATTTGACCGACTAATATAGAGTGCTAACTGTTGGCTCTAGCATCACTGCAACAATTACTACCAGCGACATGCTCAAAAAACTCTTTGGTAGCATCTGTGCACGAAAGAGAGAGAGTTTTAGAGTAAATACGTCGATATGAAAAGCTTAGGATATCAAATGCTTTGTTTCAAGAAAAATTTTATACATACCATGCTTCATTGTCAAAGAGGGATTCTGCTCTTCTACATACCCAATCAACTTGGCTGGGATTCCAGCTACCATGCTACAGAACGACACAAACAAGATACGTCATGGTTCTGATTCGAATATATTACATTCGTTACGGAATTGAAATAAAAAAGCATCATTCAGATGATAATGATAATGGCTTTAAAGCTCAAACCTGTGTGGGGGGACATCTTTTAACACAAGGGAACCAGCAGCCACCATTGCCCCATTGCCAATTTTAATGTTTCCCAGTATGGTAGTAGAGGCTCCGATTAGTGCACCATCGCCTACTTTAGGATGACGATCGCCAACTTCTTTCCCAGTGCCCCCCAAAGTTACAACCTGAGAAAATTGACCCGAAAAAAAAAACAGCAGATTCAGTTGACAGGTGAGCATAAACATAACCTAGAGCAAGAAGATAATAAGTTCAAGACAAATGAAATAAATAATATAATCTTGATATACAGAATACGTTCAGATAAATAAATTTATTACTACTGAAGAAATTGCAAAATTTATTATTTTTTTCATTTTGGAATCCAAGAGTAGTTGGCTTCAACTAATCACGTGGGATAACTATCCAACCCTATAAGATTTGATTGCCAAAAAAAGTTGTAATAGGTGGGTGACCACGATTTAAAATTATTCCCTCTAAACTCATTTTACTTTTCCACTACCCGAATGAGAACATATTTCAGTTTCTAAGGCATTAAAGAATTGTGCCCGAGATGAACCATTACAAATTTCAACTTGTGACACATTGTTGTCAGGTGGAAAGCAACAACCCAGTATACAACTTTGAAAGACTTTAGTTGCTCTTTACTTTAACATTTTATGTAACCAATCGAGCCTGTGTCTCAATTCTCGTACAAAAGTCGAGACGGAATTGCAGTTTAAAGAAATAAATGCAAAAGAGATAACAGTTAAAGAATTCATAAGAAGCAAAAATATAAGAAAAGGAATTACATGCATCAATGAAACTCTGTTACCCACAACAGCTGTTTCACCAATAACAACACCGGTCGCGTGATCTAAGAGTATTCCATCTCCGATTTTTGCAGCTGAAAAAAAAAACCTCAGAGTTTAGAACAGGAAATCAGGAATATGATCTTAGATTAACACCGATACTCTGCCAATGGTCAACCTTCTGAAAAGAGACATCTACAACACATAGACTTTCAACAATTCATTGACCAAGTCATTCTTGCTTCTTAGTTGACAATTTATAATCTCATAAGATGACAAAATTGAGTTGTTTCTCACAGCACCATTAAATCTTATTTTGAAATTCCGCACGCAAAGCAATTGCCTCATTATTTTAAGTCTTAACAAAGCACCGCTCTTGTTCGATATCTCAAAACTTATAGCAAAGGGTGATGATTGAGTCGATTAACTAACCAGGATGGATGTCAACACAAAAAACCTGCCAAAAAGAAAAAAGGAACAATAAAATAATCATCAAAATCAACTAAAGATCACTCGGATGGCAACACAAAGATGTCACCTAGAAGTATCAATTTACCTCGCTAATTCGGCTTTGTAATGCTAAGGCCAACACATTGCGACCTTGGCTCCATAAAGCATGTGCAACTCTATGTACCTGTAGAGAATGGTAACCCTGCAAGAAGCAGCAAACTGATATCAGAAAGAAACCAATTGAAAAGTGGTTTGAGTTATAACAATAGGAGCACACATAGAATGCCACTATCTAAAAGAGATCTTCAGGAATGATGTGACAATGGGAATGGTCCCATTGAACCAAACTCGGCCGCTTGATTTGAAAAACATCAATTACCTTGGGATACAGTAACGCTGAACTATACGACAAACAGGCTGGATCTCGATCTCTAAAGGCCTGCAAAAGGAAGTTCACTAAGAGGTTTCAAATTGGCAAAAATTTCCAGTAGACTAGGGAGGAAATGAGACAATAATTTGAATGCACGACCCCTCTTAGCAAATTCCGAGACAGATTTTACCTGCAGATCTAGGCGAATGGAATTTTGAATGCTTCTATCATTCATCATGACATCACAAAATATATCCATCAACTGAGTAGCTAAGAGCGTGGGGTTTTGAAGCCGATTGGCAAGAACAAAACTCAATGCTTGCTCTAAACAATCGTGTGACAAGATGCTGGCATACAAGAAGCTGCTTAAAATCGGCTCCTTCTCAGCCTGTACGAAATTTTGTCAATGAAATGGATTCTCATTGACTTCATAGATGAAAAATACTCCATTCCCAATAAGGCAAATTCGTTCATAACAGAAAACAATCAAGTCAGAGCCACACCAACTCAACAACCCCTTTTCAAAACTAGCCTAATAAGAAAGCTAAACGAAGTCAATTTGTAAGAAAATAACCAATCATATTCATATGATGGGATCTTACTAAACAAGGAAACGAAACCCAAAACCTAAATAGAGAGGGAAAAAAGAAAACCCATAACCCAAGAAAGTAAACTGGTCTATTTGCTAGGGCGGCAAGTGAAATGAACGGAGGGTGTTCGATAAGCATACCTCCAACTTGGCCTCCTCTCTGACGGCGTCCCAAATTGGGTCGCCCAAATTCGCCGCCACGGTGGCGGGGGCCGCGGCGGGCTTCGAGGATCCCATGGCATAAACGGGGAAGACCCTCTCGAGCCCAAATGGCAGAGAATCCGCAGGGAAAAGGGTGGGTCGATCTCCGGCATGTTCTTGTTCACGGAGAGAAGCGCAATCGGCGAGCTTATTGGAGAGGGTGGCGGCCCAGGTCTCATCGCTCAGGCAAGCCATGAAGAGCGGGCCTAATGGGACGAAATTGCTTTGTTGGGCATATAAAGGGGAATAGAGCGTGAAAGCGTTGGCGGGAGTGGCGAAGGCAGATGGGTTCTGCGTCTGGGGTGGTGGGCGAGTGGCAGGGAAGAGATAGCGCCTAGGCGACGTGGTGATGGAGTGTATTATGGGGAATGAAGTGAATAGAGATTACACAATCCCTTTGTTTTTTCTTTTCTTTTGGGTACCTGTTGTTTTTTCTAGGGAAAGTAAGGAGATAGTGAAACCATTCCCCCCTAGAACTTTGCACTTTCATGACTTTGAAAACCCAAATAATCTCCCCACCCAATTAACATCAAATCATTTTTCGAGAATAAAGGTCATGATTAGGGTGTACTTTAGCTGAGTGTCGTTTCAAAAGTTGATAGTTTGACCTTCATTCTGTACTATTATTGAGTATTAAAAAAAATTTGGAAACCGACTCGCTTGAGAGGTAGGCATGAGTTAAAATATTTTCGCATCTATAATTATTTAGTCTCCAAACTTTAATACATAATAGTAATGGTTCAGTCTCTATGGTTAAAATTTACAAAATTGTTGCTACTAAATTGTTGCGAATTTTAAATTATATGTATTAAATATATTACTAGAGGTGTTTTTTGGTGGGGCGGGGATAAGGAAGCTTTCCCCAATCCCCTTCTCTCACGAAATTTTGTGGGATGGAGATTCTTCACGAAAAATTTGCAAGGATCGAGTTCCTTGTGAAAAATTATTCCTCATTTATTGAGCGATCGAGAGAGATATCTGAGAGTCGTTGGAGTCGCTAGTTGGACTCACCATTGATGCTTGAGGAGAGGAACTGAGAGTGGGAGTGAGAAATTCGAGAGAGATTGAGAGATTGCGAGTGAGGGAGGGAGAAAATACCGCAGCGACTTGAGTAGATCATGAGTATTGGGTTTTACTTTCTAGTATATACATATATGAAGTGGCAGGGTGAGACATGGTGGGAAATGTGAACGAGCGTATTCCCCATCCTCGTCCCCAATTAAGTGGCAGGTAAAAGTCTCTTCCCCTCATGAGAAATCTACGGGGAAAATGAACACCACTAATTGTTATGTGTTAAAGTTAAGGAACTAATCGTTACCTTTGGTAAAAAATAAATTGTAACATATTAAAATCCATTGGCTAAATCGTTACTTTGATGAAAATAATGACAAAATATGTTTTCTTAACGGTTAGATATTTTGTTAAGATTCATGTCATCGAATCTACTCTCTTATTTTGCAATCTAATGATATAGAGAAAAAAAAAAACTAAATCATATTACCAAGCATGATTCTTGGCATTGCAATTAAAAAAGGTTCACAATTTGACTTTTACAAACTTATGGTTCGATCATGATTTTATTTTTAAGATCCATCAATTTTTTTTAGTTTGACAATATTAGGGCGGAGGATTGAATAATCGACTTTAAATATAATAATAGTCTAATAGGTATTTTATCCACTTGAGCGATGTTCAAATTGGCGGAGTTAGTCTCTCTTTTTTTTTATAAATATAATAATTAATTCACTAAGAAAGTGATGTCCCATTTTTTGGTAGTGACTATACTCAAGAGAAAAGATTAGAGTTCAACCTCTCCTTAGATGCGGGATCATGAGCTATTTTTTCATTTAGGATGCCCTTTTGACAGTTAAGTCGAACCAATCAATTTGTGAAATATGGACAATTTAATGAAGTCGACGAATCTACTCTAATACATAATCAAAGGTAGTTCATTATCTATTCATTTGTATATAACTAATAAACTCTTATTAGCATTTCTTGATCTTAGTCAAAATGAACATATCTCACTTAGTTAAGACACATATATCTCCAATCACAAAGTTGTGAGTTTAAATCATCTCCCTGTATTGGTATTGTTGTACTAAAAAAGGAAAGAAATAAACATTCCTCCATGTTAAATATTACTTAGTTGTTGGTCCAAAAAATAGATGGCTATACAAAAATAATGATTATTAGTATTCAATACCATTTCCAAATCCCAATAATTAGCTCATAATATAAGATTAAGAACATCTTGTTGTATTTTTCCCTTTTGTTGTTTTCCAGCAGCATACAAACATTTTGATTCATATTTCATTATTTTAAGGATAAAAGTCACAGCCTTTTTGACTCAACAAATTTGCTGAAGAGATGGTTATTAAAAAAGTTTCCCTTTCCCTTTTATTTTCTTGTCATTTTCCCATATTCACACTAATAATTGATGGGTTGAATGTGGCCAACTTGATGGCTAGAAACATCTCCTTCTCATGTTTTTTTTTTCTTTTCTTTTGGGAATTGAAATCATAAAAGTCGCCATTTTCAGCCTCACAAAAAAAAAAAAAAAAAAAAAAGACCATTATTCTGTTGCCACTCAAATTTCAGATACAGACACACATGAAAGATGGACAATTATATGTTTGGGATGGGACAAGACAGGGACAAACAGTTATCTTACTTTGTATTTTCTAGGTTCCTCTGCCCTTTCTTATCTCTTCTTTTTCACTTTCGTCCAATTTATTTTCATTCCTTTTCAATCTTGATTTCCCATTTATTTCAAGTTGATTCTTATAGTTAGATCCATTTTTCTAAATCGTTCTAATAGTTATAAGTCATAATTATATTGAATAAATGACAGAATTTCTATGCATGCATGAATGTTTTTACCTGAGTCGAGATCTTTTTTGACTATTGAGTCAAAATTGTGGAAAAGAGATAAATTGATGTGGAGTGAAAATTTGAGTAGATTATAAAAATCAAATTAAAACTTTGTTTCTTTTTCCCTCCAATTCAATAATAGGTGGGTTGTAATTCGAACCTCCGATCTTTTTCTGGTCGAGACTCTTTCATCTCTGTTCGACTAATTGACCTAATAATTAGGCGCACTACAAGATGTCAAGCGATCTCATCCCTAACAAAACAACTTTTACTTTTCATAACCAAAATAAAAGAAAGTCATGAATCTTGTAGAAGGTAATTTCATACTGATCTTACTGAAGAAGTAAGAAAAGTGCTCTAAAATGGGTCGTTTCATGATATCGAAATAAAAGTTGGTTGTGGAGCCAATCCGATAAAAAATTCAAATAAGAACTATCTAAAATATTGAATCTAAATCCAAACCATAGATATTTTTTTAAATACAACAAGTGGTGGTGGGGAGTCTCGAACTCATAGCCTTTTGACCAGAGAGGTGTGTCATTCTTGCTGAGGTAAGTTCATGTTGGCATCTATTAAATTCATAGTCTAATGAGTTATTATAAATATATTATAGCATAGCATATAGCCACTCAATTTTAATTTCGTAATAAACAATGTTTATAAGCGGCTTCTCGTAATAAACTCAAGCTAATGACGATTAAGCATCGGTTTATATTAAGCGGTTTGTCTCTAATCAATTGTTGTTTTATGATTAGTTAATTTGGAACTGCCACAGTTGTTGTCAAATAAATTGGCAACTGGTGTGGTTCGTTGATATATAGAATATAGTTTGTTTCTTTACTTAAATTTTAAGATATGATTTCTTTTAGTTACAAATATTAATAGAAGTGGCTTTGTACTTCTTTTTATGTTTAATGCTATTTTTCTGTTTTTTTTTTAAATTACATGTTTAATTGCAAAACTTTCAAAATTAGCAATTTTTAGATGATAAGACAATACTTAATAATTTTATTGATACCAACGAAACTTGACTTTAAAGACCTTCTAAAATTATTTTCTAAGATTTATTAAACACTTTTTAAACAGAATAAGACACAAAAATTTTATTGCAATTACTATTAAATACAAACTTAGAAAGTTCAGTTACATTTTTACAATATTTATTTTGGTGTAATCCTAGTTGGGCTTGTAGCGACCCAATTGAAGTGGATGGTGGATCTCCGAGCAATGGTTAATTCGTTGGGCCTACAATATTTGAGCCCACTTTATTTGGGCTCCAGCGACTCTCGAATTAAATGGCCCATCTTAAAGCTTGCCGGAAGTTTTCGAAAAATATTATAAAATAAAAATTTATTGGAATTGAATTCTTTTGGTAAATTTTCATTTGAAAATTTGATATCCAATTTGTTAGATGTGATTTCAAATGTTTATATAGGTGGGTATATAAAGGTTTTGATATATTGCTTCGCCTATGTTGATCAGATAAATGAATAAATAATAGAGAGATTTCCATAAATAGTATAAAATAAATATACTCATCAATATGAAATTTTACAAAAATAACAAAACCCAAATCAAATTTAAACTTTAATACACTATAAAATGCAATAAAAGAATTTCACGATTATGTTATATTTAAAAGTAAAAAATAGATATATATTTAAATAAATATATATTTAAAATTTTTAAAAATACATATCAAAGAGATCAATTTCTATATATAAAAAGTTTTTATTTAGAACATAAGCGGTAAGTATTAAGATTATCAGTTCAAAATTTTAAGACTATAATACAATAAACATTTAAATTAAACACTCAAAAAAGTAATTTAAAACCAACATAAACATATCTTATCGATAATTAGCATCTACTTATATTTTTTAAGTTGGATGTTCAAACTCTCATACCCCAATTTATTATACTAAAAAATAAAAAAGTACTTTAAAGTCAATCAATATATAATTTTAGTGATTTTTTTAAGTGGTATATAATTTTAGTGGTCGGACATATACGATGATTGTAAAATTAGAGGTCACTATTATAAAAAATTTAAATTTTCATTTCCATTATTAAATTCAAAAAATTAAAAAGAGCGAGCCAAAAAATAAATAAAATAAGTAAATAAATAAATAAATATATATATATTTATATATTTAAAATTGTATTTACTCACATGTATTTGGCCTGAATTCCCTATATGAAAAAAAGTATTAGGCCTAAATTCTCTCCAACATATTTGTAATGTTCCTTACAAGAGAAAACCGAAGCATAAATCTAATTACTAAAAAAAAGAAAAAACCATAAATGATATTTGTGTATTATCTGCTGCGATGGACGCACCGAAAGCAAAGGCATTATTCGAACAGCACCGACATATGGTATTCAATGATTGGCTAATTGTACGAGCTCAAAGTAAATCCGCTGATCTCGAGCGCAGTGGATATTTCCCCAGCTTTCCCTGCCTTTTCAGTTTTCCCGCAGCTCTCCAACGCTGAATTTCATTTTACTTTCTTGACTTCGCCATTTTCCAGTCCCTTTCCGGCTCCGGCGACCCCTAATGATCGATCTCAGTCTATAGACCACCGTTCGCTGCCGGAACCCTTACCATCCGACCCGACAATCTTCCTCACCCGATGGCTCGAAGATCCGTTCCGATCATCAAACAGCTCCTCTCCAAATCCCCCGCTTCCGAGAATCCTGCCCGTTTGTCGTCATGTTTCAAATCCAGAATCGACGCTCAAAATCGATCCGTCACCTACATGCCCCGACCCGGGGACGGCGCTCCACGGGCCGTCACCTTGATTCCCGGAGACGGAATCGGGCCCTTGGTCACGGGCGCCGTGGAGCAAGTGATGGATGCGATGCACGCTCCTGTGTACTTCGAGAAGTTCGAAATTCACGGCGACATGAAGAAGGCGCCCCAGGAAGTGATTGACTCGATAAAGAAGAACAAGGTGTGTTTGAAGGGAGGGTTGGTGACGCCTGTAGGCGGCGGTGTGAGCTCGCTGAACGTGCAGCTGAGGAAAGAGCTCGATCTTTACGCCTCGCTTGTCAATTGCTTTAATCTTCCTGGGCTTCCTACCAGGCACGAGAATGTGGATATTGTTGTTATTAGGGAGAACACAGAGGGCGAGTACTCTGGCTTGGAGCACGAGGTCGTTCCGGGAGTCGTTGAAAGTCTTAAGGTGCTGGTTCTTTGACTTCGAATTATGTTTTAATTCCAATTGCGTTACTATATTAGCAATTCTAAGCTTTCGTGGTTTTTCTGTATTCTTAAGGTTCAGAATGATGTTCATGATTCCATTAATATATACAATATACCCTGTTACAGGTGCATGCTTAGACTATGATTTGTCGTAGATTTGAGGCCCATGATTTTCATTTTCACATACTTCCCCAAATTTTCTTCATTCTTATTATTTTGCCAGAATTTCAAGGTTGAATTCGTTACCGTACATCTATGGGCAAACATCAAGGGTTTTCCTTGATTGTATTAATGTTTCAGGTCGTGGCAAGTATTAGCTAATGAGCATGATGTGGTAATAGCTGGTCGTATGTTGCCAACATTGTTTAATGTTTTATTCAGCCTTGACTGATTTGATCAACAATATTTTTAAAAACCTAGAAGTTGGTGATGATTGCTAGATAGATACCACGTAATTCTCAGGGAGAAGTTCATAAAAAATGATTTTAAGCAGTCTTTGTGAATGAGGAGAGATAGTTCTTGCTACTTCTGTTAGACTCCTCTCTGCTTCACAATCCTTCTTTCACGTTCTAGGCTTCTCATTAGTATGATGTTACTAATTATCTGTTGAAAAAGCAAATTATTTCTTTAACTATCACAATGTTAATATTGTTGTAGCACTAAAAAATATACTTGCAGCTTAGCTTAGCCATTAAAGAGGGGTTTTGGGAACATCAACCTTCACAACATTATTTTTTTTGCCCTTGTATCCTTGTCTCTCATACTCACTCTTTGCCAGGTGATAACAAAGTTCTGTTCTGAGCGTATTGCGAAATATGCTTTTGAGTATGCTTATCTGAACAACAGAAAGAAAGTTACAGCTGTGCACAAAGCAAATATCATGAAACTTGCAGATGGTCTATTTCTGGAATCTTGTCGAGAGGTTGCCACAAAGTATCCTGGAATAAAGTACAATGAAGTTATTGTAGACAACTGCTGCATGCAACTTGTCTCAAAGCCTGAGCAATTTGATGTTATGGTATGCCACTTATACAATTGAATGACATAATGTTGTCTTAATACCTGCCTGATGTATGAATGACTTTCTACCTTTTCTATATATCTAAATTTGAAAATAGGAAGGTTAAGGGCCTCTTTGGTATGCAATTTGGATTTTGTTCATTGTTTTCAGTTTGACAAATTGTGATCTAAATAGTAGAAATTTTGAAAACAATAATTTTATGTTATTAGTGTTTTCAGATTTTAAATTTAAAACTTTAAAATGCAGAATTATATGAAAAAAGATAAAAACTTTGATAAATATACTATTTCACTCCTTTCATTTTTGTTGAAATTAAAATGTGTAAAACATAATATATTATAAATAATATAATATTGTAAAATAATAATTATACAAAATGTTAATAAATTAATTAATAATATTTTAGATTGAAATAAATATTTAGTTGGTAATTATCATTAGTTTACAAATATATTACTAAGCTAAGCACACTAATTTTTAAATTGGGATTTAATTTTCAAATATGCTACCAAACACATTCGAAAACACTAAAAACATGAAATACAAATCTATTTTTCATTGAGTCTCGGTTTGTTTTCATATCACCAACCTAAGGCACCCTTAGAACCGAACTACCAATATAACATGGAATGAGACTTTTGGTGTGCAATTTTTAGACGAATTTAGCAAAATACATGGAAATATTCATTTTTCTCTAGGATCCAGATTTGAGAGTTACTACTATTAGTGTTGAATTTAAGCTCTTTAAAATGTTGTTCACAAAACTAATCTTGTGTGGCATCTTCTGAGATCATGATCTGTGTTCTCTTCTATATTGCTGTGGGTTTTCTACAGCCTTTAGGAAGTTAGAGATGTCCTCTGCAAGTTTTCAACAGGACCCCGCTATTTTTTTTTGGAGTCTTATTATTCACTGCGTGTCCCATGAACTTTTTGCCATAAGGCCCTTTGGTTGGGGTGGTGGTGGTGGTGGTGGTGGTGGTGGTGGTGTTTATGTGCATTAACATATGGCCAATATATGAATGGAAAAATGTCTAATTGAAGGGCCTACTTCCAAAAGAACATGAAGCTGAAGGAGTTTTCACATTTTGAAGTGTTCTCTGTCAGAGGGATTCCAAAGATAAACATCATTTGATGATGATTTATAATGAGTCTTCGCAACAGGGTTGCTTATTTTCAAAGGTTTTGTATAGGTTTTTTGGAGGCTTCTTAACCCGCTTTGCTTAACCATTGTCTTTGTATCTTCCTTCATGAAAGCCTTTGCTCTTCTGTTAGGTCCCCTATTACATGCAGTTATATGAGAAAGGATAAAATGGAAAACTCGAGTGCTCTTAGTTAGAGGAGAAAGATTACTATTTTAAAAAAGTGAACATACTGGGAGAGGAAGGAGGTAGGGGTAGAAAGCTTGAGGGAAGGAGATTGTGATCATTTCCCCTTTGCTTGTCTCTCTGTTCTGTGGAATCCATTTTACACTTGATTGATGCTTATCATCTTTCTTCCGAAGAATAATTTCATTTTGAATTTTACATATTGCAAAGTAGGAGATGATATTTGAATTTTGATGATGCTTGGATATATCATTTTGCAGGTGACACCCAATCTTTATGGAAATCTTGTAGCAAATACAGCAGCTGGTATAGCAGGTGGAACTGGAGTTATGCCGGGAGGTATGCTCAAAATGTTTCAGATTCAAAGCTTATGTTTAGCATTTCTCAAGTTTTCTTAGAACCTTAATTGAGGCTAAAATTGCATATAGCCCATCAAGTACCCATGTAGAGAAGTTCTGAGCAGGACTTCCTTTCATCTTGTATGTCAACAAATTTTAGATAAATGGAAGACAAAATATTTTCATCTCCTTGATGGTTAACTGGGAATATTCAATATTGTAAGGCAATATGGGCAGTAACGAAAGTTCAGCAATAGAAGTATGGAACCACATGTGCTGATAATTAAACTTAATCTTACTAGGAGATAAGATATAGCTTGGTTCTTCCCATCTTCTAACTGTAGTTTCTCTATTCAGGTAATGTTGGCGCTGATCATGCTGTTTTCGAGCAAGGAGCTTCGGCAGGGAATGTGGGCAATGAGAGGCTAGTGGAACAAAAGAAGGCGAACCCCGTGGCGCTGCTCTTATCATCAGCCATGATGCTGAGACATCTCCAGTTTCCTTCATTTGCCGACCGATTAGAAACAGCGGTTAAGAAGGTCATATTCGAAGGCAAGTACCGAACCAAGGACCTCGGAGGACAGAGCACGACGCAGGAGGTTGTTGATGCAGTCATAGCTGCTTTAGATTGAGCAAGTAAGGGAGGAGGAGGTACCCTATCCCACCATTCATAAACAGTTCTAAGATTTTTGGGTGGTCAAATTCTGCCCAGTTTCCCGAATGAAGAAGGAAGATTTGCCTTTGAATTATTTTTTGTTTCAGTTGTCCCAAGCATAACAGTTGGGAATGCGTTTCTTGTTCCAATAATCTTAATCAGAGACAGACAATTTGTGCTATAAAATCTGAAAAGAGAGCAATTTTATTCTACTTGTATTTTGCTGTTTCTCCTTAATCTTTGGAACAAATGAAGAAATAAAGGAGGAATTTTCCTAAGGGTGCATGGTGGCCATCATACTCTGAGCTCAAGATTTTCGTTGAACTTTGATTGGAAAACAAACTTTATAAAATTTGGGTAAGTGAATAAAATTTATATAATCTAAAATCAAGAAGGATAAATTATTTATTTGAACGCTTTTATTAGAAAGTATATACAAACTCACTCTTAAGGAAAATACTTGTTTCTTTTTAGTAAGGACCAAATTTTGTCCTTATCAAAAAATTAACCATTCATTAATTTTAGAAAGAATATCTATTTTTTTAATTTTTCTTTCTTAGTTGTTAAACATTTAAGAGTGGTAAGGAGTAGGACAGTATTAGTGATTGTCTATTTTCTCAGTTTTTTATTATCTAATAAAAAACTATTGAAAATTTTGAAAAATAGGCTCAATAGTTGAAATCTTTTTTTACCCCTCAAAAAATGATTCCAAATTTATAATTACCAATACTCAATGAGTTAAGCATCCTCGAGAATTTTGTTCACCAAGATACAATCATAGAGCATAAGTTCAATCATTTTTATTCTCAAAATTATTTTTTGGAATCTGTTCCTTTGATAGGATACACAAGGTGACATATGGATTCTTAAAAAAAAAAAAAAAATCTTATCAAAGAATCCACGTCAGGATGTTTATGTAATTTTTAAATTTTTTTATATACCTAAATTCAATAATAGAATCCAAATATATTTATATAACTATCAACTTATAGGTCACTTCATCCGATTTCATAAATTCAAATACCGATTTAAGTTCCACTGACTAAGACATATATTATTAATAATAAAATTAGAGGTTTGAATTCTTAGAATTAAGAAAAAAAATAATTTTTTTTTAAAAAATGATTAATCTAAATACTATTTATTGTTTTTCTTTTAATTAATTGATTCATTAATTAGCCTATCTATATATTAAATCATATTAACTTTTATTAATTATCAACCTCAGTATATGGTTTAGATTTAATAAATTTTAATCAATACATTTACAATTTACATTTATTAATATTCTAAACAACTCGTACTTATACAATTTTTACTAATTAAATTTAGTTATTCAAAATTTTCAATAATACTAATTTTAACTCATCATCTAATACAAAACCATTAATTATCTTGCCTATCATATAGTAAACACTGATTTTTTTTTTTCTGAAATCCGTGTGTCCGGATCAGCTTGCACGCACCTCGACTAATCACG
Source organism: Momordica charantia (assembly GCF_013281855.1). Classification (NCBI taxonomy): domain Eukaryota; kingdom Viridiplantae; phylum Streptophyta; class Magnoliopsida; order Cucurbitales; family Cucurbitaceae; genus Momordica; species Momordica charantia. Next base: position 20,987,729 of record NW_028275157.1, on the reverse strand, counting down.
GGTCAACCGCCTGACCCTAATACATTTGGTTGACAAGGTAACTCGTAGTAGTAAACACTGATATTTAACGCTTGTATATTTAATATGGTATGAAACAAAACCATCGAACCGAACAACAATTTGGATATAAGTCTTCGTAATTTTAGTTTTCATTTCTCTTTTCACATAAATTTATTCGAGCTTATCTTCTTAATTAATTATGATAAACAAAAATCTTCCTTGACAAATATTAGTAGAATGAAGGTCTTCTCTGCGATTATAAAATTTTTCAATCACAAATGAAAATGCAATTTTGCTCATCTTTTATGTCCTCATATGGTTGGAGCCATTCTACAATTTCAACTCATCTGTCAATTCCAGTTACTTAAATACTCATTAACCATGAAAATGTCAATAGTCAATTTTACCAAACAAGAAAAAAAAAAAGGATTTTCTTTTAAAGTAGGAAAAAAAAAGGATGTTTGTATATAATTTCAAAGAGAAAATAAAAACAAAAACAGGAGGTCATTAAAAAAAATTATATAATAATAATTAAGTGTTTAAATTTGTCACGCTTTCAAGATAGGACGTAACCGTTGAACTTAAAGAAATTAATGATTTAGTATTTGAGAGAAAACTTGTTAACATTTTATATATTTTATTGATATTTCTACGACCAAATAAAAAACATTTTAACTCTCTATATCAAATATATATTCTCCCTTTCTTGGAAATGGTATGGTATTACGAACATGGGAGAGAGATGATCGTTAAATTAATCATTATTTTGAAACCACGCTAAACTACTATTGAATTCAAAAATTAGAACAATTAAGTTCTAATAAATTTCTTTTTATCAATACTTTAATACTGATTCAAACCTTATTAGATACTCTAATACATTTTCCTTTTATCAAAAGTTTGATGAACCCATTTACTTATAAGGAATCGTAATGAAAAAAAATTTCAATCAATAGAAATGAGAATGAGAATTTTTACAAAGTTGAGTGATTAAAAAGTTAAGACTCGTTAATAATAATAATTATATAAAATTTATAAAAAAATTGTTAATAAATTAATTAATATAAGTCTAGATTAAACTAAATATTTTAGTTTACAAATACATTACTAAATATAATTTTTTAAATTGAGATTCAATTACCAAAACTGCTACAAAACAGTGTCGGAAAACAAATAATACAACTTTAGTTTCATTTCTATTTGTTTTCAAATTTATGTTAGCCTAATTATTAGCGCAATAATATCAAATTGGTTAAGGTACATACAGAGGTGAAAAAGGTCCTGACTACAGAAGAGGAAAGGATTTTATCCAAACAGATTTTGCCTTATCCCCCCAAAATCTTTTTTTGATTTTAAAATGCCCATACGTGATGCGCCTTCTCTCTACCGCCATCCCAATTCTGGAAATGGCAGTTTGCTCATCAATGGAGATTCTGTAAATCCCAGTGGAAAACTTCACCAGGATCGAACAGGACGAAAAAGGGTGGTTATGGTTTTTGCAGTGTTCTTGAAATCGCCAAACCAATGAACCGTTTTCTCCAAAATCAGTTGCTCCGTTCAGTCTGTAGCTTCAATAGACCGCTTTGGAACCGGAACTGGAACTTGGATTTCCCTTCAAGCCGTCGTGGTTTCGCCAATGTGCCGGACTCGTGGAAATCGATGGCCGGTCTGGTCCGATGTCCGGCGAACGACGTTCCTCTGTCTCCGCTGAGCTTTTTGGAGCGAACGGCCAAAGTTTACAGAGACACGACCTCGGTTGTGTACGGTTCTGTATCGTTTACTTGGGAAGAAACCTATAATCGCTGTCTCAAATTGGCTTCTGCGATTTCCCAGCTTGGGATTTCCCCTGGCCAAGTGGTGAGGTTTTCCCGTTTTTCCATTACTGATGTTGTGATTAAGTTGCATTCATTTTCATTTGTTTCCTGATTTTGATTTGATTATAATATTCTGATTCAATATGCTTGCTGGTCGATTGTTGAGGAATGCGCTGAGATGAATAGCTTGAAGTTGAAATCAAAATTTCATCCATATTTTGAACAAGTTGTTAGATCAGTGTCTATCTAGTACTCTGGTTTCCAAAATTTCTAATGGGTCCTGAATCGTCAAGGTTATGCTTGGTTAGTCTCCATACTTCAAAAAATTTCTTTGCATTTCTAGTTTGCATCTAATTGATCCATGTCTTTAATTTGTGTAAACTTACATGACACTCAAACTAACTATGTATTATTTTAGGATCATATAAGTAATATACGCAGGATGTCACGAAAGCCTTAAACTAATTGGAATTAATGAAAATGATTTATTAGACTTCGGTAAGGCTATAAATAGCCAGATTTAGATTGTAGTGGGACTTTTGGACTTTTGATGGAATGGAAATATGAGCATTTTCTCTCGTTTTTGTGATGGATTTCCCAATGTTCGTGGATTCATTTCCATCTTTCGAAAACCCGCTGCATCACATTTTGTTGCCACATACATCTAGGGATGGAATCAGGCGAATTTTGGGTTTAAATCTTTAAAGTTTTGGTTGCCATTTTTCTTTTAGTGGCCTGTTTGGGATTTTGATTTGAAAGTTGTGTTGAACAGGTTGCAACTTTGGCTCCTAATGTCCCAGCCATGTATGAGCTGCATTTTGCTGTTCCCATGGCTGGTGCTGTTCTTTGCACATTGAATGCGCGCCATGATTCATCTATGGTTTCGGCGCTGCTGAGGCATTCGGAAGCCAAGATCATTTTTGTAGATTTTCAGTTGTTTGAAGTTGCTTGTGAGGCAATTCAGCTTCTTGCACAAGGAGATTCAGAATCACCTAAGCTAGTTCTAATTCTTGATGCTGAACATGGTTTATCTCCAGCTAATCCATTGTCTTCGAATGTTTGTGAATACGAGAGTCTGATTGCATCTGGGAGTTGTGAGTTTGAGGTCCAAAAACCGAAAAGCGAATGGGATCCGATTAGTATAAACTACACTTCAGGCACTACATCTATGCCTAAAGGGGTTGTTTATAGTCATAGAGGTGCCTATCTAAATTCCTTGGCGACGGTTCTTCTTGGCGGAATGGGATCGATGCCGGTTTACCTTTGGACTTGCCCCATGTTTCATTGCAATGGATGGTGCCTTGCTTGGGGAGTTGCCGCTCAAGGTGGTACCAATATCTGCCTCAGAAAAGTCTCACCCAAGGCAATATTTGAGAAAATAGCTCTGCAGAATGTGACTCACATGGCAGCTGCACCGACTGTTTTGAACATGATTGTGAATTCTCCCGTGAGCGACCGCAGGCTGCTTCCGAACAAGGTGGATGTCTTGACTGGTGGTGCGCCACCTCCACCGCAGATACTTGCTAAGATGGAGGAGATGGGATTCCGAATCTGTCACTTGTATGGTCTAACTGAGACATATGGTCCGGGGACATATTGCACATGGAAGCCAATGTGGGATTCTCTACCTTCTGATGAAAGAGCAAGGATCCGAGCACGTCAAGGCGTCCATCATGTTGGACTGCAGGAGGTCGACGTAAGAGATCCCGTGACAATGGCTGGCGTACCAGCTGATGGCAAAACAATGGGAGAAATAATGTTCAGAGGGAACACTGTGATGAGTGGATACTTCAAGAACCAAAAAGCAACAGAGGAAGCTTTCAGGGGAGGGTGGTTTCACAGTGGGGATGCTGCAGTAAAACACCCTGATCACTATATCGAAGTAAAGGACCGTCTGAAGGACATAGTCATCTCGGGCGGTGAGAATATAAGCACGGTCGAGGTCGAAACCATTCTGTTTGGTCATCCAGCAGTTCTGGAGGCTGCAGTTGTAGGTCGCCCTGATAATCACTGGGGAGAAACACCTTGTGCATTCGTTACATTGAAGGAGGGATGTAATATCACTGCCCAACAGCTTATCGATTACTGTCGAGATCATTTGCCGCATTACATGGCTCCGCGGTCCATAATTTTTCAAGATTTGCCCAAGACATCAACTGGAAAGATACAGAAGTTTATACTGAGGGATAGAGCTAAGGCTATGGGGAGCCTTTCTTGAACTACTTTGGAAAAAAGTGATTCTAAACTATCTCTTGTACAGTTCAATTATAATTCTTCCGACTCAAACCCATGCACATATATTTAGTGTTGAGAGTACGACAGCAAAATGTACCATATTCAAAGTTACCCAGCTATGACAAAACTTCTTATTCAAGGTACATTCAAATTTCTCTTACTCTTGCTCACTTTTATCTTAGTAAGAGCCATGGAAATGTGCTTTTATTACATCTGATTATGATTATTTGGTGATACCTAGTCGCGGACAAATGGGTCTTGAAAATAGCATGCCAAGTGTTTTCCAGGATTGACACCCAACATCTTGCAGTACTTTTCATAAAATCCAAACCTATCAGCAACTTCTGTATCAGCACCATGCCCACATTCCTCTCCACCGTTGATGATGTTGGTGATGACACCGTAGCCGGGGACTCTTTTAGCAGCTTTGTCAGCATCGGAGGGTTTCCATTTGCCGATGATAACATCATGGCACGATGGTTTGATTCCTTGCGGTGTCATCCAAAACCAAATGGCCGTCTTGAAGGATAGAATTGCATCTGTGGCTACCAAATCTGGATTCTTCAATAGATCCAATCCTAATGCTTTACCGGCCTGCCCGTAGTTGGAGTTGCTGATTTGTGAGAAAGATATTAATATTTAGTATAATTGATGTACAACTATTCATAAGCTCGCAGTTTGTAAGCCAAAATATAATCTCAATTGTTCTAAATAAGGAGAAGATCAGTCCACATGAGCTTAGTTCAAAGGTAATTGACAACCGTCTATGACCAAGAAATTATGAGTTCGAATCCCTACCTTCATTTATATTAAAAAAGAAAACAAATATCAAAGAGAGTGGTTAATTACTATTTTAGTTGCATGGGTCCGCGACCGTAATATTTTTGGCCACGAACACAAGGCCATTTTGGATCAGGCTTGCAGTAGGAATCTTGGGTGGTTTCCTTTATGTGACAATATCCCCACGCGAGTATACCACCGGGTGCAGTTAGCCATCCTCCTGCACCACTTACCATTCTCAAAACTAGCCCTCTTATAATATAAAGCCATATTTTTATAGGTACTCTATGTGAAAACTAACCGGTGGTTTGGTGAGAAGTTTGGGCCAAGAAAGCTGCCAGCTCCCTTTTTCGAGTATTAACGCTTCCAGTTGTACCAAATCCGAACCTACCAAATGAATGAGCAGCAGCCAAAAAAGCATTGTAGGTATAGAAATTTTCACTCGAACATTGTGGATCTTTGCGACGCTCGAACATTTCATCGAAAATAGTGGCATTGACGAGTTTACCAACGTCGTCTTTGTGACTAGACGCATGAACTAGACCTGCAAACACTCTCAATAACAAAGCAAAAAACAAGAAGATGAATGTATAAAGCTTCATTATATTCCTCTAATCACTTTCAATAATGTAAATATGATAATATATTGGGAAGAAGGAGACTCCTCCCTATTTATAGAAGAAATATCAGAATCCACTCTAATGGCGCAAAAAAAAAAAATAATAATAATAATAAATAATGAAAAAAAGAGGAACACCATTAAAAAATGGGGTCCACTTATGACATAGCTAATAAATACACCATGTTCTTGTAAATTCTTTATTCTTATTTTACTTTATTTTAGGATGAATACTATTTTAATTCTTATATTGATTTTTAAATTAGAACATGTTTTGAATTTCTCATTTTACAATGTTTACATATGACTTTAAATTTTTGTCATCGATAGATATCGAATAATCAAGTAAACAAAAATAAAAGGCTATTGTTGTTAAGGTCCATTAACTAAACTTATAAAAGATTAATTAGAAGAATTAAAATAGTTCTTTATAAAATATTTTATGGACTACAAATATAATATTTAAAATGATAGATCAAAATAGATCAAAAATATATATATATATATTCTAAAAGCTTTTAACTTATTCTTTCCTTCCTTACCTATCACAGGGTCTATTTTATACTAATCAATTTTAGCGAAAGGTCAACGTAGTAGAAGAACTAGAAATATTGTTATATTTGTTAAGTTGATCGTAGTTCAATTAATTAAAGTATATATCTTTATTTTTACTTGACTTCAAGAAAAGAAAAAAATATTATTATATATATATAGATTTCTTATTTTCTTCTAAATAATGACATGTTTTAATAGAAATGTCGAGTATTCAACCCGATAGACTTGACTCGAATAGTTTGACTTGTTGCTTCTTTAATCTCACTTAAGGAAAAAATTTTATTTATTTTAATTGAAATGGACGATGAGTGTTTAATCCACTAGCAAATTGCTTTGGCCGGCAAAATGGATGCACACCCATTCAGAATTTCAACTAGTTCTAAATGGAAAAGTCATGAGATTTTAATTAGTATTCATTAGGTTAGGTTAGAGATGATTTAATCGACAACATTAGATTCAACGGTTAAATAATAATTTTAGTGCTCTAACTTTAATTTTTAATTTGGTCCTTAAAATTTAAAATTTTAAGACTTTAATTATCGTCATTATCCATTCAAAAAGAAAAATTATCCAACATTTCGTCCATGTGACTAATTATTTGCAGAGGTAGAATTTTATGGTGTTACATTTTATCTAGATAACGTGGAGATCTAATAAAAGTTACAAAAATCAAGAAATTTAATAAACATTATTTCACTCAATAAATATATTTTTTAGTACAGGTAGATGAAGGATTCAACTCACACCTCCGAAGAAAATACCTTAACCATCATCGTGCTTAATAAATAATCTTATATTCTTAATAGTAATGAAAAAGAAAGGATCAGTTCAAAGCTATGCTTGCTTGATAGATGTAAAAGCACCCCGCACAAAATGTGGTCCAATTATGACAACTAATAGACTTTGTACTAAATTTTTTATTTTTCAAATACACAATAAGGAATTAAGATTTAAATCAACGATCTTTTAATTGGGATATATCTTTAGTTAAAGTTGAGTTAGGTTGAAATTGACTATAAAGATACTACTTCAGTTCTTACCACTATTTTTTTATATTAAAATATTATGAAATCATATATTACTTGAGATCTTAAATATTGAATATTTGTCTGATATGAAGTAAATAAACAAAAGACGATGTTGAATTACAGTAAACTAATTTATAAAATATCGATAACTATAATTAAAATAGTTTTTTTTTAATTTTAATTTAGTAGTATTGTAGAAAGTTTAGGTAATATGATACTTAAAAATTTAGGCATCAAAAAGGGATAGCCATACAAGTTTACTAAAAAATATTTAAATCTTAAATAAATAATATTATCCATCCCAAATTCCCAATAAGCTCGGGAGAATAAAAATATATTTTTCTAAAAGATGCATTGTCAAATTTTAAATTAAATTTTTTCCTTCCTTACCTATCACATGGTCAATTAAATATTGATCAACTTTAACTAAAAGATTTCATATGTCAATATATTAGTAGAATATTATTATGATTTTCTTCTTTAATTTGCTTGAAACTAATTATGGGTGTTTAATCCACTTTAAAGTGGCAGATGTTGTTGCTTTGGTGGACCAAATGAATACACTATGACTCTATTCATTGATTCCACTACTTCTAAATGTAAATTCATGAGATTTTAATCATTTTTTTATTCAATTAGGTTAGGGATTATTTAATTCGATAAGATTAGATTCAATAGTTAAATAATAATTTTAGTTGTTAACATAATTAATTTCAGTTTCGTCCTCAAATCTTTAAAACTTGGTATCACACAATTGAATAAATCATTTAAAACTATATTAGTATATTATACTATATATATATGACAACATTAGTTAATTAATTAATATTATACGTTGTTGAACTTATTTGTTCTTTTACCCTAATTTATTTTGGGGTTAAGTTTGAATATTTTTGTGGTTGATTTATAGATAATTTTAATTTGCTTTTGGGATGGGTATTATATAAATTTGATAAGTTATTCAAGTTTAGGGTAAAAAATTAAAGGTTAAAATTTGATTTTTTGAACTTATTATATGGAAGAGAAGATTTTTCATTTTAGAAAATATATTATCCCATCTCAAGTTTAGAGTAGAGTCTAGAGATCCCATCTCAAGTTTAGAGTACAGTCTAGAAATGATTTAATAAACAAGAATATATTCAATGGTTAAAATATTATTTTGGTCCGAGTCCTTTTAAAATTTTACTTCATTTTAGTCTATGTATTTTGAAGTTTAGTTCATTTGAATCCATGTACTTTTAAAATTTTTGTTTCGGTCTCCATACTTTTGCAAAGGGGTAGTTATGGTCCCTATTTATTGACAATGGTTCCCTTGATTAACTTTTCAAAGAATTCCTATTATTTTAAATATTAAAATTCATTTGAAAAGGGTTTATTTTTTTTTATTTATAAACAATACTTTCCTAATTATTGAATACCACTAATTTTTTTTTAACAAATATTTATTTTTTTCCCTAAAAAATGTACCTGTATTTTTCTTTTTGGCCAGTAGAAAACCTAGCAGTTGATATCAAAGTTTTTTTTTACCGCTCAATTAGTAGTCGTTGTTTTATTTATTGTCTTTTCATATTAATTTAAAAGAAAAATGTATTTAAATCAAATCAAATCAAACTATACTCAGGAAAAAAGAAAATGAAAGAAAAGATATGAAATTAGTGAAATATTGTTTTTATTTTTGTTTTGAAAACTATTTTTAAAAAGATCATATCAAACAAGTTTTAAAGATTAAAAACGGCGTTTAAACATGTTTTTGTTGGGTTCTTTTTTTTGAAAATTATGCATTTTTACAAATAATTTTCTTTGTATGTTCAAAAGCAGTGTTTAATTCCTAACAAAAAAAAATGAATACTAGAAAATCTTTTTTTTTCTCTTTTTTCTTATTTTGTTATTTTACGGTTTTAAAAGTAGGTTTATTTCAAAAAGCGAAAACTGACGAAGGAAAAAAAAATATAAATGGTTTAATTAAAAAAAATAAAAACAAAATTATTGTACGTTTTTAATTTATCAACACTTTATTTTTTTATATAATTTTATTTAAATAAATAATGGAATATGAAATTTTGGCCCTTGTTGTAATTATTTAGCAGCGAATTATTTTAGTACTATTTAGCAGCAAATTTATAGATATAATTTCAAAGATTTTTTCGAATAAATCATTTAAGATTTAAAAGATATTATATATTTACGAAATCATTTAATTTATTTTGAGAAATGGATCGTAAACGGTTGGAGGTATATGTCAATTACCGTTGGTCAACTGGATGATTTCATTAAAACATGAGACAAACATTATTAACATATATTATGTTGTCCTCTTTATTACAACAAGTTACATCACATAGGTAAGAAAAATAACGCAAACCTAAAATACTTGGTTCTCACGACCTGTCTTGACCACTATTAAAAGTTTGACAAATATTTTTTTTTATTTATTTTAAATATACTTATCAAACTTTAATTGTGGTAAGCAAAAGATAATTGTTGACGAGTCAACTCGAGTATTATTCTACCCATATCATAAGTCTATCTCTCATAAGTTGGAGATAGAAATATCTATGTTTTTATTATATTTTGATATGATTATGTGGTGATAATTTTACTACCCGAAAGGTCTTTGATTGTTGCAGTCTAAGTTGTTTCCATAGGAAATACCCAGCATGTCACAGTACCTTCGGTAAAAACCGATTCTACTGGTCACTTTGTCATTGTGACCTTTTCCACATTCTAAGTCCACCGTTGATGATGTTAGTTATGACACCATAGCCGGGGATTCTTCCAGCAGATCTATCGACATTTGATGGCTGCCATTTACCAATGATCACATCATGACTTGATGGCTTGTTTCCCTGTGGTGTCATCCAAAACCAAATAGCTGTTCTGAACGATATGATTGGACCTGTTGCTACCAAATCTGGATTGTTCAACAAATTCAATCTTAATGAACTACCAGCTAGCCCGTAGTTGTAGTTGCTAACTTAATAAAAGATGTCAATGGTTAATAATTAAATATAATCTAATTGTAGCTATTAATCAAAAGAAATTTTTTATTTATTGTCAACAATAAAGTTGACGAAAGAGATAGAGATGAAATTAATTACTAAGTCAGTTGTATGGGTCGTATGGGTCCACGACCATAATATCTTTGACCAAGAGCACAAGGCCATTGGGCATCAGGTCTGCAATAGATATCTTGATTGAGTTCCCTTACGAAACAATATCCCCATGCATATGGACCATGGGGTGCGGTTGGCCATCCTCCTACACCACAACCTCATCATTTTCAAATCCAGTTGGCCACAGGGTCAAGCCAATACATCATAATCAATAATCGGAGATTTTACTAGAAAACTAACCTGTAGTCTCGTGGGAAGTTTGGGCTAAGAAAGCCGCCAGCTCCCTTCTTCGAGTGACATCATCTCCAGTTGTACCAAAGCCAGAAAAGGATCGAGCAGCAGTAATAAAAGCGTTGTAACTATAGAACCCATTACCACGACATCGCGGGTCATTGCGATACTTAAGCATTTGATCGAAGATAGCCGAGGTGATGATCCCACCGACACCACCTCCGCCACTAGGAGGGAGATTCGGATTTGGCCCCGAACGACGACACTGGCTCTGGCAACCGGCTCCGCAATAGGGTTCGGTGGTGCCGCACCACCTGTGCGTGCTGCAGCACAGCCCGTTTGGGCAAACAGCGCGGCCGGCCTGCCGCCCACATTGCTCTCTGCAAAGGCTCCCAACCACAAACCAAAAGAGAAGAAGATCAATAATGCATAAAACTTCATTCTTGTAATATGTAGAAATGAGATCCTATAGAAAGAGAAGATTGAGTTGATGGAGAATATGAGAAGAAAAATGGCCCTATTTATAAGATGGGTTTTGCAGAATTTTCCACTAACTTTGATGCCTTGGAAATTTTGGTGTGATTGCGATATATCATGAAGGATTTAATTTTCCACAACCCGCTGTCTCTAAAGACTCATTCTCATTGACCCAAGTCAATTCGCACATTCCACGCCTACACGGAACCTCTCACTATTTATTTCTATTTTCCTTTCTTTTAATTCAACAACATGTAAAGGTAGAAATTTGAACCTCCAAATCCTTTTTTGTGTCTCTCTTTTAATCTATTAAACTAGGTTCATTTTGACGGCCAAATAATTTTTTAACAGGGGTAAATATGGGGGCGGGGTGATATAACTTTTTGAAATATTTTGTGTAAGAGTGTCTGGGTCCCGCCTCGTCCCCGGTCTACCTTCTCCGCCGATCCATCGCCATTGGGTTGGCTCATAAAATCCGGCAGATGTTCCCACCGCATTGCACCTCATCAGTCATGGCAACTCTACCATTATTCAGCAAATAAACACACCTCTTTTTTACTTGCCTTTCTCTTTTTATTTTACCCTCTTGCTTTATTATTGTTTTTGGATCCATTTTATATTTCAATTCATCATTTTCCTTCATATTTGTTAGGGGGAGAAAGATCAAAGGAAAGAAGATGAGGTAATAGACCTCAAATCTTAGTGTAACTTTGGTAATGACTAAGTTTAGTTCAATGTGCTCTAAAGTAAATTCATGTCAGTCATCCCACTAGAGCGAAATCTACACGGTAATGCCCATTACGATGTATGGTAACCTCCTAGTGGACCTTACTTACTAATGGTATAAATAGGAGAATCACTCACACAATCACATGTTCGGATACAATATGTGTGATTGATAATTTATCTTGAAAACATTTTGACTATTTGACTTACACCTTGTTTTCTCTCTTTTGCACGCACAAGTTCACCTCAGCGCACAATCCAAACACATCTCAAGATATACTGTTGGAAAAATTTATTTACCTTTAATATTTTCCCCTTCCACAGTTGTGAAAACTAAGTCTCACACAAGAAAATTAAATAGGGAAAGTATAAAAATGATATAAGAAATTTATACTGATTCATCCCAACTATGGGCTTACATCCAATCTTCCGCGACAGCGGATTCTATTATGATATTATGATAAATACAATGCGTCTCACAAACGCTCTACAAAGTTCTCTCTAGATGCCACAAAAATGGTCGACGAAAACACTGCCGCCACCTTTTTACTTTTGATGTCAACAACAGCACCAAAAATGATCCCACGGTGAACATAAGGATATGTTTTTGGGCTTATGAGGTTTTATGGCCCATTTAGTTTTGGCTCCACTTTTTTTTTTATCCCAACACATACAATTTTCATACTAGAACAATATTGATTCTCATAATTGATGACTTACCTCTCGAAGAAGAAGGACGGAGCAAAGAACAAAGGAGGGGACCAAATACTCCTACCTTAGTTTGTCGCAACTCAAGAAATACAAATTCGGTAGTTTTTCTCCCTCTAAATTTTTAAAAATGAAAGTCGAATATATATATATTTTAACCCCTTTTTTGGAATATATCTCTGTACCGATCTCAAAGGACAACAAATTTCCTCAACTGATAGCCTTTTTTTTTTTTTTTTGTCTTCTCTCTAAGGGAGTGGAAAAGAAAGTGGCCAAACTTCCTATTTGGAGAACTAAAAAAAGTCTTTCCATTTACTAATAGTTAAATTTTCAAACTCGCTTTTACCCTGCATCGTCTTCTTTCTTTGTCGGGTGGATTGTACCAACTCTATAAAGCAAAATAAAGAGACTTTAACTTTAATGATAAATCTGAATTAATTGGGGCGAAAGTAAGGAAAATAATTTCATAGGATTCCCTTCTTCTTGCTTTCGGATATACATATTTTGTTCCCAAAAATCTCTATCTTTTTGGTGAAAGAAAAATAATTGTTATTGTTATATTGTGATGGGAGGGCTACCTACGGGGAGCACGAGGGTTCATCATAAGATGGTGCACCCTCGAAAATCTAATAATGCGATGGATGACATTTTTATATTGAATTGACTATTAAGATGTGATCAAAAGATTTCGAGTTGACATTAAAAAATATTCACGACACTCTCATTCCTTCATTCTTTTAAGAGTTTTTTTTTCCCTCTTTGTTGATAAATGCTTTTCGTAGACATCAAACTCATGATCTTACAAGTATACTTCAATCTATTTTTGTACTTTGTCTACTTTTGTATGTGCAAAATTGATAAGTTCTTTAGATTCATGATCCACAGTTTTGATTGATTGAAATATCTTCTTTCTTTTCTGGCCTAGGATCATGAAAATCTTAATGAACCAAAGTATAATTAAAGAAAAGTAGAGTGAAGAAGAGACGATAGGGTCTTAATGATTTTCCTTTCATACTTATCTTGAATTCGCACATCAATACTTTGAAAATTAGTTATTTTTAGGATATTGATCGAATAATCTCGATCTTCATCTCCCTCACGACACAAAAAGAATGTGTATTATTATTGGAGGGTCGCACGATTTCATGGATGAAAATCTCCTAAAATGCCCTTTCAAGAACCCAAAGTACATTGTGACAATACAATACACAATACCACAGTGAAATGTCTAGGGACTATAGTGTCTTAAGCCACTTTTGGCATCAAATCATCCCACATGACTTGTGTTTATTTGTCTTTGTTGGGTGGGGTTTCTATACATTTTTTGAGCTCAAAATGTCCACAATATTTAAATTTTATATTTTTCGTAGGCTCTACGATAATATAATCATCCAATGGTATGGTTTGTAAAGGTGGCCAAATTGGAATCGGTAAAACTGACTTGACTTGGCTTAAAACGACTTTTTCTTCCTACTTTTAAAAAGTAGAAGCATAAACAAATTAAAATTTATTTATTGGATTGTTACTTTCTATTTAAACAATTGAAAAACGTGAAAAAAAATAGGTGTAATAATTGGCAAGTAACAACTAATAATTACATGAAATTCCCATCTAGAGTACAAAATAGCAAGTGATTAGATTATGAATTTGATGGTGGTGAGCCTTTGTTGAAATGATTACCTTGGCCGAAAGAAATTTGGGAATATATTTTCCCTTCTTGTGATAATTTGAAATCTAAAGATAGTTTCTTAATTTGTTAAAAGTTTCAATTTGATTTATGTTATTAATGCTTAGTTAAATCATAGTTAGTTCGAAAAACCTGTTCTTATAATTTGTTATTCAATTCACGTGACAACGACTTGTTAATATTTTGTAAAGGACTAAATCGAAATTTTGAGAACTATGGAGGTAAATTAGAAGTCTTATAATTATAAGAACTAAATTGAGGCTAAACGAGTAAGCAGGCAACACAACAAATGAACAACAGCTAGGGGATTTTCGACGACCAAATCAAAGTAAAGAATTTGGAAGTGTTCATGTTACTGTTCAAATTTGAACGGTTCTTATAAGTTTTAAAAATGGAAAGGAATCTTTTCACTTTAAGATGAGCTTTGATAAAGTCATTTTCTATCCAACCTTTTGATGTTGTGACATCTTTCTCCTTTTGCCAAGCTGTTCCAATGATGCAGTCTAATTCTATACCAAAAAAATAAAACCAAGAAAAAGAGACGACCCAAAAAAAAAGGTATGATCATTTGAAATCAACCATGGAGGAACCTGTAAACTTTGCCTCCATGACAGGGCAAATGAAGGATACACAGAAGCAAGCATGCCAACTTTCACTAAATTATTACATTACATTTTGAACAATTGTGGAAGAAAAATGAATTTATACGTACACTCGAACGAAAATGATGGGTAAAAAAGAAGAAATGAAGATAGAAATGGAAAATTTTCAACTTTGTCAAAGAGATCAGAATCGTGCCTGTATTTTGATTGGAATCAGTGGTATCCTCTTGGCCCTCTGGATTGAAACAGCTCTAGCTTTCCTCCGGCTTCGTGTAAGAGTGGTTCGAGTGATTCGTGCTGCGTCAAATGAGATTGTTTTGACGCCCATTCGATCACGGGAAGCGCCTCGGCCCGTGCAAGCTCCTCTCTATCTGGCAAATGCAGGGCAATGTAGCACAACAGAGTTACAGCTGCAATTTGAACACTATGTTCCCCGAAGTACACTAGCTGGACTAAGTGTTTTGCCCCTCCTACCGCTATAATTTCCTCGCAGTGGTTGTTGTGGAGGAAGTTTTTTGTGCAGGCAAATTTGGTGAGAGCAACGCAAGCCTCCTTCGAGACCTCGGCCTCTCTTTCATCGAGAAGCTGCACCAATGGGCTGATCATTCTTTTCTCAGTAGCTCGGAATGTCCTTGCCAAATGTCCGATGGATTTGATACACGGGATGAGAAGGTCTGCATCTTCTTTTTCAATGATCTTCACCAACTGATCCACAACCGCCCTGCAGGCGGGAGATGTCGGCTTGAAGGCGGACCTTCTCAATTCAGGATCGTGCTCCGCCATGGCAGTGATCTCCATCAGTGCCATTGCAGAGTTATGCCGCACATTTTGCTCCCCCTTCTCCAAAAGAACAGCAAAACACAACAAAGCTCTTGATTCTGTAATGCTACGGCAGATTGTCAGGTTCCCTCTAGCAAGCTGCCACAGGGCTCTTGCCGCCATGGCTTTCATCTTGGTTTTCGTCGCCGGGTCCTCGAGTTCCCTCCCCTTCGTGCTAGGCCCGGAATGAGCATGATGAAGGTAAGGGGAATGATGAGGAAGGATATGCTTCCCATTGCTGCTAACGTTGTGGCTTTCTCCATGAGTAGCCTGTGGAGTTGAAGTTGCAGCCGCCACCGACCCACCAGAAAGCATGTTCATAGTGTTGGTAACCACAGCGTGCATCTGATTTGGAGTTCGATTTCCCATGGGATGAAGAATGCGACTATGGAGCTGTCGGTCATCCTCATCAACAGCTTTGTACACATCGTTCGTTTTGGGGTTACTCGCCATTACCAAAGCATGAATCGAGGTGGCTTTATTGGCAGTGATATTATACTTACTATGTTCTTGAACAGTTTCAAAAGCAAGATGGCTAACAAGGGAGCGGATTATGTAGTGCTGTTCGAAAAGATCTTGGCATTTTGGGTAACTAGAGACGAGTTCCGAAACAGCCCAAGCGACTACGGCCTGAACTTTCATCGGACCTTCTTTGAGAATTTTCGCAAACACCTGGCAGACACCAGCCTGAATCATGGCTTCAACATTCTCAGGATCACGACCCAGAAGCCCGATAGCGTTCGCGGCGTTTTCTTGACCATCTACTCTACCATCTTTGAGCAATTTCAGCAGCGCCCCAACGCCGCCTTCTTCGATTATCCGTTTCCCGTATCTCTCGCTGTCTTTCGCTAGCGAAACCAGCGACGCCGCTGCGTCGGATCGATCCTCCGGCGAGCCTGTGGAGAGAATCGCAATCTGTTCCCATATGAGACCTAGAATAGGTTCGTTGGCGGCGATTGGGGGGAGACCTAAATACTCGTCGCCGCGATCCTCGGCGGAAGCCGAGACTCGGAGCAACCAGGACACATCTCCGATGGAATTCTCAAGCTGGGAGCATGATTTGCGGAAGGCGGCGGCGGGGATGATTGTGAAGACGCGCTTCATAAGGCCATTTCCGTTGCATTTAAGCACCAGAGACAGAGCTTTATCTAGGGCTTGCGCGGTTTCATTGATGATCCGAGTCGCCGGCCGCTCATAGAGATCGGAACTCGCTCGAGCCGCCTGTCGGAGAAGCCCCGCAAGCTTCTCCGTCTTGGATTTAAGCTCGGCGCAGTCCTGCTTGCAGGAGGTAGCCTCGTCCGCCGCCTTGGAGACTTGGTCCGCCAATTGAATCGGCCGAGCCAAGATTACCTTGATCTCCGCCATGGAAACAGAACAAAACCCCAGAGATCAGATCGAGAGCTGAACAGAAGAACAAGAACAAAAGATGACGATTGAGTTGCAGAAGAAATTGAGAGCGGAAGACGATGGAGATTCAGACGGCTTCCTTTGACGCTATGGCTGCAGCAATAGCAAAAAAACCCGCTAGGGCATGGATTATAGAGAGCGATTGATTCATCTTCATGGTGAAGGCATTTTGTGAAAGGTCAAACGCGGTTTTCTTTTTCTCCTCTGTTCCCAAATATTTAATTCCAACCCTTCTTCTGAGAGGGAGAGAGAGGGGTTTTTTTTTTTTTTTAAATTTTTTATTGGTTGGTGGCTTGAATAACTTTTGCTGTATTAATTAAGATTAAAAACCAAAGAAAAAGAAAAAGCAAAAGGGCAAAATAATTGGAGTAAACAGAAATTAGTGTCATCTTTTAGAAGCCAGCCGTGGGTTCGGCCCAGACCAGAGTATAGTTATGTAAATATCCCATTCTGTAAGCTTAATTTTTAAAATAAAAAAATAAAACTTACAAATTACTAGTTTTAGAAATTGATGTTTTTTAACTGTAAAAATTACAAAAGATAGTTAAATTATTGTGATGCAGTGTTATTAGTGTTTTAGGTTTCAATAAACTCATCAAATGTTTATTAGTTAGCTTTTTTTTTTTCTAAGAAATGTCTTATTTACTGAACTATGTTCAAATTGATTAATTTTACCGACATTTTTAATATTTTAAAGTGTTTAGAGTTAGTTCTAACTATTCCAACAACTTTTGAATTACTTAAATCAGAATTTAAACGAAAAAATTATGATCGAAAAAAATTGGAAAGAAAAAATGTACTTGATAGGGCAGCCCAAACAACTAAAACATCTATTGAAAATTAGTGTAATTAAAAAAAGAAATAAATAAATAAATAAAAGAAATTAAAAAAAACTTAGGGTTGATCATATTTAATGATTCATGAACTTGAATTAAGAAAAAGAAAAAAATCTGTCAAATCGTATTTAATGATCTTATTTGATTGGTGTAAGAAAGAAAAAAAAAAGAAGTTTTAAAGTTTTATTATTATTATTTTTCAAATTAAATCCCAACATTTTATCTCTACTCATTTGAGATGTAATTTGAGATGTAATTTACGAATTTAATCTGGATTTCAAATTCTTTTCTAATTTTTCTTTCTATATTTAAATCTCTCGTTCTCTGAAAAAAACTTCTTTAATAGTGATTTAATTTGAGAGTCTCTTGACTATTCAATTTCATTTTTTCTTAGTTATTTGAGATCTTTTATTTGTAAGAAGGGATTAATAGTCTATTTACAAATCATAATCAGGTAAAAGGAGGGAAAAGTATAGAATTTACACTTCATGAAACAATCTTAATTAGATGGTACCAATAACACAAATGACTAGTATATCCTTAGAATCCATCTTAATATTAAATAATTATTAAAATTTATAATTGGTAAATTGGGAGGTCAAATCCCTTAAAATGTGCTAATAATACTTTCCAAAATTAAAAAATTCCAAAATTCCAAAAACCTATCCATTTTTTAAATCCACCATTTCTTCTTCCTCATTTTTCTTTTCTTCCTCCGACTGTTGGTTTTCCTTCCTTTGACCCTTCGTTCCTCTACTTTGATCATCTGTTCCTCTTCTCCGACCGTCTACCTTTCTCTCCAGCCAACTTCGCTTTTCTTTGTCGCAAGAGCATTTCATCTCCGGCCGTCTTCGAAAAGAGATTTCCGTCGGTTCTTATTCTCCGGGTGTTTCTGCCTGCTTTCGTCTCCGACCGACGTTTTCCTGCTTTCATCTCTGGCCGCCTCCATTTTTCTCAGTCGCCAGAGCAGTTCATCTCCAGATTGAAAAGTTTGCATTCCAACGGATGATTTCAATTTCTGATTTGGTGTGAAATATTATATATGTGAGGATATATAGTATAGTGATTTGATTAGGATATATCTTATAACTCAACTTGTATATATGCGGATATCCGGATATCCGGATATACGAGTGGATATATCTTATAACTCAGCTTGTACATATGCGGATATGCAGATATATACTATAGTGATTTTGAATGTATATATGCATATATATAAGTGGATATATACTGTGATTTTGAATATATTTTTTGAATATGCGAATATATGTTTATTGAGACTTTATGTTTATATGATTTTGAATTGTCTTTGAAGATTGAACACCAATGTAGGAGTAAATTAAGGTTTTAAAGAAGTAAATTAAGGGATTATTAGTATGGGCCAAAAATAATTAAAGGATAATGATAATAATTTATGGAATTAAATCTTTTATATTTCAAAAAAAACAAATAACTATAATAAATGTAAATGCAATAAATAAGGTACAATCGGAATTAAAATAAAATCCTACCTGCAGAAATCTAAAAATGTAAAATTAGAAAAATTTAGATATTTGTGTAAATAAGTTTCTAAAACAGTCATCCGAAGACAGTACATTATCTCTTGTAAGAACTTTTCTTCCAAATTTATGAGCGAAAACTTGTATATTTACTCGAGAGTTTGTGAGATTGTTCATCAAATCTCTAATTTTATTGTAAAGGTTGCTCTTGAGCCTGAAAAAAAGTGTCGTAATGGTTTGATCTTGAACCGTGGAAAGGATCAGATTCGTTCTTACTCCCGTAAAAAGAACGATTCTAAGTCGTGAAAAGAGTCAAGTTCTTTCAATTGAACACCGAAGAGGAGCTTGGGAAGTGGACTAAGTCGATTGTTGCCGAACCACTATAAATTTCTCCAACCCTTTTCTATTTAATTTTTGCAATTAATTTTCTTTATTATAAATGCATGAAATTAATTGCTAGGATTTGTTATTGTATTTTCATCGAAATTAATTTTGGTGTTTGAAATGTTATATTTAATTTATTGATTAATTTTTGTGTTAAAATTACGTGTTCACAAAGAGTTTACTTATTTGTTTAAATTGGACCCACTGTATTAAAAATTTTATAAATTATGATTAACTCTATGCACCCCTCTAGAGTTGTCATACCGATCCAACAAAAACAATGTTAATTGAATTGAATTTTTTTTATGATTTATGGAGAGAAAAAAATATACCGGGATGATAAGTTATAAAAAAAAAATATTACTTATATGTTTAGATTAAAAAAGGAAAATAAAACATAGATGACAAATATATATGTATAAATTAAAATGAATTTTAAAAAATGGACATGTTTATATAAATAAAGTTTTCGCATTGAATCACGAATAATATGATTTTTTTTTCTTTTTCAAAATGTTAACATATTTATATAAATAGAATTTTAAATTTAAAGTACCTCAAATCTATTTGGGATAAACTTCACAAGTTATATAAAATAAAAAAAGAAGAATAAGAATTGCGAGTTAGATAAAAATATCTTCTAAAAATAAAAATAACAAAAGAATTAGAAATATTATTAAAATAACGGAAGAATTACAAATTATATAAAGTTAATGAATTATAAATTATGCAAACAAATAAAAATAATGAGGAACAACGAAATAATGAGATATAAAATTTAAAAGATGAGGAGGAAAAGATTTGTGATTCTTATCAATTTTTGGGAAAATAAACCTTGGATCTTTTTGTTTTTTGTTTTTTTGAAGGAAAAATGGCACAAGGAGAGGCCATTTGGGCCACGTTCGAAATAGTGTTCATATCATTAAGGCCCAAAGAATCTAGCTAATCATTGAGAAACAACATAAATATAGATGTTGCCTTTTTTTATTACGTAGCAAAATAATGTTTACACATTATCAGACTTTTCTTTTTCATATATAACGATACGACATCTGAAGCGAGGATTCCAACTCACAATATTTTAATTAAAGATAAGAGTTTTAACCAATATAATATAGTCTCGTTTAGCAATATTATACGTCTGTCTCTTGTGATTTGGAGACTGAAATATAATATTTTTACATTTCATTATAAAATAATTTGTCATTCAAATTAAAATTAAGGCTTTTAATCGCCACAATCAAGATTGGTACTTAAGTGTTCAATATGTCGAAATACTTTTCATAGACAATAGTCAAATTCAACTTCAATGTTGATGATGTCGTGAGATGAGAGCTTGAGACTATTCTAACAGTTATATTAAAATTTTTCATTCAAATAAAACTATAATAATATTATAAATTTTATGGGATTTATTAAAAATTTTAATAGGCTCTAATAATAAAAAAAATTGAAATATTTCATTAAACTTAAACTTACTTTAAAAACATTTACGATAATATTTTTATATTATTATTAATTGAAAAATAGAAGAAAATAGTTTTAAAAAACATGCAAATTTTCTTATAACCTAGCTAGGCCACGTTGAGTTGACAAATTCAAAGCATGTACAAATATTTGAAGTAAAAAAAAAAATTAATGTTAATTAAAAGAACAACAACAAAAAAAAAGTCTAGAGATATATATATACACACATTATTTCTTTAAAATAAGATTTGTTACACTTATAGTTCGAAAAGAAACATAGTTATTCGGTTGAACAGTATCAAAGTAGAATTGTAACATCTCAAGCTAAATTTGAGATGGAGATTTAATTAATCTCATACAACTTGAACGTATCATATATGTCTTAAACTACTCTAATTTTAAGATTAAAAAGATTTTTTTTTAGGGAAACAAATTGAGAGGGACTAAAAATAAAAGAAAAGTGAACTTCAAAGGTTGGTAGATATACATGGTAGTAAAAAAGGCTTTTTTTTCAATTGGTAACTTATGAAATTATAATATTAACTAAAATTAAAGGAGAATATCTTTAAATTTTTGGAAAATAAAACAATGCAACTTTTCGTAGTCCATCTTTTTACCTTCTATGGCGTATTATTATTGTTAATAATTAATTAGGACGCGTTTGGATTGTCAAAATCACTCCCATTTCTACGGATCATATTTGGCAAATTAGAAAATTGATTTTAAGGAAGTTTAAAAAGAATCACTTTTAATTGATTTTTAAAGAATTACTTGGACGATGATTTTGGAAAGTCAATTATACTTGAATCTTTTTTTTTTCAAAATTACTAATTTTACCATTACTTCCAAATACACTCTTAATTAATCTACTACTCATAAATTTAAAATTTAACAAAAGAATAAAATCATCTAAATTTTTTTTCAAAGATAGTACATTTAACAAATGTGTGCATGATAATTTTAGTTGATTAGATGATGCAACATAAAATTTTAAAAGCTTTTATTATAGAAACAAAGCCACACATTTTTAGTTATATGAGTAGTAAATTTTAATCCCACAATCCTCAAATCTAAAATTTCAAAATAAACACTTTTAGTTTTTAATATTTGTTGTAGGTGTCTATTTCGTATTCAAGATAAAATTTGAGAAATTATTCTAAACGATTCAATTTTAATGGATTGCTGACCGTATTTTACTTATTATCTTCTCCTTGTGCAATTTTCTGTAGAAAACCACCAACGAACTCTCCGATCACCACGCTCGCGATCCGTGGCATGCCACGTCACTTTAACAATAGTCAAATAAAGACTATTTACCTTTCAAAAAAATAATAAATAATAAATAAAGACTCTTTAGAATTATTTTTAAAATCTCAAAGTCCAAAAATGTCTGAACAAATAGATACCTGCTATAAATTTCAAAAATAAAAATGTTAATTTTAAAATTCAAAATAATAATAAATACTCAAATTAAATCATTTATCAATTATTATATTCTTATATACGCATTGTTTTTTTTTTTTTTTTTTGGTTTTATATAAGACACGTTGTATTAAAGCATGGGTAAAACACGTTAATTTTTATTTATGTTGCCCTCTTTATTACATCGTACATAAAACATGAAAACAAATGTTTTGCTTTTCTTTACATGGATCAAGAAAGCAAAACACCTCTAATATTACACATTATATATCTACCTCTCATAGTTGGAGATAGAAGTATATAATGTCTTTATTACATTTGATAAGATAATTTTACACTCAAATTAAAAGGTTCTTGATCATAACAATCCAGGTGTTCCCCATACTCGATATCCAATATGTCACAATACCTTTTATAAAATTCAATTCTATCTTCGACATTAGGATTGGGACCAGGAAATCCACATTCATGATCACCATTGATGATGTTGGTGATGAGACCATAGCCAGGAACTCTTCCAGCGTCTATATCATCATCTGATGGGTGCCATTGATCGGTAATAACATCATGAATTGATGGTTTGTCTCCATGCGGTGTCATCCAAAACCAAATGGCTGTCTTGAACGATATGATTGGATCGATGGCTACCAAATCGGGATGGCTTAGCAAATCAACGTCCAATGCTTCACCAGCTGGTCCGTAGTTGTAGTTACTAACATGATATATGAGACATCAACATTTAGTATAATTTTAATTGATGTTTGAAAATTAAACTTTTGAGTAGAGATAGAGGGTAATAATTACTAAGTGAGTTGGATGGGTCCTCGACCGTAATATTCTTGATCGGGATCGCAAGGCCATTCAGGATGATCATGAGAACAATAGGAATCAGATGGATCAACTTCTCTTACGTAACAATATCCCCATGCATGTGGATCATCAGGTGCATCGTCGTCCCATACTCCTGCACAGTGAATTTTATATCATAGTTAATTAATTTTCAAATTGTTAATAATTAGCAATAATTTTGAAGTTAACCAACCGCGGGTCTCGTGAGAAGTTTGGCCGAAGAAAGCTGCCAACTCCCTTTTACGAATAGTCTCATCTCCGGTTGTACCAAAGCCATCAAAAGAGCGAGCAACTTCAACGAAAGCATCATAGGAATAGAACCCATCGCCCTCGCATTTAGGATCGTTGCGATGCTTGAGCATTTCCTCGAAAACATCTTTGGAAATTATGTCAGTGATGTCTTTCTCGGCGGGAGGCGGAGGAGATGGGCTTGGTGGCGGTGGAGATGGGGGTGGAGGAGGTGGGCTGGGTGGCGGCGGAGATGGAGGCGGAGGAGGTGGGCTAGGTGGCGGTGGAGACGGGGGCGGAGGAGATGGCGGTGGCGGAGGAGGAGGCCGCCTGATCGGAGGAGGAGGAGGAGGGCGCCTGATCGGAGGAGGAGGGCGCCTGATCGGTGGAGGAGGGCGCCTGATCGGAGGAGGAGGGCGCCTGATCGGAGGAGGTGGCCGCCTGATCGGTGGAGGAGGG
This sequence comes from Momordica charantia, assembly GCF_013281855.1. NCBI lineage: Eukaryota > Viridiplantae > Streptophyta > Magnoliopsida > Cucurbitales > Cucurbitaceae > Momordica > Momordica charantia. The sequence goes on along the minus strand of NW_028275157.1, from coordinate 20,963,781 downwards.
CGCCTGATCGGAGGAGGTGGCCGCCTGATCGGTGGAGGAGGGCGCCTGATCGGAGGAGGTGGCCGCCTGATCGGTGGAGGAGGGCGCCTGATCGGAGGAGGTGGCCGCCTAATCGGTGGAGGAGGGCGCCTGATCGGAGGAGGTGGCCGCCTAATTGGACTCGGGCGACGATGTTGAGAATAAGGTTCGATGAGGGCGACGTCGCCGGCGTCATTTTCAAATTCCAGTGGTCCTGCAGAGCCTCCTAACCACAAACAAAAACATAACAAAATAGATGCATAAACCTTCCTTCTTCCCATCTTTGCAACACAAGATGAGTTGATGAAGCTTTCAAGCGAACTCCTCCTATTTATAGCATAACTCAAGGGCACCGGCTAGCTATCTTCAAATCACAAACCCTTTCATAAGTGTCATCCAAGAGAGTACTACTATGTATGACCTCTAACCCCCACGTGATAAATTTAGTGGGTTTACGTCTAAAAACTAAATTCTTCAACTTAACTCATTCTTAATTTTATTATTATAATTATTTTTTTAACATTTATATGATATTTAATGAATTTGAAAGAAATTTAGGGGAAGTATTAAACTAAGTCACCAATTTTTTACTTCTTGTCAAAGCGAACATATTTGACATATACAATCAAGAGGTTGTGAGTTTGAACTTTCATCCACGTGTTCTCCTAAAAAAAGAAAAGTTATCCACTTTTTATTAAATATGGTCCCTTGACATAGTGAGGTTGCTTCTTAATAATTGTTGGATGCAAGTTCAAAAATTTGTACCCTTTGATAATAGTTTAAAATGTGCTTTTTATAATTTATCTCTTATGCATTTGACGATAAAACTATCTATCCTAATTATGGTTCTAAATATCCGTCGACATATGGACATTTCCATCGATATATCCATGTTTTCATGAGTTCGACATCGACATGAACATTTTATCGATATTTTCGTCGATATTTTCATGAAATTAAAACCTCAGTATTTCTATCAAGATCGACATTTAAAACCTTCGTCATAATGTTTAACCTACTTCAATAATTTTTCTTCCTCTGACCTTCCTCAAATTTGCTGCCTGTCACCCCCTTCTCTCTCTGTTAATTTGATAACTATTTAAATTTAATTTTTAATTTTTAATTTTAAAAGACGTTACTTTTTTTCTTTTTTTTATAACTGGAGCAATTATTTTTTCAAACACCACTTTTCAATATATACCCAAAAAAGAAGAAGAAGAAGAAGAAGAAGAAGAATTGACATTTTTAAGTTCTCTCTCCCATCTTCTCTTCCATAATTTCCCCTTCCCCTGCCTTATTTTTTAAATTTCTACTAATTATTATTTGAAGTTTTTAATTACATATTTATTTATTAATTACTTGTTTAAATTTAAAGTAAATTTATGACTAATTTTGTGTATATAAATTACTTGGTACTAAACTTGAAAAGTTAAGTTTTTTAATTAAAAATGAAGAATTAACACTAAATAAATTTAATTAAACTATTAGTGTTTTTTAGAACAACTGCACCCATGATGGTAAATAATTAATTTTATTTAATAATTATTAGTGGCAAAAATAAAAAGAATAAAAGTAAACAAATAACATTTGAAAGAAAAAAAAAAGAAATGAGGAAAAAGAAGAAGAAATCATGGAAGAAAAAAGATGAAGAAAAGAGGGTGAGTAAGACAACCGGTCATAGCTATGTTATAGAGCATGATATTAAATATCTGTCGACATGTCGATATGTCCATTGATCTATGTATCTATGGATTCAATATCGATACGAGAGATAAATCGTCATTTTCATAATATTATAAAAAAATCTAAAAAAATAAAAAATATCAACAAAATTTTACTAATATAGCATAATATTAATTTTAATCATTTTAAACTTATTTAGAAATGATGAAAGGATTATTTGTTAATTTAAATTTTTTTCAAATATTTTATTTTTATAATATTTTTAAAAATATTTATCGATATCGACATTTTATCGATATTTTCATCAATATTTTCATGAAATTGTGATCTCATCCTTTCTATCCGACCTCCATATTTAAAATCCTTCTATAGAGTAGGTTACTTGTTAAAAACATTAAAAGTAAATAAAAGGAGACTATGCCAATTACGTCTTTCTTTAATCCGTATAAATTTATTCAATATCAATTGGAAAATAGATTTTAAAACCACTATGATAGACCGACATATTGATTTTTCATATTGCAAAACGGACTCCGATCGAGTTATTAGTTGAACCGATCGATCCACATCGATTCAATTGGATCAATTTTTTTTGAACTATGCTTAATCAACACCAATACTTAAAACAACTCCTAAATATCATATTATAAATTTTAGAAGAAGTTAGTTTAGATGAAAAAAGTATATTATATGTCTCAAATGTTAGTACTTTTATTTTTCTTATGTCACAAATTTGATGTCTTTTTTCTTCTCATGTGTATAATGCTGAATTGATATAAAATTACACAACTTGGGTAAAATTTTAAACTTATTACTATGTTAAAACTATAGATTTTTATTGTGTCGTCATTGCTTCTAAATTAGGAGGGATATATTAAATTTAGCAAATCAAAATATAAAATATAAGTAAAAATAAACAGAAAGCATGTGGATAAAACCTAAGGGACACTTTGGTTTGTCAACTCACATAAAAAATTTATGTCTTATTTATTGACATTTCATTATCATTCTGCTGTCTTCATAATAAGGAGCAGGCCAAACCATACACGGTATATTTTTCATCCACATTAATGGTTTTGAAAATAAATATTTTAAACATGTCATTTATACAACAGGACAAAGGACAAAAATGAGGAGAGCACTGTATGAAGTGAATATCCCATGCTACGTTTAAGCAACCTTATCTTTTTTATTAGCTTCGGAATAGTATCCTAGTTTAGTAGCCAACATGAGTTTAGCTCAACAAAATTGATGTGTGATTCGTTTCTTTCTCATTCAGAATCAAAATCATTGATTTTCTTCCTTCAACTCCACAAATTTATATATAATTAACAAGACTAAATTGTACGAATTAAACCACCTAAATTCTTGAGACATTAAAAACTAAACCTTTAAACTTAATTAATTGTTAAAATGGGTCGTTATCGTTTATTTTATTTATTTATTATTATTATTTTGAGTTGGATCCTGCCGTGGAAGGAAAGAAAAGAAGAAAGTAATTAGAAATGAAGCAGCAGAATAATGGGGAGAGAGAGGGGGGTTCTGCTCTGTATTTTCCTCTTCTTCTTTGATTCTTCAACTTTTGATTTCTCAACAAAATTTATGTCTCTATTTCTTCTCACAGCCAATGTCAACGTAGTTATCTGTTTGTTTAAAAAAATTCAATTTTGCCCAACAATTTTTTAATTTTATTCTTTCAGTTTCTTTTAACATTCGTTGATGAATATTAAAATTGGTTGATGATGAACTTTAAATAATATGATATTTAATGAGTTTCGAAAGAAATTAAAAAGTAAAATCTCCAACTCCTCACAAACTAAGAAGAGTGATTAGCTAAAATATTGCAGTTTAAGGTCAAAAAATACTTCATTCTATTCCCTAGTGTTGGTTTTTCTTCAGCCAAAGAAAATGATGCTATGTCATTTCAAACTTAGTTTTAATGTTCTAAACCGAGCATAGCTCAAATGGTTAAGGCACCTATCTCTGACCAGAATGTCATGAATTCGAACCCCCACCCCCACAATGTTGTACTAAAAAAAACTTAGTTTTATTGTAATTATGGTAAAAAAAATTAATAATATTTTTACGATGTGACAATTATTTAAAGAATGGATATGGATATTTTTGGAAAATAAAATATTAGGATAATATTCTAAATTTTAGAAGAAATTACACTGGATAAAAAAATATTATATATCTTTTTAAAAATGTTAGTACTTTTTTGTTCTGGAAAAAAAATGTCACAAAATTGACTTTTTTTTGTTTTTTTTTTAATTCTCATGTGTACAATGTTTTTGGTTTGAATCGAAATAAAATTACATTATTTGTGAAATTTTCAACTTTCTACTATATTGAAAATTCTATGTTTTTATTTTGTTATTTGCTTCTAAATTTGAAGGGATATATATATCAAATTTAGCAATTAAAATTTCAAGTAAAATTTAACAAAAAGAAAGATAGGGATCAAAAGGGTCTTTGGTTTGGTTGGCATTTTTAATTCACTTAAATGTCTTATTTATTGACATTGCATTATTCTGCTGTCTTCTTATAAAGAGACTTTTTTTTCATTGGCCAGGCCAAACTGCACAATAGTTTTGAAGATTAAACATTTTAAACATGTAGTTTATTTATAAAATAGGTGGGTTGCAAATATCACAAATTTTTTTAATAAAATTAACAAAATAGTAACCACATTTAACCTTTTTCAAATATAGCACTTTTAAAAAAAACGGAAATTCAATTTTATAATGAAAACTTTACGATATAAATGTGTAAGATATCTATAATATATTTGTAATATATCTGACTACTGATATATGTATGCGATATACATATATGAGATATTACTGATATGAGTGTCTGATATACTTACAATATGTATGCGATATACATCTGATATACTACTAATATGAGTGTTTGATATTCTACTCATATAAATGTATGTGCAATATGCATGTGATATAGCTCTAACATACTACTGATATGAATGTTTTGATATACTAATATGAGTGTTTGATATATTACTGATATGAGGGTCTGATATAGTACTGATATAAGTGAAAATTTTTGCTATATATGGAAATTTTAAAAACAGATGACATATTTTAAAATATATAAAAAAATTTTGCTACCCACACCAATTTCCCTTTTAAAAATTTCTTGAAACCTTAAGATCTGCTACTTTGCTACCCTGTTAAACATAAGTAAATCACGAATTCAAAAGTTTAATTTGACAGGCTAAGGTAAATTTAACATTAAAATATAATATTGATCCCTATACTATTTTTAGTTTTTGTTAATTTTGATCCCTATACTTTAAAATATTCATTTTGGTCCAATTTAAATATTATTAACCCTAATTAAAAAAAAAAACTCAATTCGTCTTCCCAAACCTATCAAAACCTCTCACCACTAAATCGTTAAAAATTAATATTCAATAAATACGTTAGCCAATCATTATTCTGCACTCAAAAGAAAAAAAAAATAGTTAGCAGATCGTACTCGAAAGAAAAAAGGATCAATTATTAGTCTATACTTAAAAAGAGTGTTTTGATTTCTTATTTTTTTATTTTTATTTTCAAAAACCATATGGTTTGATAAGTCATTCAATTGTTTGATATTTATATATATCATTGTCTAATATAATTTTTCTCAAAAAAAAAAGTTTTATGTCTTTAATATTCTACAATACTAATATAAAAATGAAATTTGAAAACTATCCTTGTAAAAATAAAAATTTTGATTTTTATCATTAAAATAAGTTATATTATAATAATAAAGGTGAACAATGTTGCTTGATATAAGCCACAAAAAAGCTATTATCCTAACGATAGGTATGTCAATCTATACCTAACTAATTAGTCAACGCATATATTCCGAGTCTCCGATCACATGGTCTTGAGTTCGAAGTCTCATTTCCACATGTCATTGTTCTTATTAAAAAAGCATGTGACATATTTTAGAAATACACTTTTGGTAGGTCATACAATGAAAATGATTTTAAAATAATCGCGACAATTTTTTTTATTTTTATTTTTGAATGGGAGCTTGTTTTTACCTATGCTTGTAAATTAAAAATAAATAAATAAATTAACGTAGTATTATTACTTTTCTAAATCTGGATTAATGAGTGAAAATATCAAAGTAAATAAAATTTTATAATTAAATAATTTATAAAGATAAGTTAGTCGGTGAACCAAGTCAAAGTCAAGCTCAAATTTTGGGTTTCTAGTAAAAATCAACTATAGATTAAGATTATTTACAAAAAAAAAGGAGGAAAAAAACACTATATAGATTAAGATTTTTTTAAGGAAAATATGATGACTAGAGAGCTTTTTTAAAGCATGATTGGATCACTCACTTTGGATTTTTGAGGACTCAAAAAATTTGTATACATGATCCTTCTTTATCTCTTCTTTTTTTTTTTTTTTTAACTTTTTTCTATTTTTTCAAATTTGAAAGTACATCTTTGCTCTGGTATAAATTCTCACAAATACAAAAATATCCTTAAATTTTCTTAACTCTCAATTTATAAAAAATTTCAAATTTAAAAATCGAAGGCGTAATCCCCTATTTATAAGTTGTATAAAAGTTTTTTTTTTTATGTAAATGGGATAGCTATTATAGATGAGTTGATTTATTATTAACTTTTTAAGTAGAGTCATAAATTCTTCAGGTAAACTTAAGACTTAACTACCCTGAACAACATTATCATTACTGATATTGAGATATTAAGGATTATTATTGTGAAATTAGCATTTGATTACTATTATTCATTTTGCCTGTGTTACATGACCATTTCTTTCGTAGAATTATTTTCTAAAGTTCACATGGTAGGTCTTGTGTTTGGACCCGTGGATTGTTGTTTTTCACTTGTTGGGCATTATGCAATTATCCAAGCTCACAAACAAGAGAGTTTTAAATTTTTGGGTTGAGTGAGCATTTATTCATCCTTAGTATACATGATATGATTATTTTCTAAAATTCACAGCATTTATATTTTGTTGTTTTTGTTTGGTATTTTTAAAGATAACATTATGTTTTTAGTTTTAACGTTACATTTAAGAAAAAACTTAGATTGCTTATCATATGCATCATTAGAAAAATTTATCCTCAAGAGAGGAGAGAAAATACAATTATTATTAATTTTTTAATAGTAGTAAATAAGAAGATATTTAGTTACTTCAGTTTTATCTTTTAAGAATTATGATGAGGTGAATGAAGCTACGACAAAGTTTATCATTCATTCATAATTTCACGATTTTTAACCCCATAGCAACTTTGATGAAAATAAATTTTTCATGACAATAATCTAAAAGGAAACGAATAAATTTTATAGAAATAATTACCTAAATATATATCAAATAAAGTTTATTTTAAGAAAATATTGTTCAAAGATAATTTATATCATGTTTAATTTATATCATGTTATAGAAAATTCCTCATAGCAAATTTCATGTTATAGAAAATATGTTTTTTTAGTACAACATATTTAATTTTTTCATATTATTGTTTTTTAATTCAAATATAAAACATATATTTTTAAAAATAGCAGTAAATTGGTCAAAAGAAGGTTTTTTTTTTTTGTATAAATAACTAACGGAACATACAACCATTCAATTAATTATTTTTTTTTTCAATGCATGTCACGTCAAATCATCCAAATATATAATTCATTTTTTTATTGGATTATTTTTTTTCTTACACAGATTTATTGGATCATGTTAAATTTTAATATCGTGCATAATTTGTTTAGAAACTTATGAATGTTTAAATAACCGAAGCTTTTTATTCTTAATTTAATTTTAATGAATGTCTCGTTAAACGTTAAATTGTGACCTTCCGCCCAGAAAATGAAGATCTGTTTAATTAATTTGGTAGCGAGTAACCTTTCATCTCTTATGTTTTAAGTGTTTCTTTATGTTTTTTTTAGTACAACATATTTAATTTTTTTATATTATTGTTTTTTAATTCAAATATAAAACATAAATGAACTTTAATTTGATGACAATTTCTTTGTTCTCTCACAAATTTTGATGTCTCTGGGAGATTAAAAACATATTTAAATTATTTTCTAGAGCCTATTTATATCATATTTTTATAAGACCCTATTACAAAATTAACTTATAATTTTTTTTCATTTTTAATTTAATTAATCTTCTATACTTTTTTTTTCTCGTTCAAAGTTTCAAATTTATCCTTCAATAAATTGTTTTATGTCATTAGATTTTCTCTCCTCGATATTCCTATAATAATTTTTCCTTACAATTTTTTCAAGAAACTTAGGATTCATGTGTTGATAAAATATAATTTTCTAAAATTATAACTCTAATCTTTCACTAAATTATAACATTATTCAAGAATGAAACTACATAAATTTTCGTGTTTTCTTTTGTTACTAAACTAATAGATTAACTTTATTTATTTACTTTTTTTAAATATATAGTGTGATTCTAACCTACAACGCGTATAATAAAAAGATACTAAACTTACTCAAATTGGACCACATATATATGAATCTATGATAAAGTCTTACTTCAGGGAAGATATCATTATTCAATCTTGTCCCTCGGGCAAGAAATATATTTTTAAATAATTTATTAAAAATGACAACTACTATATGACTATCACCTTATAACTATTAGTCTATTACATACATGATAAGAATATAATTTTTCTTCTAAAATATCTAAAAATTCAAAAAAAAAATTTAGTACAACATAAATATTGAAGTAAGGGATTGAACTTTCAACATCAAATAAGGTAATTGATATCTTATCTATTAAGCATTTTAGGAAAATGTCTGGTATATTAGAATAGTACATAAAGTTTTTATACTACCCCTCATTATTTGTCAGGGCAAAATTATAAATTTTCTTAAAGAATGGCTAATTTAGGTGTTAAATTTTTCATATATGTAGTTTTTTAATTGCAAGACTTGCACATGAAGATTTACTACTAGTGGCAAGAATTGAGATGAGATAATTTAAAATAATAGGCTTGTGCAATTAATAATGGAGAATTAGAATAACAAGATTGCGGTCAAGCTCGAACAACTTACCCAAATTTGTTTAATTTATTTGTTTGGAAAGTCCACCAAAATCCAATTGCAGCCTATAAATATGAGCCGTTTTGGTTCTCATTTTGTTCAATCATCACCAAGATAGCAAAGAAAATGAAAGCCCACACGCTAATCATCTTGGCCTTTGCCTTGTTTTTGGGAGCTGCTTCTGCGGAGCAATGTGGGCGGCAGGCCAATGGCGCCCTCTGCCCCAATCGCCTCTGCTGCAGCCAGCACGGGTGGTGCGGCTCCACTGATGAGTACTGCAAAAATGGTTGCCAGAGCCAGTGCGGCGGCCAAACTCCTCCACCCACAAACCCGGGATCGGGCGACGTTGGCAGGATCATCACCCCTGCCATCTTCGACCAAATGCTCAAGTATCGCAACGATGCGCGATGCCCTAGTAATGGGTTCTATAGTTACAATGCTTTCATTTCTGCTGCGAGATCCTTTCCTGGCTTTGGAACAACAGGAGATGATGCTACCCGTAAAAGGGAGTTGGCGGCTTTCTTGGGCCAAACTTCTCATGAAACTACTGGTTACTACTTTGAACTTGAAGTCTCTGTTAAAATAGATTAGTGTGAAGTGATGCACCTTATTTGAATATTATACAATTGAATGTGATGTAGGTGGATGGGCAACTGCACCTGATGGTCCATATGCATGGGGATATTGTTTCATACGGGAGAGAAATCAAGATGTCTATTGCACACCCAGCCAACAATGGCCATGTGCTCCTGGTCAGAAATACTACGGTCGTGGACCAATCCAGCTTACTCAGTAAGTTCTATTTACTCTTTTGAATTTTTTTTTTAAGTTTATAATAAAATTTGTGAGAGATTGTAATCTTAATCCATAAAATTATTGAATTTTTTTAGTAACTACAACTACGGGCCAGCGGGAACAGCATTGGGATTGAATTTGTTGAATAATCCTGACTCAGTAGTCACAGATGCAACTGTATCATTTAAGACAGCCATTTGGTTTTGGATGACACCACAAGGAAACAAACCATCAAGTCATGATGTTATTATTGGCAAGTGGCAACCGTCGAGTGCCGACAACTCTGCTGGAAGAGTTCCTGGCTATGGTGTCATCACAAACATCATTAATGGTGGACTCGAATGTGGGCATGGTCCCGATGACAGAGTTGCTGACAGAATTGGATTTTACAAAAGATACTGCGACATATTGAATACAAGTTACGGAAACAACTTAGATTGCTACAACCAAAGTCCGTTTAGCTAAATATTTACCCTTAAACTATGCAATAAATTATCTTTCTGGTGCTGTAAAAGACAAGTATGGTTCGTATGTGTGATGTCTGAATTGTGTAATATAGGTATAATTTGCAATAAATAAAAGAATGAATATTCACTTTATAAATAAATATGTATTTTTAAATATAGAAGAAATTTATGTATCATCCAAAACCAAATGACAGTCTTGAATGATATATGAGTGCATTTGTTGCTACTAAATCTAGATTATTCAGCAAATTCAATTCTCGATCATAATATATCAACTTGCCCGTAGTTGTAGTTGATTACAATGAAAACAAGATATAAAATATATTTAGCTATATAATTGACATTATAGTTCTAAGCTCATCATATGACAGAGCAATTTTAATTTGTGTGAAAAATAGGGTTTAGAGAAGAGATACACAATAGGTAGCATCAGGAATAAGTTCCAATATATGCATAATTAAGGACCATCTGGTGCTGTTGTCCATCCTCCTATACCGTATGGTTTCCATACCATATTCCTCTCAATTAGCCATTTATGTATAGAATTTTGTTGAGATACTCGTAAAAGAATTAAATTTACCCAAATCCTCAGTTTAAACTTTTGGATTGAATGATGGTTTATTCATCTTCAAGAGATTTCATATAATAAGTAACTGAATCGTTGCGATACTTGAGCATTCGGTGATGAGCCCACCAACATCCCCTCCAACGCTGGGGGGTGGGAGATGGAGTCGAGCCACCGAGACGAGACTGGCTCTGACAACCAGCTCCGCTATAGGGGTCAATGGTGCCACAACCACCATTATTGGCTGCAACACAGCCCATTTGGGCAAACAGCGCCGCCGGCCTGCCGCCCAGACATTGCTATGCAGAGGCTCCCAACCACAAACCAAGAGATGAGAAAATTAATACGTAAAATGTCATTCTTCTCCTCTTTGAATATAAGAATATATTGTAAAGAAGATTAGTTGATGGAGTCTAGCAGAGAAGTTCCCCTATTTATATTTTATAGTAAGGGTTTCTCTTAATTTAACACAATCTTTTACTGCAATCATGAAGGGTTGTTATTCCACTCTTTTGAAATAATTTTTTAATACGATTTATTTTTATTAGTTAAACATATATTTCATTTAGAAAAACATGCTTATTTATTATCATTTTTCTTTTATATTCTGACATACTTTCAAATGCTTTTAAAATGTTACCCAAATTTTGAAAAGTATAAGAAAGATGTTTTCAAGGAAAAAAAAATTTAAAACAAAGCATTCAAGTATTTCTAGTTTTCATAAACTTAATTTTTTAAAATAAAATGCCTTTTTTTTAAGAGTAAATAAAATGCTATTGGATGAGACATAGATTTTTGTTAGTTTTTGTTTTCAAAATTAAGCTTATATACCTATAATATTTAAAGGAAAAAAAAAACTATACCTTTACAAATATGTCTGAGATCTTCATTAAATTTAAATAAAATAAAAAAAGATTCTTTAAATTTTTTTCCATGTAGGATCGGGATTAGAACCGACCTCAAAATCAGAAATTATATCTTTAATTAGGTGAGCTATAAGTTGGACCGTATATTTTTTTAAAAAGTATTTATTTTTATCAGTTAATCCTTTTGTAAAGATGGATATTATAAATAATTAATGGACGAGACATGGAAACCATTCAAATTTACTCTCTTTTTAAATTTTTTTTTTTTTGTTGAATGCATCAATTTAATCACTTTTTCAAATTATTGGGTCATTCTAAAATTTTAAAATTATTCAGATTAAATAAACAAAGCTTTCCTTCTTAAAATTTAATTTCAGTTAAAACTCTCATTGGACATAAATTTTAACTAAACCTCATTTGGATCTCCCTCACAACCCTCATCGGGTAATTTTCCTTTTCTATTCTTATTTTTTATTTTTGAAAGAGATAAACAAAAATGTATTTGGTAATTATTTTTTATTTCTTATTCTTTATTTAAGAAAAAGCATGAGTATATTTGGTAATAATCCTTTTTTTCTCTCTTATTTTTTGTTATTTTAAATTTTAAATTAAAAATTTTAAGTTTTGTTTGAAACTTAAAACTTTAATAGTAAAATACTTTTTTAATTTTTAAATATTTATTATGTATCTTCTAAGTTAAAGAAATTGATAAGAACATACTTTTTATTTATATTTTTAAAACACTGACAAGATGAAACTAAGGTATAAGTTACATATACTTTTTGTAACAAAAATTTATATACAATTTGTTTTAGAAATACAAATAAATAAATGAACAAGAAACAAAGTATGATTTCTAAACTCAAATGTCTTTCAAAAATTATAAATAGAAAATAGAAAATAAGAAAAGGAAAACAAGGATGATTGTAATTATAAATATTATCCCCATAATTTTAAAACAATAGTAAATGCAATTGTCGTTGTCTCAATAGTTGAGTCCCGTATAATTTTAAGTGACATCAAATTTCAAATATAAAATAATTGGTTCCCTAACTTATAATTTATGATATATTTTGATACCGCATGGTTATCAAATAAGGCATAAAAAAAATATTTTTAGTGGTTTATGCACTTTCACCCTATCACACACTTTTTCTATTTCCTTTTTACGAAACAATTTGAATTGAAAATAAATCAACACATTCAAAATAGAATAATAGAAAATAAATTTTATTATATGTATTATAAATATAAGTTTTAATCTTTATATTATGTCTATTGAAAAGAACTATATATTGAAGGACGGATTAGGAAGTAAAAAATGGGTTATCAAGAAACAAAAGGAACGAAAAAAAAGGGGGCAGGCCCAGCCCTCTATTGACCAGAGCCCAGCCCAATATTGACCAGAGCCCAGCCCCAACTCCAAAACTTGCTCAAAATAATATATATATTTTATAATATTCCAAACTTTAGTTAATTTTAAGATACAAAACTTAATTTTAGACTCGTTTTATAACGTTTATGTTTCTTTTCTTGTAAAAATATATTTGTATTTGATAATTATTTTTCTTTATTCTTTCTTTTCTATTAAAGAAAGAAACAAAACATATTTAATAATTATTTATTGTTTTTCGTTCGTTGAAATTTTAAGTTAAAAAAGTACTGCTTTTGTATGATATATTTATTTTCTATGTTTTATTGTGTATTTATAAGTCAAAAAGAATAAAATAATGCTTTTATCTATATTTTGAAAAAATTAAAATTTTAAAACATAAAAAAAAATAAAAACAAAACAAAATTTTGATTTTGTTGCAAACTTTTTGCACAATTTGGGAAGCGTTTCAATCTTCATGAATCTGAATCTCCATCTCCACAGGTTGACTAAAAAGAGGTACTGTTCATAGATTAATTAGTTAAAATATATATTTTTTATCAAATGGTAAATTGACTAAAAAGAGGATACTGTTCATAGATTAATCAGTTAAAACATATATTTTTTATCAAATGGTAAAAGTTTGGAGTCGCCACAATTCTAAAAAAAATATTAAAATATTAGTTTTTTTTAGTACAACATGTGGGGTGGTGGATCGAACTCACAACATCATGGTTGGAGGAATATGTCAATTACCACTGAGTTATAGTCATTTTGACTACTGCAAAAATTTTATATCGTATTTAATAGAAGGTATCACTAGACTTTATAGAAAAATTCAATTTAGTCCTTCCTTTGCAAATATTCTCTACCGTATATTCCACACAACATAAATTTTTCTTTGTTTTGTGTTTTGAATCTCATATATTATTAAACTCGATACAAGTCCAAATGTGGTGACGTAAGATTTCTATTTATTTTTTCTTTTTATAATAGATCTAAGATTTATATTAAATAAATAAAAAACTCTAACAAAAGAATATTAATGCAAATTTTAGGTCTTAAATAAGATTGAGTGTAAAAATTTAGAGACATAATATTTTTATTCTAGACTTTTATAGTGTATTTTTATCATAACTTTGGAGATAGAACTATTGTAATATTATGTTATGTTAATTTTATGTTGGATAATATTACGTCAATTTTCTTGATTTTTCCTTGTTTAGGTTGTATAACTTCAAACTTGAGGTTTGAATTGTTGGATTCTTGGATTAAACCTTCATTCTTATTCTTCGTATTGAAAAAATAAACACATACAAAATATCGTAATTGTATTTAACTAAATTTTACACTGTTCTATAAAATAAAAAGTTTATATTTTTTAAAAGAATTAAAATATTAATAAATCTTTAAAAATAAAAATAAAAAATAAAAAAAATTAAAGAAAGTCGGGTAGGGGACCCCGTCCCCAATCAGGGATTCCCCGTCCCATTATCGCCTCCAAATTTTCAGGGACGAGGCCAACGAGGGATGGGATACCCCGACCCCGCCCCATTTCCAATCCAAACTACTTGTCACATATTATCATATTCGAAAATAGATAGGAATTATTAATTCTTAAGGTGGTTATCGTGGAATTTGAATTCATCTCTAATTAACTGGGAAAGTATTTTGAACTATTTAAGTAAATAGATTTAGGCACGTCTCCACCACCACTAATGCCACGTCACCGCCGCCTCCAATTGGTCAATGAGTCCGATAGAAAGTCCTTAATCGGCGCCGGGAAATTCGGGGATCGCGAAGACTCCAATCTTTTATTTTCGAGCCGCCGCGAAGTTTCCGCTTTTATGCATCTCTCTACAGTTTTTTTTTCCTTTTTCTTATTTTCATATTTTAAAATGTCTATTAATTTTTTTCATTAAAATACCTCTATTCCATACTATGTTGATAATAATTTTGTTAGTTTTCAGAAAATTAATACAGCAATCAATGATAACGAAGTAAGAAAGATAATAAAAATGATAATTCTGAAACTATTCGTAAAACTATGGTAGTTTTTGTCTATACGATGGGTGTAAAAACTAAAATAACATTTCAAATATGACTTCAAATTTTCTATTGTCTTAAGTTAACGTTGATATAAATTGAAGCTTTAAAATTGTCTCTTGAGGACCCGATTTCGCCATAAAATTACAAGAATTATCACCGTACTAAAACTACCTTATTATTTTATGTTAAGGATCCCAAAAGAAAATAGACCTAACAATATGGTAGGAAAGTCCAAAACATTCAAACGAGATCTTGAGAGACATGTTAAGGATCTCACATCCAAAAGAAAATGGATCTATATTTTAATACTGATAAATATTTATCCTAAACTCTTCAATTTTATCAAATTGGACCTAGAATTTAAATAACTGTGGTAATTTTTAAATCCATCCGAAAGTAAAATATAAAATAAATAACTACATCTCCCCACCAAATTTTATGTAGCTTCATTATTTGTCAAACAAGTTTTGTTTTTTCCCACATGCTTGGTTAAGAGCACTTGACTTGCTGGCTCAAACATAGCCTAAGTTTTTTTCTTTCGTTAATTGTCAATTAATGAACAAAATTTAAGTGTATGCTTATACTTCCTTCTTTGTATAAGTAATTTTTGTTGATCAATTTATATCTTTTTTATATATATTTTTTTACAAGATCTATTTACAACTTCTGTAATAAAAATATGTATTCAATTAATATTTATAATCTAATCGAAATAGACGATATTGAAAAATTAATAAGAATTATTACTTACTCATGTGTAGCCAATTTTTTTCCATTTACTAATAAAATAGTTATACACACCGCACAATTTTTTTCTATAAAATATTATGTTTTTTTCTTTAGTACTATAATTTTATGTTATTAATAAAGAAGTGGGAGTTCAACCCACATGATTTGAATAAGGAGATGCACATGTCTGACCACTAAAAAAAATCTCAAATTGATACGCATATCATATAGATAACAAAGTCATAATTAGTATTAAATAGTCATTAAATAGTTAATGACACATAACCATTACTAAACGGTTGCAGGTTCAAATTCTCTCACCCCACGTATTGTAGAGTTAAAAAAAGTATCAAAGAACATACCATTCAAATCTTGTCTTTGCGGTAAAAAGAAGAGAAACTCTTAAATTATGCGGTAAGAATTATATTTTTTTTCTCTAACGTACCTAAAAAACCATTTTGAAAAAAGAGTAACAATTACAAAAGTATTAAATTTCTCTCTAACATGTTTGATATTTCTATACATTGATCAGTTTGATATCGACATGAGGGATGGATCAATATTTCTACCATACGCACAGAAAAAAAGACAAAATATAACAAATTAACAAGAAAATATCTTTAATATTAAATAATTTTAATTTTAACTTATTTAAAATATTTATCATGAATTTTTTAAAATTTTTAATAAATATATCCATCGAACATGTCAATATTTCAAAAAAAAAAAAAAACCCAATATCTTTGATATTTAAAACCAAACTCTATAAATGAAAACATTATTTATAAAGCCGCCACAATATGTTGCTTCCTAATAATTGATTTGAAAATTTAAATGCTTATCCAACAATGTAAAATTTCTTACCGGATCGAGACGGCACTGATGTTAATGGGTCAACTTGAAGATTTGTAGTAGTGGTGAGACTATTCAAAAATTAGGCATGGGTGGGTCCCTCCATTAAATTGAGGAGAATTCTTCATAACAATTTATTACACCATTTAGAAGTCGAGACTTGAGAGTGGGCGAGTGACCTTAATATTAAGAGGTTCCGGTCAAGCTCCAACAATCTTACCCCAAAATTTGTTTAGTTTATTCATTTGGTTTGAAAAGTCCACCAAAAACCAAACCAAACGCAGCCTATAAATATGAGCCGTTTTGGTTCTCATTTTGTTCAATCATCACCAAGCAAAGATAGAAAAGAAAATGAAAGCCCATACGCTAATCATCTTGGCCTTTGCCTTGTTTTTGGGAGCTGCTTCTGCGGAGCAATGTGGGCGGCAGGCCAATGGCGCCCTCTGCCCCAATCGCCTCTGCTGCAGCCAGCACGGGTGGTGCGGCTCCACTGATGAGTACTGCAAAAATGGTTGCCAGAGCCAGTGTGGCGGCCAAACTCCTACACCCACAAACCCGGGATCGGGAGACGTTGGCAGGATCATCACCCCTGCCATCTTCGACCAAATGCTCAAGTATCGCAACGATGCACGATGCCCTAGTAATGGGTTCTATAGTTACAATGCTTTCATTTCTGCTACGAGATCCTTTCCTGGCTTTGGAACAACAGGAGATGATGCTACCCGTAAAAGGGAGTTGGCGGCTTTCTTGGGCCAAACTTCTCATGAAACTACTGGTTAGTAATTATTAAGGAAAAATTATTCAATATGACTCCTCACTAATAAAATTTAGATTCAATGCATACTTTTTTAATTCCTCTCATATGTCTAATGGTGTTCTAACCCACTTAAATAGTTTCACCTTAATGATTAAGAAGTTGATTTGATTGGAAAATTAACATATAAATTGTGGTGCAGGAGGATGGCCAAGTGCACCAGATGGCCCATTCGCATGGGGATATTGTTTCATTAGGGAGAGAAATCAAGACACTTATTGTTCACCCAACCAACAATGGCCTTGTGCTCCCGGCCAGAAATATTACGGCCGTGGACCAATTCAACTCACTCAGTAAGATAATTAATCTTTTATAATAACAAAATTCTCAATCAAACTTTTGATATTTTAGTCCTTATAGATAAAATAATTGAATTTTTTCAGCAACTACAACTACGGGCCAGCAGGTAGAGCACTAGGACTGAATTTGTTGAACAACCCTGATTCGGTAGCCACAGATCCAACTGTATCATTCAAAACAGCCATCTGGTTTTGGATGACACCACAAGGAAACAAACCATCAAGTCACGATGTTATCATCGGCAAGTGGCAGCCGTCAGGTGCCGATAGTGCTGCAGGAAGGGTTCCTGGCTATGGTGTTATCACCAACATCATTAACGGTGGACTTGAATGTGGGCGCGGTCCTGATAGTAGAGTTGCCGACAGAATTGGATTTTTCAAAAGATATTGCGACATATTGCGTATCGGCTATGGCAACAACTTAGATTGCAACAATCAAAGGCCTTTTGCCTAAACATTTCCTCCATAAGCAATAAAATGTGTTTCCCATATCGTTAAAGACCAATATGAATTATGGTATGTGTAATGTCTAAATTATGTAATAGACATGTAACTTGCAATAAAAGATTGAAGAGATATTCAATTCCTTAACACAAATACTAAAATATTTTCGTCCCAAGTATTTTCACTTTTCTTTATTTTGCTCTACGTACTTTTTGTTTTGTTTGATGGAATGCTCTACGTACTTTAAAATATTCATTTTGATTTACGTAGTTTTAACCTTAGTTCATTATAATCATTGTGCTTACAAAACGTTTATTTTAGTTTTGTAGTTTAAAAAGTGACCAATTTGATCTTTATCTACCAAATTTCAACATAAATTATATACACATTGAAAATAATTTCATAGAAATTTATACATACATTTTAATAAATTTTGTAAATGGATTGTGATGCTAAAACTATGAAGAAAGAAATTAATTGATCAAAATAGTAATTTTTTAAATGTCTATAACTAAGATGAGTAAAAATTGAGATGATGTAATAATAAAGAAGTTTTGAATCTACTGCCATAAAAAAAAATTGAAAATAGGGAAGGTGCCAAAGTACCAATCACGGAATTTTGTTTATTTTTTCAAAATGGCAACAATCAAATACTTTTGCCTAAACATCCCTTGTAACATGCAATAAAATTACTTTCTATGCTGTGAAACAAATATGAATTATGGTATATGTAAGGTCTAAATTATGCAATAGAGATTAGCTTGCAATAAAAGATTGAATGGATATTTAATTTTCTTCAAAAACACATAATACTTTTTTTTCCTAAGAACTCATCTTTTACTAAATTATAGAATTATCAAATTTACGTAGACAATTAAAATTTTTTTATCCTTCAAATATCTCACCCGTAATCATTGATTAATTTTTATAAAAGAAATCAGGAACAAAAATACATTGGCAAAGGTTTAATAATACTGGAAATTTCGTATAAGCATAGCTGAACCGTTAAGATACCTTTTTTCTTTTTTTTTTGCTTAAGGTCGGGTTGGAGGTTGGATGTCCTATTCCCTCTTTTCCCGGAAAATTTTAATAATAATAATGGAAAATTTTCCCTTCTTTGGGTCCAAACAAGGGCGGGCCTTCTTCTGGTTGGGCCGAAGCCCAGCCCATGTACCTTCCCACGCATATCTCAAATTCTGCAAAAACCCTAATATCGGAAAAACCCTCCAGAAGAATTTTGAAGATGGGGAAATTATCGCCATCATTTCGGTCAGCAATCTCGACGACGATCTTGAACAAACCGCCTCAACCTCTGGCGGCGGCACCGCCGCTCTTGTCCGGCGAGCCCCGGTCATTATCCAAGAAATTACCTCCCAAACCTTCCCGGAAAATCCAATCGGCGCAGAGCTCCGGCCCCCTGGAAAAGCCTAAAACTGCGACGCTCTTCAAATCTTCCAGTCTCGCAGATGCCAAGAAGCTCTACAGCTCATTCATCGCCACCACAAGAGCTCCACTTGATCTTCGATTCTATAACTCTCTCCTTCAGTCTTACGCTTCAATCGCCACGCTCAATGACTCCATCTCTTTCCTCCGCTACATGTCCAAAGTTCAGCCTTCATTCTCCCCCGATCGATCGACCTTCCACGTATTACTCTCTACGTCCGGAAATGGTTCCGGTTCCTCTCTTGCCTCGGTTCAGCAAATCCTCAATTTCATGGTCTCCAATGGCTTCAATCCTGACAAGGTAACCACAGATATTGCCGTCCGCTCGCTTTGCTCGGCAGGTCTGATTGATGAAGCAGTAGAATTGGTTAAGGAATTATCGCGAAAACAATCCCCTCCCGATTCTTTTACATACAATCATCTCGTTAAGCAACTTTGCAAATCCAGAGCTCTGTCCACAGTCTATGGTTTTATTGATGAAATGCGAAGTAGTTTTGGTTCAAAGCCCGATCTCGTTACTTATACAATCTTGATTGATAATGTATGTAATGGCAAGAATCTCCGCGAGGCGACACGGTTGATAAGTGTGCTGGGGGAGGAGGGTTTTAAGCCGGATTGCTTTGTTTATAACACAATTATGAAGGGTTATTGTATGCTTGGCAGGGGCAGTGAGGCAATTGGAGTCTATAAGAAAATGAAGGAGGAGGGATTGGAGCCTGATGTTGTAACTTTTAATACGTTGATTTTTGGGTTATCAAAATCAGGGCGAGTTAAGGAAGCCCGAAAGTTTTTGGACATCATGGCGGAGATGGGTCATTTCCCTGATGCAGTTACTTACACTTCATTGATGAATGGAATGTGTCGGGAGGGTGATGCTTTGGGAGCATTGTCGTTGCTCGAGGTGATGGAGGCAAAGGGGTGCAGCCCCAATTCGTGCACATATAATACATTGCTCCACGGATTGGCAAAGTCTAGGCTCTTGGATAGAGGGATTGAATTGTATGGTTTGATGAAATCGGGTGGTATGAAGCTTGAAACAGCTTCCTATGCTACTCTTGTGAGGGCGCTTTGTAGGAGCGATAGAATTGCCGAGGCATATGAAGTATTTGATTATGCAGTTGAGAGTAAGAGTATGACTGACGTTGCTGCGTATTCAACATTAGAGAGTACACTCAAGTCTCTAAAGAAAGTGAGGGAGCAAGGCCATGCTATCTAACTGGTAAAAGTTTCGTATCGTCTGAAGATTTCAGGATTATTGCCTGCCATTGTCTTTACTTTTCTTGGATGTGAAAATTTGCAGATCGAAGTCCATGTTATGATACAGCCTCTTTTTATTTTTCCTGAATGAAAACGAAATTGTTGATTGTGTTTTAGTTTCCTATAAAATTTTTATGGGATAATGGTGTAGAGAAGTATTCTTGGATTGGATAAACATACATTGCGTTCTTGATGTTATAGCCTAAATTAATCCAGTCACATTTCAAGTCTTCTAGTGTGCTATAAAATAGTGGCTAAAGATAATAATCTTGTGTTGAATTAGAATCAAGGATTTGGCATTTTCGGAGGTGATCTATTGCTAGTTCCTTACCCTCCCACTTCCCCTACCAGCCCCTGTTGAAGTCTGAACTTAAATTTGTCATTATTTTTATTAGTAGCCACAAAATCTCACGTTCCTAGTTTCTGTGGTCTAGGTTTTGATCAACTTCGACCAACGTTTGGTTGGCCAATGTAAAAGTGGTCCAGCGAAAACTTTGTTCAGCAAAGCATCGCATTATGCAACCTTAACCAGACTGTGCAGAGGTTCCTTGTTTGATTATCCCGGCTCAAGCATTGGCAGAGGAGTATGGACCCAATTTGGAAAGTCTTATCGTTGATAAGGTAAAACCTACAACAACCTAGATGCAGACCTTCCTACTGCATGTTGCAATTTTGGAATTGGAATCATCCAACAATAGACCCCACCATTGATCTTTTATATGAAGTTCTGCTGATTGTATAGAATCTTTTGTTTTTTAATAATGTATTTCAGAAATAATTGGGCTGAGAAGCTATATAATGATTCTCTATCACATATTTGATTGATTTAATTCATGGTTATTTTGTAATTCGCAACACTTATTTTACTTTGTTCTTCTATAATACAGCTTAGCTTAGCGGCGGATAAAGTATTCTTATGAAGCAAGAAAGATCATGGACAAGGCTGTACAGCTTATTGTGATTATATTTTGGTTGGTAAGGTAACAGGATCTTGAAATTTAACTGCCAAAAATTGAAATCTGAAGCTAAAATATCCTGATCAGACATAGCCTGACATTGTTTGGTAGATTGTTGAGTAAAAGAATTTTTAGAAACTGTTGGTGAGAACTGTGAAATGAAGGGTTATCGTGCTTAATTTTAACAGATCACAAACAAAACAGCAAGCTCTAGATTCTTGGTGATTCTTGGTCAATTTGATGAGCTATTTTCCATTTGTATAATAATAGTGAATGGTCAAAGGGAATTGATTCATGTGGATTGTTTTTGGAATTGGGAGACAGTCATACATTGCCAGGCTTTAGTGTTGAGAACCCACATTGCAAAACCAAGCCATATGGGTTCATAAATAGAAAAAAAGGAATTAGTCTGAATAATTAATCATAGGGAGGCAAAGAGGCATTGGAAGGTGTTAAATTTTTAGGTTTGTAATGTGAAAGGATCATCATTTTTGGTACATCTGTACGTTTGTCTCTCTCAAATGATCCGTACGTTTAGATGAAATCTTGGATGGTTGACCAAATCTTGTGGCTGCAAGATTTCATGAGGAATTTGCCCACATGCCCATTCCTCGCCTCATTTATTTATACTATCAATGAGTTGACTTAAGTATAGCTTAATTGATTAAGATATATATTCTCGATCAAAAGGTTGGGGATTCAAATCTTCGCTCTAATGTTATCAGTATGTCGTTTGTCCTATCTTTCTCTTTCGATTTTGATTTAGGCAATTTAACACTACCCTAATTTCAACCTACTTGACCTCTTAAACCTAACAATCTATGATTTGAGAAGTTGTTACCACATTGAGAATGATTGATGTCACTATTATTTTCAAGACTTAGCCCCTTCCTTGTATTCCTATGTTGTTATATTAAAAAATAAAATAAAAAATTGTTGAGATGAGGAATATTCGATTTTATTATTATTTTTTTTGTACAACAATTTAGGGATATGGGCATCGAACTTCCTGACTCTAAAAAGGAGTACATGCGAAACGAGCCATATTCATGTTGGCATATTTGATTTTACTAGGGAGGTTGGAAAATACATTATTTATCTCATCACCCAAATTACAATACTCATATAACATAATCATTATCTTTATATCTCAAATTAATAGAAGTATAGTATATATCTCAAATTCATAAAATTGTTATTTGTTTTTAATAAATATAAGTAATTTTATGTGTTTTTAATATTTAGTTAATTTCTCATTTAAATTAAATAATTTTAATAAATACAAACAGGTAAATTTTCTCGTTAGAATCTCAACACATATCTAGACATCCTAACTCCATTTCATTCCATCCCATTGTCATCCCTATTTAAATACCAATAAGTAATAAATGAAATTTGTTTCTATTTATTTTTTATTTACATCATTTAAATGCATATATGAATTTTACTAGATTTCTTATTCAATAAAAAAACAGAATTCATCAAATATGTATTAATACATAATACGTACCGATATTGCAGACGAATTTCTGCTCATCCAAAAATGCCACTCCAGGTCCAGTGGACGCTTGGAATTTCCGAAAACGAATTTTTTTTCTTCTTCTCTCGTTTCTCTTATCCATGGAGGCAATGGATTTCATTGCATTCATGCACCTCCTCATACCCATGCATTGCGGTAAAGTGTCTTCTCTGTTTTTGCTCCTCCATCCTCTGCTCCCTCCACATGTTCGACAAAATGCCTGACTGAACCCTCTTCACCTGTCTCCCTCATGGCGTCCATTCAGGGCCGGGGCCTCACTGTTTTCCCTCACTTGTTCTAACCATGTGGTTTGTTTTGCTTTCTCTCTTCCCTTGTTCAATCCATCAACTTAAAAACTCACACCCAGTTTATCCTTTAAAAGTCATTTAATGCCTTCAAACTGAGAATGATGGTGTTATCAGTTGTGTTAGACAGAGCAATATGTTCTGAGTGACTGATTAATGTGAATTATTGTGGATTTCGTTAAACTTTTTTCCCTTGGTTCTTTTTCTCTCAGTCATTATCTCTGCCGCATGCCCCGCCCTCTGTCTGCTGCTGCTGCATTAGAATGTAAACACTGCCAATTCAATCTAGGCTATGGGAGTAGCAATGTTTTCTCATTGTACGCCTAGATTCATGGCTATAATCATTAACAAAACCCCCCATTTTAAAAGGGGTGGCCAGTCACTTTTTATCTACATCCATTCCTCTCGATGGATGGAGACAAAACATGGGTCGGGAATATTTAGCTTTGAAATAAGCTGATTCTCTTCCTCCCCCACATGATTAGTCATATGATTAATCTTAAATTATGTAGGGGGTTTAGGCCTAGATGGTGAGACCCCAATTATTGGGGAGGCAGGGCGGCATTGGTATCATTATGGACCTGCAACTATGCCAACATGTCCAATATTATATTACTGTTTATTGTTGTCAGAGGTTGATGTTGCCCAATCGGTGGAGCATATGATTAAAAAATTTGACTTAGATGCTCAGAGTGTAGGCTGAAACTGTTACAGGAGAATCAGAGAGAGAGAGCTGAGGCTATGTTCGCAAGGCTGTGATTTTGACATGCATGCACAGAGACATTGTTAGCTTCTGTTTTTCCATATAAATTGGCTGAAAATTTGGTTTGGTTTTTGCTCAAACCATTCACTTCTCTTGTGAGATTATTCAGCAATTTACAAACCAAAGATGGCGATCTCGTCAATATTCACCGGTGCCCACCAGCCCATTAGGTCTGTTAGCCTGCCAACGAGGGTGGAGCTCGAGCCAGAACCATTGCTGCAAAGTCTGAAATCCTTTCAAGTTTCGTCTTTCAATGCCAAAGTGGCTACATTCAGGCTCGAGGCGATTCAAGCTGCCTTGGTTGGGCTGGCAGAGTTGTACAACTCTGTTGGAGAGCTTTTTCAGTCCTCTTCCACACAGCAGGCTCTTGTTCACTATAAGGAGGGGAAGCTTGTGGAAGAGGCTTTAAATGAGTCCGTTGTATTGATAGACTCTTGCAGCTCTGCCAGGGACGTAATCCTTATGATGAAACAAAGTATACAAGTCCTTCAGTCAGCTTTACGTCGGAAGGGTGCAGATTCAAGCATCGAAAGCCATGTTCGTGCGTACTTCAGCTTCCGAAGGAAGGCAAGGAAAGACATTGGAAGCTGCCTCGGCGCACTGAAACGAATGGAGAATGATAGAGCAAGCTTCCCTATATTGGATCTACCAAATCATGATTTGTTGCCTCTGATCAGACTGTTGAGAGAAGCAAGAACCATCAGCATTTCCATCTTTAGCGAGCTTTTGGCACTCCTATCGGCACCCGTGGCAAAGGTGAGGGCTAGCGGGTGGTCGTTGGTCTCACAGTTGATGCCAACAATCAGGTCAGGATCAGGGAAGGGACAGAAGATGGAAAACGAGTTGGAGAGCGTGGATGTCGCTCTTCGTTCGCTCCTTGGCCACACGAGAGGCAACAGCGGCAGTGGTAACAAAGCTGAAGTTCAAATGGCACAGAGAAGGCTTGGAACATTAGCTGCAAGTTTTGAAGGAATTGAGGGTGGATTGGATTGCATGTTCAGATGTTTGGTTAAACATAGAGTGTGTTTTCTCAACATGTTAGCTCATTGAACAACTAATTAAAGACATTCAAAAGTCTTGTACATTTTTGTCACTTTGTAATGACCATCTCTTATCTTAGATGAGATAATTCTACATTCTTTCGTAGAAAACTCTTAATTTTAGTTGAAAGTTCTCGAACTCTTATTTTGATATATATTATCAAAGGTTTTATAATTTTTAAACCTACACGGTACTACGTAATTTTAGATTAAGTTTAAAACAATATGAAAATTTTAATAGCACAGATCAAACCTACCACTAAAAAGAAAACTTTTCAACATAATAACTAAACTTGGAAACTAAAATAAGATTTAACCCCTTCAAATATTATAAAATAATTTTTTATAACACCTTAAAAGAATAAGTTGCTTTGATGTTACACAATCGGAAGTTACTCTAAGATTTTTTATTTTTTTTCTATCGTGAGCGGAAATAAGTAATTAATTATCCCTTAATAAAACTTTTTACAATATAGTATACGACAAGTTTAGAATGCAATTTTTGATTAGAAATATATGAGCTAATGTTGGCCTCATTTCATATTCTAGTGATAAAGCTGTGGTAAATTAAATTAAATATTTAGACTTACATGTGGAGGTCCCAAGGAAGGATAAAAATATGTTAAATTATTAAAGTTATCATAATTTAAATTTTTAGTGGTTATAAATTAAAAGTAAAAATTTTGATTAATTAATCCAAATTCCTATGAATAAAGCCTATAAAGCAACACTAAAAAATATTATATATGAAGTTAGATGGATTTGAGATTATTTTTGTTAGGATTAATCGTGTTGGATGCTTTTAGTTGGGTTTACGTACTTTTATCGTGTTTGAAAGCTTATTTGCACTCTTAATTTTGAAGCTATATTATATATATATATATATATATATATTCTTTTTTTGGTTGAATTTGGACATTTATATAGCTTAATTTTGAGTGTCTCGTTAGGTTAATTGTTTTTATTTATTAAATCCATTTATGAGATATTAATTTTAGAGGAAAAATTAATTTTTAACTCTGAATTTTGCTAGGTGCAATTTTCACTTCAAATTTTTTATTTAATCAAATTAAACTCTAGACTTAGATACGTGTGACAAGTCTTACCTTTAGTCTAATTTCTAGTAAATTTATCCACTAATTTTAATTAAAAAAATATAGATAAAATCTTCTTGAAACTCACTAATTTTAATGAAGAATCATACTTGTACAAAAATTAATCTCAATCAATACACAAAATCAATCGATTAATAGATTTTTTCAAACGGATAAATTTCAACAAAAATCTAACTTTAGCATTAGAATTTCATCAATTTCATACCAAATATATATTTTATAATTAATTAAACACGCATGAGAATACTTTTCCTAACGATTCTTTAAATAGAAATATCAAAGAGTGAAAATTACAATGCTTATTTAAGTTTAAGATAAAAAATTGTACTAAAAATCCGTGCGGGACGGGATGAGAAAGTATCCTCGTTCCCATCCCACTCCATTATCAATCCTATAAATACTAAATTCATTAAACTGAAAAATTGTAGTAAAAATTGATACACCCTTTTCAATTTCCATGGACATATCCATGTTTTCATGTGTTTGACACCGACATGAGAGGTGAATCGATTTTTCCATCGTAGTACAATAAAATCGACACAATATAAAAGATATCAACAAAATGCCACTAATATATATATATATATATGTATATATATAATATTAATATTAATTATTTTTTACTAATTTAAGAAAAGAAAAATATTTATTTGTTAATTTAAATATTTTTTTTACGATTTTTTTAATTTTTCTAACTTTTACAAAAATATCCATCGACATCGAAATTGAAACTCTAATATTTACATCGATATCGACATTTAAAACCTGGATCCCTGGGCAGAAATAAAATAAAATATTGATTCACCTTAATTGTATAAAGCCAATGTTAAATTTAAAGTTTAAAGTTATCCCTTTTGCCTTTTTCTTTTTCTTTTTCTTTTCTACATTTATCCACAAAATTAATAGAACTTTGAAACCTTTTCATGCCACAATCAATACAAAAGAGACACGTGTCTTGAAGAACATTAAAAATTTTGGAATGCCCATTTTCGTTGGATCTAGTCCTCCTTTCAAATCATATACTCTTCGGATGAACAGCACTTGGAACTACTACCATCTCATCTACCCGTCTGTTACGCTACATTTCGTGAAAGTAACACGTGTCCTTATCCAATGGGACTGTTATAGTGTCATTTATATGGTGCTCAAAGTCCCATAATTGCGACTCTTTCTGCCACGCGTCCTCTACTTACAGGACACGTGTCTCCTCCTTTCCAACTGCAACCAAACTAACTTTTAAAGTTTAAGTTCCTAATATGATTACGTAATTTAACTCTTTAGAAGTGTTGGGTCATTTGTCAATAGAAAATATTTTCGTTAGGTTTCCTCATTTTGTTTGACTCTCTCATGTAACACAATTGAGTATACTTTAAAAACACATGTGATGGCTACTTCTTATACGGACTCAAATGTTTAGGAGCATAAACGGTTGATTTTTATTAAACAAGAAAGTTGAATGGTCAGTAGACTAAATATTCTTAAAAATTAAGAGATTTATTATAAAAGTTTAAAAGTACAAAAACTAAATATATCATTATTTTGAAAATTCATGAAACAATCTTTAAACATTTCTATGTTTTCAATTCATCCCAATCTCCATCCGACCTAAATATTTAAAATTTTTAGTACCTATTTACACGTCTCTATCTCTATCTCCAATAACCTTGACGTGGATTTTTCTAATATATTTACTAATTTTCATATCGTTTAATGGCTTTTGTTAAGATTGGAATCTTAGCTTGTGATGTGGCCCTCTCGACCAGAAAGAGATTCGACTTGAACAGGCCGAGATTAGAATCGACCAAACAAAGTTACCTCTTACTAACCTAAAATTCGTTTAACAACCTAAACTTACCTAAACTTAAGCTCGACTTGTGATACCATCTCAAACTAAGTACTGACTTAAACTTTATAGTGCATATGGTCGAGTACTACATCAATAAAAGTTTCTCGTCTACCTTTCACCTCATCTAGATCCTGCCTTAACCGTTTTAACCAAGTGAAAATGGAAAGATAAAAAAGTAGCCCTAATCATATATCTCAACTGCAAGGAAGGGTATGCATTATAATTGAAAATTTATTTATGATTATAAACAAAATAAAAATGTAGAAGATTATCCCATTTCCCCTCATGCACGTTGGAGTGGCACATAAACTAAATAAATAAAAAGGGAAAGGGGGTAACGTTGATAATTGGAAATGCTGACGCCTGGCTCAACTTCTTTGAGGTCACTGCCAATGCCACCACACACCCTATCCCATTTTCATATATATATATATATAAATCTCCTTTGTCATTATCCTAAGATTCTCATTACCTCATTCTTCCTTTCAAAAAAATTAAAATTCTTTTTAATCATATCATATATTGATTTCATACTTTATTTTAATTTCTAAAAATCTCTACGTAAATATGTGTTTTTAGAGCTATATATATCAATTTCAAACAGAGTAATATATTAGTGTCTTGTTTGGTTTATTTTAGTTTAACCTATAGGCTTAACAAGAATTGACAATTTTAGTTATGTTTTTTAAAAAGACAATTTTAATCATTGTCGTCGTGTTAACAGTAAATAGAATGAAAATTAACAGTAGAATAATGTCAAGATTAAAAAAAGAGAGAAAAACTTCGATGTAAAATTAATTTCATTATCTGCCTCTATCACATTTCACCCACGAGACAAAGAAGAAACACTTGAAATGTGAGAATCATAATAAAGATAATTAGTCAAAATTTGATGAACAAGAACAAGATTTCTTTTAGAATGAAAAGGAGAGAAAATAAAAAGGAAGAGCCTAACTTTGCTCCCAATTATGGTCGCATATAGAGACAGCACAGCTAGGCATTGGCCTCGGTAGGTGTGCAGCTCGCCTTTATTTTAAACTTGTAAAAAAAAAAGGGTTGGTAATGTGTGGTATGTTTATGTGGCGGCACCAGAATCTCCCTCCACTGATGACTCTTCTCTCCCGCATTTTAACAAACACCTTCCATCCACAAAACGACACCCCCTTTTCCCACTAAACTAATACCCCAATTCCCCAAAATCATTGCCCCAATTTCAATGCTGCCCAAACATGTGACACCCTAATCAGCAATTGCCTCCCCCACCCATTTGACGCCTCTGTTTCTGCTCCCTATTTATATATTTGCACTGCCTGAAGGAGCCCTCCAGAACCTGCAACAGGAGTTGAGAAACTTAAAGGTGGAGAAAAAGGGTGTCAATAATGGCTACCAAGTACCATGCCAGGTCCATCAGTTTGCCTTCTAGATCGCATCCGAGTACAGTCAAAGTCGAGGAGGAGTTGAGAAAGATGAAGAAGTGGGAGTCTTCTTCTTCTTCTTATTCTTCTTCGGTTTGTGGTGCTCTTTTGGGATTACAGGAATTGTATGATTCCATTGATGAGCTTCTCAAAATGGGGTCGACCCAGCAAGTTTTGGCTCGTTCAGAAAACAGACAGTTGGTGGACGAGTTGCTGGATGGCTCTATGAAGCTTTTGGATATTTGCAGCTTGGCAAAGGAAATGACATTGGAAACCCAAGTACACGTCGGGGCTCTTTTCTCGGCCGTCCGCCGGAGAAAAGGAGACTCTGCCGTTCAAACCGCCGTCGCTGCTTACACCTGCTTCAGGAAAAAGATGAAGAAAGAAGCTAAAAAGTTAATAACATCAATGAGGAAAATGGATGAGAAACTCAACTCATTAACCCCACTGGTGAATTTAGACCATCACCTGAGTTCTGTGATTGGGGCGCTGAGACAAGCTTGTTCGACCAACAGCTCCATCTTCGAATCTGTATTCTTGTACTTGACGCCATTAATGAAGCCGGAAGCCCGAGGGTGGTCGCTGGTTTCGAAGTGGGTGCATAAGGGGGCGATTGCCTGCGAATTAAACAGCGGCATGAACGAATTTGAGAATGTGGATGCGGCTCTGAGGTCTGTGGAGGAAGTGGTGGAGATTGAGAAGTTGCAGATTGCTCAAAGAAGATTGGAGGGATTGGAAATGGCGGCCCAAGACATTGAGAGCGGCCTGGACGGTGTTTTCAGGCGATTGATTAGAACAAGAGCCTCTCTCTTGAACATAATCTCGCAATAGAATTGGATTTTGCCATAGACAATTTTGAGCTCCCTGAATCCTGCAAAGGCATCCAACTTTTAGGGATCCGCCATTGGGATATGTAACTTGTCCATAATACGATTGTGTGCGCTATGAGTTCTTGATCGAATAACAAGAATGATAGTTTAGTGTTTTAATGATGAAATGTCTTGCTTGTTTGATCACTTCCTTCTTGTGTATAACTTGAGATAGATTTTAACTCAATACTTTCCTGATATCATATTAAATCACATCTAAATCTAATCTAATCTACGAGTTTAATTTGAGGGATTGGGGATACTCAGCACATCATGTTATCTTAGATTAGGCTAGGTACCAATGTTGGAAAGGTTGAAAATTGGTGGATAATACCTACCTTATAAGGTTGTTTACGACAATTCTTTACCTTTTCAAATACCCCTTTTTCTTTTCCAAATAGCTATTTCTCCTAACCTGCAAGATGAGAGAATTTAACCTGCAAGTTGAGAGAATTTAAATTTAAGATACCAAAACCAATTAGTCTTTATCAGTTGAGTTGTCTCTATCGAACTAAAAAATCTATCAACATAAATGTAGCTAGTAAATGATTAGATCATCTCTACTCAGGTTCATAAATATAGCTAGCTAATGGTTAAAGCATCTTTACGCCCGAGAGAGAAAAAAATCTACCCTAAGATAATATTTTACTATTGACCAAACTACTCCAATAATCAAGTGAAAGAGTGAAGGGTTGGTTCACTTCCTCTAAGAAAGAGAATCAAAGCCCAGCCAGCCTATTAACTCATTCTACCAATGGGCTCTCCTTGTCAAGATGGCAAATTGGCAACTAATTGGGATGGGCCTTGTGGCTTATCTAACCCAACCAGATTCCTCATCTTCCCCAGCCATGTGGCTCCATTCTATCCAATCTTCCTAGGTCAATTTCTTGATACCGGCCAAGAAGATTGTTAAAATCCTCACTTTACAATACTCTTAGTCCTCTTCTATTCTGAACTTTAGTTCCGTTGATGCTGCAATTGAAATTTTAACCCTATCAAAAAGCAGCTTTCCTACAAGATTCAGGAAATATCTACTTTTGTGTAATCAAATGGAGTCTTCATGGAAAGGAAATAAAAATAAAAAATAAAAAAGAAGGAAGAATATTTGTCCAAATATGGATATTTATGCAAGAATATAGCCTCATTTGATTACTTGAGCTTCCACGAGACGTGAATAAATTTCTAGCAAAGTAGAAATATAACATTCTTAATTAACACGAATGGTGTGACTGAAGGACTAAATTTGAATCCATCCCTTCTCTAGTTTTCTAATCTGATAGACATTTCCATATTCAACTACTAGTTGAAATAACCCAATTGTAGAGCCCTCCCATGACTAGCCTAGCCACCAAATTCTCTCCTCTTATCTCCAATCATTTGCATGATAAGTTGTCTTTGATCACCAGCTGCCATTTGCAAGAGGATTTGACTGCTAACTCATATGCTTCTACTCCTTTACAGAAGCCAGCCAAGCAACCTCATTTGGGCTCCACCCCCAGTCCCTCTCAATCCTGCAAAGATTTACAGTCTTGACCATTTCGCCACCAAAATTTACCCATTTACAAGAACTCAGAATCTCAACAATATCTCCTGAAGTCTAATTATCCAAGAACTTCCAGAAGCTTGACAGCTATTTCAAGGTCAACTTTACATGATCTTTGATGAATCTTTTTCTCACTTGAAACAGCCTAAAAGTTCTTGAAAACGTGAGAAACAATTAAAAAAAAGAAGGAAGGAGAAAAGACTGCCATTGTTAAACAAAATCATGTCCACGGGGGAGGGCCAGGTTTTGTTTAATGGGTGCCAATTCCCAACGCCAATGTACTTTCAACTTTCAAAGTGTCAATCATGGGTAAACGTGAGTTGGCGGTGGTGGCGGTGGAGCTACGGGGGATGTAAATGAGGAGATGACATGCCACTTATCGTTATACCGCAACCAGATAAAAACAAAATGCTAGTTCCATTAAATATGGAGACCGAAGGATACACCAATTTAATATTACTTTTTAGCCGGCAAAAGATGTGACTACATAACCCACGCCATTGATTAATCCTTGGTCTGCCTTCACATGCTCAATGTGTACACCCAAATCCCAAAAAAGTTCTCCCTTCCTATATAAATTTGTGATGGGAAATGGCGGATTTCATCTATAACTTTACCCATTGGACCTTTCCACAACATAAAACAACAGAAATAGCCATGGTTGCATTTTCTCAAACACCTTGGAGTCGTTACAGAGTGAGATGCATAAGCTTACCTGCTCGGTCGCATCCATCCACGATTCGGGTTGAGCAACAGCTAGCCAAGCTTAAATCCTCGGATGCTTCGTCTTTGTCAAGCTTTGAAGCGATTTGCAGCGGTCTCTCCGGCCTGGTGGAGCTCTACAGATTCATAAACGAGGTTCTGAACCTGCCGCTGGCCCAGCAAGCCCTAGCCTCGCACCGCCGCGAAATTTGGGTGCAGGAATTGGTGGATGGCTCCGTTAGGTTATTGGATATCTGCGACAACACGAGAGACGCCGTATTAGTGATGAAAGAGAGCATTCGAGAGCTCCAATCCGCGATCCGGCGAAGCAAATACGAAGATTCCGGCGTCGAGAACACCATCGCTGCATATAACTGCTCCAGAAAGAGGATCAAACACGAAAGCTTGAAGAAATCGTTCGCATCGCTCAGAGAAATGGATATTAACACCGCCGGTGCGTTTCCTCCTCTTCAATTAGAAAACGAGGTCACGGCGGCGGTGATCAGAGTGCTCAGGGAAGCGAGCTCCGTCACCACCTCCATCTTCAACTCTCTGTTATCCTTCCTGGCCGTGCCGGTCCACTGGAGACCGAAACCGAGCCGATGGACATTGGTGTCAAGACTCGTCCACAAGGGAGCGATTACCCGCAACAATCAAACGGACAGAATGAACGAGCTGGAGAATTTGGATGCGGCGCTCGACGGCCTACAGCTCAGATCGTCGAGCACAGATGCAGAAGCGAAGGAGAAGATCCAATCCGTTGTTCGGGAGAGATTGATGGGGTTGGATTCGAGCATTGAAAGAGTCGAACGTGGAACAGAGGGATTGTTCCGGGAACTGATTCACACCAGAGTTTCCCTCCTGAATATAATTTCTCGGTGAATTTGATCGCATTGAGATTTCCCAATGAAATCCGGCGATGCTAAATTGATGGATTTCTGAGTAAATTGATCCACTCCCATGAAATCCGTTGATGTTATAATCGGCTCTGTATATTCTTGAACTCTGTTCTTGGCTTTTCATATGATTATATTATTATATAATGTTTGTCTATCTATGATTTAGAATCACTTCCTTTAAAATCCAAAATGGATTTAAAAGTGCTTTTCAAAACTCAACCTTCCATTTCTCTTTGCTAATTTCTCAATCTCTTTTTGCTTATCATCTCTCTGCATTTCCTTACTGATTTTTTATTCATTCAAATACCACTCTTAAATAGAATAAAAAAAAAATTATACCTTAAAGAAATCTAAATGCTTTAAAATACTGTCAGTGCATCAGCCACAAATTACATTTTTTTCGGTCAAAGATTGAATTTCTCATCTTATATTCTTTATATTTTGAAAGAAAAATTTTGTTGGAGGGAGGCAGATTTATTTGACATTATTATAGGTGTACAAAATAACATCAAATTTATTTAATACTTTAGGAGAATTTATTTTTCCTTTTTGTTAAGAAAATGACACATTAAATTAAAAATATTGACTTGGTCAAAACATAACGTTTCCCATATGACACCATCGCCAACGTGGCAGTTACGTTAGCCACATGTAACACTCTCATTCCCGTTAAAGCCAGCTAAGCAGCTACATCGGATTCTTCTTCTTCCCACTCCTCAAAATTCTCTCCTCTCCAACGGCTATATCTAAAACTCTTTCTTGCAAATTCAACGCTCTGTAATGGTCGGCGTGACAGTGGGGCCCACGCCCCTCTTTCCTTTTATTAGCCCTACGGTCCGCTCTCACTTTTCTCTCCCACGCGCCGTTTCGCACTCCCTCACTCCGCTCTTCCTCTTTCTGCCCCCTCACGGTCCGGCCATGACCGCCGCCGCCACGGAGGCCGCCGCTCGTTCCCTCAAGATCGTCAAGCTCTTCATCGCCCTCCTCCGCCGCGACTTCAACTCCTCCAAATGGTAATGTTTACTTCTTTTTCTTGCTGCTCTGATAGATCCATTTTCTTTAAATGCTGATAAATTTAAGGTAAATTTGGAGCTGTTGCTGTATGTAATGATGAGAAGTTTCTGAGAAATGGGTTTCGATCATTTTTTTTCCCTCTGTTTTTGCCCCTTGTAAGAGGAGTTGTTTAATTTGGTGTTTTGACAGCAAGACAGCGGCAAAAATGGCGGTGGCCAGGATAAAACTGCTGAGGAACAAGCGGGAGGCAGTGGTGAGACAGATGAGGCGGGACATTGCTCTCCTTCTCCAGTCTGGGCAGGATGCCACTGCTCGTATTCGGGTATTGTTTTATGTAGTTTCAGAAGTTTCAATTTTTAGTCTTTATGGTTTAGATTTGATTTTGTTTGGGTTCTCATAGTTTTAAATGCTTTGATTTGGTCCTTGTAATTTGATT
Organism: Momordica charantia; assembly: GCF_013281855.1. Classification (NCBI taxonomy): domain Eukaryota; kingdom Viridiplantae; phylum Streptophyta; class Magnoliopsida; order Cucurbitales; family Cucurbitaceae; genus Momordica; species Momordica charantia. Next base: position 20,928,658 of record NW_028275157.1, on the reverse strand, counting down.
AGATTTTACAAATCATCCTCAAATCATTTAGATGCTACTCAGCCATACAGTCAACTAGCTACTAGCACATTCAATTAAATGGATAACATCAACCCTTCACCACATTTCTTCATTTCAGAAATGTTTCACTCGACACAACTTGTAATAATTAGAGAGATAAGTTTTCTATCTTTTTTGGCAGGTTGAACATGTCATAAGGGAACAGAATGTCTTGGCTGGAAATGAGATTATTGAGCTCTTCTGCGAGTTAGTAGTGGCTAGACTATCAATAATAGCAAAACAAAGGTAAAACTTTAAGTAGAATCCTCACTCTAAGAACAAATTTGTAATGGCTGGATTTTGGATTTTGTTGTGATGTTATTCTCAATTGGTTCAGAGAATGTCCACCAGATCTAAAAGAAGGGGTTGCTAGTTTGATTTTTGCCGCTCCGAGGTGCTCGGAAATACCAGAACTTTCTGCACTTAGGAACGTTTTTGAGAAGAAATATGGCAAAGATTTTGTCTCTGCTGCCACTGATTTAAGGCCCAACTGTGGAGTGAATCGGCTGGTAATCACATTTTCTACTTCTTTTTGTATGTATGACTGTATTGTAATTGTATTGAATTGTTTGCGTTTTCTTTTTAGCTCATTGACAAGCTCTCAATTCGAACTCCGTCGGGTCAAGTGAAGCTCAAAATAATGAAGGAGATTGCCAAGGAGCACCAGATTGAATGGGACACAACGGAATCTGAGAAAGAGCTGCTAAAGCCTCCTGAAGAACTTATTGTTAGTATATTCTTCCTCTCTCCCAATCATTTGATGGTAAATAAGTTAGGCTAACGATGTTTTCGATTTTCGTTCGATCAGGAAGGGCCTCGGACTTTTGTCAGTGCTGCCAGCTTACCTGTGAAGCCTATGGCAAACCAATCTGCTCGAGATATTGCCCAGATTGGAAGGTAAGGAATAACAACTATTAAACCCATTTGAGAGAAGAATATCAGTGCTGCCCAGATTCGTTTAACTTTGGTTGTTGTTGTGCTTCGTATGTAGAACAACGAACAGTCGAGAGGATGATACGCACTTTCAAGATACAGCTTCTGCTGCAGAAGCTGCTGCGAAAGCGGCGAAGCAAGCGATTGCTGCTGCACAGGCTGCTGCCTATTTGGCAAACAAAGACTCAAACAGAGGTGGTCGAGGTGGTTTGGGTTTCGGTCTCGAATTTGAAGGTCTTCCGACTAATTCTAGCCCAACCAACTCTCATAATATGGATAATCATCAGTTCAAGGCAGGAGAAGAGACGACAATCCCACCTCAGAGCTTAGGCAGATGCTCCTCTCTGAAGAATAATGAAGAGACCAGGAATGTAAATACAAATTATGATGAGGCTTACAGAAGATATAGCTACAATCCTACAGACATAAAGTTCGACGAATCAGATTGTGAAGAAGAAACTCAAATGGACGACGAATCTAGAGGGGCTACTAATCAACCTCCTGACCGGAATCCTCCTCCTGTACCCTCGTCTCGGGTTCACCCGAAGCTACCAGATTACGATACACTTGCTGCTCGCTTTGAAGCTCTCAAGTACAAAAAAATTTAAACTTAATTAGTCTGAATATGTTGCCAATGGTGCATGTTAACTACTCGGCCTTTTGCATTCAAAATAAACAAGTAGTTTAAGACACTTATTTGTTACTGTTACACTATCTTATATAATCAAATACTGTAGAAAAGGATCAGTTTATGAGTTCAAAAATGCAAATTTTTTTGGATACTTTTTAGATAATTAAATTGATGAGCTTACAAGTTACTAAGTATTGTGTTCAATTTGAATAGAGCCAATATAACTGTTTATTCTATTTCATAATTGAGTGAGATCTATTAAAGCAAATGGTACGGTTGTAATAACTCAGTAGCAGTACTTAAAAAAAAAAAAACAAAACAAAACTCAGTAGCAGCATCATCTGCATCTCATGTTGTTTCGGTCTCGATTTCTCTTCAGATTGTGTCTAATACATTCGATTTCTCTATGGATTGTGTCTAATAAATTCATAAACTTTGAAAAACGTCTAATAAGTCTCCTAAGCTAATTTTATGTCCAAGATTTATTATATGTAGTTTAAATTCAAAGAATTAATTTTGTGCATTCAAAGATCCTGATCTTTTAATTTAAGATCTAAAAGATCAATTAGTTGGATAGATTCTAAAAGGTGCACAAATATTGAAAGTTAACGATTTATTAAATAAAAAATTTTAATGTTTGAAAAATCATACACAAATTTGAAAGTTTAGATTCAAAGATCTACAAGAGAATTTTAAAAGTTTAGATTTTTTGTTTTTGTTTGTTTTTTTGACAAATGTCTGGTGCTGAAAACTTGTAGAACTAAAGAAAACTTGTAATTAACCTTTTACAAGTAATGGTTTTTTTTATTTGGTTATGTTGGATGTTATTTCTTTTTTTTTTCTCAAGGTTTGAGCATTTTCTTAGACGCTTAATTTCATGATTAGATTTGTAAATTAAATACAATTTATGGGTTGATATATAGCCAATTTTTAATTTCAATTATAAAGTTTAAACGTTAAATTAGTTTGTTGAGCTAAATAAATTAATGAAAATGAATTTTTTTTTTCAAAATCATTCACTTTCAAGAATAGACTTCATACAAACATATTATTTTTCTCTACTTAAAATTATTATTAATTAATATATGGAATTAGGCCAGAACCACCAACCAGCAATAAATGTATAAAAAGAAAGAATTTCTAAAGAGGGAGAAGAAATAAAAGGTTAAATTGGTAATTTAGGGTTATGTTTAACGGGTATTTGATTTTATTTGTCAAATCGTGTATGGTTGAGTAGTAATTCACATATTTTGTAAATTGGAACCTTTACTAATGTTGATGCATGGAATTTAACGAGGAGGGAATAAATTTGATTATAATTTAACTGGAAAAGAAAGAACACAGAGGAATCAAATCACAGCGGCGACCGACGGAGATGGCGGCGTCGAAAGGAAACAGGCTTCCAGAGATCCACCAATTGACAGGCTCGTGGCCCAATCTATCCGCTGCCTCGTTGGATTTATTTTTTGTTTAGATAATTTAGGAGGGTCGTTAAATTTTGATACCCCTTTTAAAAAATGTTCATTAGTTTTTTATTTTACACAAATTGCTAAATGATATCTTAGGAGTTTTAGAAAGTAGGGTCCCTAAAGTTTAAAGTATATGTCTATTTTAGTACTAAAATTTCAAAATAAACATTTTTAGTCGGTCCCTAAATGGAAAGATGACCTGACAATTAGCAGGTGACTGGATATTTCTTACTTGTTTATTTAAAATGATTCGGAAAAAAAAAATTAATTTTCACATAACTTTGTAGTTATGTGATGTCTCATTTTTTATTTATTTATTTTCTCAAAGGAAGTCTTCTTCTTTTTTTTTTTTTATTTGTTAAGTCTCTTCATCTTCATCTTCATATTCATCTTCTTTCTCTTCATCTTCTAACTTAGTTTATTTAAAATGATTTGCATAAAAATTTTTATGCTATAATTTGGAATATAGATGGTAATGTCTACAGAATCTTTCTTCTGTAACTTGATGGTGGAATAAATTTTGAAGTCTATTAAATATTCATTGAGAAACGAAACAAATACTGTAAAAAATATCAGTTGACCAACTTACGAGTATTATGGCAAACTGAATCGAGCCAGTATAATTATTTATTTTACTTTGTTATGTCATTTTTTTAACAACCAAAAATTTGAGTGAGATCTAATAAACCCAACCAAAAATTTGGTTCAACTGAATTCGGCTCGATTGGCTCAACAAGCCTGCCAAAAACCAGACCAATTAAATTCTACGAGGAAAGTTAGAAATGTAATATGGTTCATTGGGCAAAAACATGAAAACGAATAATCATAAAGCATCTATTTTATCACCACCACAAACAATTTTACACCAGTAGAAACAAGATTACCTAACCTAATTATGCTGCAGCTAAAATTTCAATGGAAGCTTCCCCCACAATAACCATCACCATTCACCACAACCTAGTGAAGTGATAACATGGAAAGAATGTTAAAGCAAATGGTACACTGTAATAACTCAGCAGCAGCATCTACATCTCACCATGTCCGAACACGTGTACGGTCTCGATCTCTCTTCGAGTACTTGAGCCGAAGGCAAGGGCTCCAAGTTATAGACGTTGCTTCTATCGCAGCAGAATTCGTACAAGTTATGGCAGACTCCTTTGCTGAAGGGGTAAACTCTTTCAGGAACGCTCCTGCAGATGATAATCAAACTGCCTCTCATAACTAACTACATGATCATATATAAGCATAGCATGGAAAGTGTGCAATAAGAATTAGAATGAAGGTTTTCTGTATATATTTTTGTCGAAAAGATTGTTCATGAGGATGAAAGAGATGAGCAGACCTCAAATAAAAGATTCGCCTACGCCTCACGAGTTCGTACGTAGTCTGGTTCGTAAGAATGAGATAGCTGCAAAATAAAAACGATGTCGTAACTATATCACTGGTCTTTTTGTCAATTTTATTCAAAGAATCAAGACTGCAGGAGCATGGAGAAATCAGAAATACCTATGAAATAGGAGCAAGAGTAGTAGAAAAATCAAGGCAACTGATAGAGTAATCAGCAGCACAACGACAATGGCATCCTTCCACCTGACGAAAATAAACCGTTCCAAGGATCCTTTTTCAGCATCAATAAGTTCGTTCAAGGTTCGATATGATTAAACTTGACACTCAAAATTCACACCTGATACTTGCACACATGAAACCTATCCACTTTTACTTTTCCTATTGCTATGGTCGGTGAATTGATAATGGAATTAACAATGACATAACACGAGGTAACTAAAATCTTTTACTGAATTAATAGTGTCAGAAGGATAACATACCATGCCCGCGCTATATTGGCCTTAAGGTATGAAATGTACAATATACCAGTCCACAAGCATAAAGCTGTCTCCTCAAAAATATACCACCTAAGTTGTGAGCAAAACTATCTTTCGTTAGGGCAATATCTTTGAAGAGTTCAACAATCAAATAGGAGTAAAGTAAAAAGAATACTAAAATAATAATACTACAATTCAAAGAACTTGAAGCAATTTGTACAACTTAAAACATATCATCACCCACAATTTCAATTTTCATCTTTACATCACAATCAGACTGAAGGATGAGCAAAATCATGCCACACAAAATAAGTCAGATAACAAAAGTAATGAGAAGTCTTAACAAGGATATGATTTCATGACAAATCACTTAATTCAACATTGTGGAGAGCAGCTCCTAATCCTAACGTCCGATGATTAAAAAACTTGTGGAAAAATTCAACATCTCATGTAGATGCCCCATGAAGTTTTTTATCCCATGACAGGCTTTTTAACATTATACCCAACTCCTGTAGTGAATCTAAACTTAAACGAAGGATGTTTTATATCAATGCATCGTGAAATTCATAATACTTGCAGAACAACTAAAGTAATGCATAACAGATTTACACAAGAGTACAACCCAGAACAATCAATTTATGCGAAATTGACTATTTGCGACATCCCAAAATTGTAAACCCACCAAAATCGACAATGATTGCCCTGGCCAATACATGTCCCAAGCCAAACACAATGATGATCAAACTGAAGTACACATCTATCACAATCATGGCAATGCTTCGTTCGTGGAGGCTGCAAATATATAAGAAAAAGAATGGTTCTAATGAAAGAGAAGTTATAGATTAAAATTAGATAATAAAATTAGATAATGCAAGACTGGAAAGCTGTAATTAGATAGTTTTGAGGGGAGGATTCTCTCTACCCTCCGCCTTTAGGTTGTCTTCCCCTATTTTCAGGTTTCTTGATTGATAATACACATCTTTGTTTCTTATAAAAAAAATAATAATAATGATAAAGTAGCAAAGCTGATGCAAATAAGTGGCTTTCCAAAATGAATTACTCATTTAAAAAATTCACAAAAACTAATAGCCTACTCATTTATCATTTTTATAACCAGCCCAAGTTTCGGTACCACCACACACTTTCTACTTCGTTAGACCTCATATCTTCGCAACTGAAATGAATAGGAAGTTCTAAAAAAGTTTCACTCACCAGCCTTCCAGTTCAATTCAATATCAATTATTTCTTGTGGTACTACCTACCTGGTATTATCATTATCATAACGTTACCCATCCAAAATATGGCGAGCAAGAAATAACACAAATATGATTGGAGTCAAAGATGATTGGAGCAAATAATCTAAAGATTCTTTACAGAGTTAATTTTCCTAATATCCTTCACCTATTACTGGCATTCTTAGAAAGAGTTCTTAGCCACCCAATCACAGTTGCTAAAAAAAAAAAAAAGTTTTTAAGAACGAAATAAGGAAGTTTATTTTTTGAAGCAACCCCTAAACAGATTTTTCAAAACAGCTCATAAGAAGCATCCTATTATTTAACAAAAGAATGCAAGACAATGGGCACGCGAGGTTCTTGATTGAAACAATGATAAAAAATCACACAAGAATTCTGAATAATATATGACATGGTATAAACTACCTGCTCAACATTACAATAGGAGCATGTCATACTTCTGCAAAACAAAGAAAAAACGGTGAGCAGTAGTAATTGCAATTCTCCTCAACTACGCATATGTGAATGTTTTTCACAGATTCTATTGAAATTGTGGGCATTAAAAGAATAGATTTTTTGCAAGTACAAAGTGGTTAATTCATTGTCTTCCATAAGCCCCAGATAAGTAGTAATTATTGCACAGATGTCAAATTGAGAGCTATTAAAATGGAGTGCGGTTTTGGTTTCTCAAAATAAAAAATAAACAAAAAAGGAGAAATATGAAGCTAAGAAAGCATGTTTGATTGCAAAATTCATGTCCCAAATCAGCCTTTATTTATCAAGGTACTTCAATCCTGACAGCCCAGCTAAATCGTAGTCCTCTTCTCCACGTTCAAAACTTCAAACTAAGCACAATTCAGTCCATTCAACAGGATAAATTAAATATCATGACACAGACACTTCAAATAACCACTTTATGTATGATACATACAATATAGCTTTGAGTCAACATGAGGAAGCCTGACAGCCTACCAAATTCAACTTCCTAAACATTGAATGGGAATTACACTTAATAAGATTAAAAACAAAAATTTTATTCTCAAAGCAAGTTAATAAAATACCTAACAGGTGTTCCAGGGGGGTACATGTCCATCACCATCTTTGTCCATGATGTTACGTCAACTCCCTGAACATTTTTTCCCATAGGGTTCCGGTCTATGGTAACCACCACGCTTGCATTTTTGCTTGAAGCAGGTTGTCTTTGCTTAAACATTTAGAAAACAAATATATTAAGACATTTTTAATTTACATCATAATTATTAGTTAGTCTCTCAGTAAATAAAGAGAATAAGAAATGCATTAAATACTTGCTACAGAAAAGGTGATAAAACTTACTTGGATGCCTTTTTAAAAGCAATATTTTTCTCATTAGCAGCCCGCATTGCATCAAGGACATAGCTGAGAACAAAATGGGAAGAAAAAGTAGTCAAACTTTCCTGCAAAGTGGAATATAGTTTATTAAATATAACAATAGATCTCAATGAAACACAAGATATATGGCATTACCCAGGAGATGAACATGACGTTATGAAGTATTGAATAAGGGTAGCGACAAAAAGCAACAAATACGAAGCTGTGTACCTGAGAATTGAGGGAAAAAAATTGTGTCTAGAACTTTTTGAAGACGAGAAAAATCAACAGAAGCTAGTCTGAACTAGTTACAAAAATGATCTCGAAGTTGATGCTACCTCTAGCTAGAAGATATTAAAACCAAAACAAGAACAACTACAGGAAAGTCCCCCAAGGCCTCTCCAAAGTCTAGATATTCCAATATCTTCGTCAAGATTCTATTACTCTCTACATATTCATTTATAAAAAGAAGACAGAAGTAAGAATTCTTATAAAAGTAGTAGCATGCCTATTCTGAGTTTCTATACCACGTCAATTTCATTATACACCAAAGTCCAAGGCTACAAATGAACTCAGAGACTTTACATTGCTCAAGCAAATAGCCAACCCACGAGACAAGTTGTTGCATACTCTAATGTCTTTGAAGTCACGGATTGGAGTATTAAAAACGATAACCTTGTAATATTAGTCAAGGTCTAGGTACACTAAAGCACACTCATAGTTTCGATTCTTCTTTGAAGGAATTAACAGAATTATCAACTGTTAAAAATTTTTGCTTTTGACGATGACAAGTAGTTAATTGGCGTAAATTCACAAAATAAACCTAGCGGCTACTGTATTTTCTAAAGAAGTTCCAAGAAGAAAAAGTAGAAGTTGACCCAATCTTTAGGAACTTGGACGACTCAAACCAAGAGGAAACAACATACCATGGTTTAATTTTGGTTTCTTCTATCAAATTCCCATCGAATGCAAAGAGAACTCCAGCATAAACCAGATGTAGCATCACCAATGCAACTTTTAACCCCAACGAAGATCTCCTAGCTGAAACCCACTTCCCATAGAATTAAAATCCACAAGAAAAACACAAAGATACAACAAGAAATGAAACAACCAGCAGAAAACGGAAGGCCCAAAGTTCAACTAAATTCAGATAAGGCAACGAAAATCAGCAAACCAAAACCGCATAAAACATGGGGGAAAGAGCAACATCTGCATCAATTAGTCCCATTTGAATTCCCCAAAGTCCGCCATGGGAGCAAAAATGGGGCAAAAAGGGTTCAGATTTTGAGGCGTACCGGGATCGGAGAGACATGGAAAGAAGCGAATGTATCGGTCCATTATTCGATCCAGGAAGTCGCGCGGGCGGCAGACATCCATGATCATCTTCAAATCATGAAAAATGGAGAAATTAACATAACATCGGCGTTTTCGCGAGCAGTTTTTGGAATAATTTTGTCGTCGCCGTTTAGTTTACTCCCAAATTACCATCTAGATAGAAAGTAAAGAGTTGTACTGAATCTGCCGGAGAAAGTATATAGACGCAGACGGGATTCGTTTCGTTTCTAATCCCCCAAATTAATAATGTGCTCTTTCTCTTTATTACTTTCTTGTTCTAATTCATTCATAAATTTTTATTTGATCGTTAATTAATCTGAACTTTTAATTTTATCGGTTGAACCCTAAATTTGAATCGAGTTAAATTAAATCTTCAATTATTTTAATTCATATAAATTTGAGATTAATTAGGTCCATCTTATTAAATTACTTCGTAAACTTTCAAATTTGTATCGAATAAGTTTCCAAATTTGAAAAGTGTTTAATTATTACTTCAATTTTTAATTTTATGTCGAATAAGTTCCCCAATTTTTAATTATGTTTAATAGATTTTGTTTTAATTCATGGATCTATTAAATATAATATTGGATTTTGAGTCTTTAAATATTTTTGACTTTTTAATTTTGTGTTTGATATGTCTATAAATTTTAAAGTATTTGTTGGATGTTTATTAAATATTTTTGAAGTTGAAAATTGATAGACAAAAAATTAAAAGTTTAAATTCAAAGACATTAGATTGTTTTTAAAGTTTGTAATTTAATTAATTAATTGATGGTTCTTTTTAGTTATGTTGGATGTTCTTTTGTTTTATTTTTTTTTCCTAATCTTTTTACTTAAGACTAGTAAACTAGTAAACTGATTTTACTTAAGACTACTGTGTGGACTTATAAAACATTTTCATCATTTTCTTTTTCAAATGATCTTCAACTTGAAAAAAAATAAGTCTTAAAATCAGCATTATAAGTAAGGATTAATGATTAACTATAGGCTAGTTCGTAACGCTTTTTTTTCTGAATTTTTTTTTCATTTAAAAAAAAGAAAGAAAAATGTTTGGTAATCATCGTTTTTTGTTTCTCCAAATTATAAAATTAAAAAGTATATTTTTGTATGAAATTTAATTTTTAAATTAATTATTCAAAATTTGTATAATATATTCAATTTTTTTTAGTGTTTATTATGAATTTTATAAGTCAGTAAAGATAAAATAATATTTTGAGAAGAATAGGAGACAAGAATAATAAATAAATTTGGTTTTGTTGTTTCCAAAATTTATACATAATTTTGTAAATGTTTCTTAAAAATGAGAAAAATAGAAACAGTTACGAAACGCTTATATTTCTCAAGAAAATATAAATGTAAAACTAGAAATAAAAAGGAAAAATATTACCAAATAAGTTCTAAGATATTTAAGACAACTTATCGATCATTGGTTATAGACCATGAGAAAGTAACTTTGAAAAATCTATATAATATAATATATATGTATAATATTTAGGTACTTATTAGCTAATCAAAATTCACTTTAAAAACTGATTTTTTTTAGAGTAATCAAAATTGGAAGTATTGGTATGAAGTATTTAAGCTTTAAAATATTGTTGATGCGTGGATTTCGGTCCTTCAGTTCACTACCTCGCATCCACCAAACTTGTTGATCCGGGACTAGTACCTGCAAAATCAAATCGAACTAAACCGATGTGACTCTAGTCACACGGGCTCCGATGCTTAAGTTAGCAAGAGAATAACGTAAATGTAGTCAACTCTCTTCCCCCCATACCTCTAAGGCTGGATCAATACTTATAGCGTGAAGTTGTTCCAGAATCTTCCGTAGCTAACCCTAATTCACCGTTGCAGGGCCTGGGCGACATCGTCGATCGAAGACGGGGGATCACTGGCTGGGCCGTGGGCCGAGCCCCGGGTCGGGACCGAGCACCGGGTCGGGGCCGAGCACCGGGTCAGGGCCGAGCCCTTCGTGGCTCAGTGGGCTTCCCTCTGGTCGCTTTCCTCGTTCTCTGCCCCGGCGTTAGGTCACTCTTTTGGCCGGCCCGTTATGTCCCTGGCCGGTCTTCCCCAATCAGACTTCAACTCCTTGTCTCGTTTCGGGTCATTTTCGTTCTCCATAACAATAGCCCCCACTCTCAAAACAGTAGACGAATAATTGTGTAATGATCTTTGTTTTGAGAGTACTTGTCGCTTTGTCGTTACCACGAGATCATTGTATATCAGTGGCTAAAAATGGGAAGGTTGCTAACGCACAGGGCTTCTACCAAAAGCTTTTGATCCAATTTTGGATCTTAGTGCTTGGTTCTTGCCACTGGTTTTGTACCTTGAACTTGTCGATACTATTCATGAATTGGAAGTTTTTCCAATTTTCGTTGACCATAATCAAGTCTCCTGAGCCTGGTTTTATTCTCATATGAGTTTAAACCATTTTGGCCTTGGGATCTAACTTTAACAGAACTAATGTCGATACCTTTGGGTTTCTAACCTATTTGGCTTTTGCCCATGTTTTATACCTCAGGGTTTACTCTCGGGTTTCTAACCCACTTGGCTTTTGCCAATGGCCTTTATACCCTGAGTTTAGTCGGTACCTTTAGGTTTCTAACATATTTGGCTTCTGCTGGTTTTTTACCCCCAGTTAAATCAACACCCTCGAGTTTTTAACCTATTTTGGCTTTTGCCATGTGATTTTCTACCCGTGGGTTTCGTTGATCAGTTAGGCTTGCCTGTTTTCGGTTTTAACCTTGCTGGGCCCGTACGCATGCCTTTCTCAGCACCTCGGGATTCTTTTCCCTGGTTTCACTGATTGGCTTTCAGCTTATCGGCCTGCTTCTAGGTCCGTCCCAATTTTGAGTTCCTTGATTGGTCGTAGATATGTAGATGTTCAGGTTGTAGATATGTAGATATTTATATGATGCCCCCTGCTTGAGAAATTTATTTCAGAATGAACATAAGAACTCAAGTATCACGTCGAACGTCGAATACTTTATTAGTAAGAAAATCGTCCTGTCGAAGATTTGGTTACAATAAGCTTAGTTGGTCCAAATAATGGAGAAACATAAAAATGTCCAGAAATATGTCGAACTAGTGGTAGTATCTTTTGAGGTGTTGGGCGTGCCACGGGTGTAGTAAGGCCTTCCCCCGCTGGTCTTCTAAAGCATAAGTGCCTATTCGCACCACTTAAGTGACTTTGTATGGGCCCTCCCATGTTGGCCCGAGCGCACCGCTAGTTGAATCTTTTGTATTGGGCATAACCTTTCTTAACACCAGATCACCTTCTCTAAAGTCACGTTGCTTGACCTTCGAGTTGTAGTATCGAGCTATTCGATTTTTGTATTCAGTCGTTCGTAGTCGTGCTGTTTCTCGATGTTCTTCTAATAGGTCGAGGTTGAGCTTTACGGATTCGTTGTTGTCAAGTAGAGTGAACTGCTCTACCCTTGGGGAGGGGAGTCCGATCTCGACTGGCACTACCGCCTCAGAGCCAAATGATAATGAAAATGGCGTTTCTCCTGTCGAAGTACAAGGTGTCGTTCTGTATGCCCATAATGCGTTGGGAAGTTCCTCTGCCCACAACCCTTTGAGCTTTTCTAATCTGGTCTTCAGAGTTCTTTTGATAATTTTGTTGACTGCTTCAACCTGCTTATTAGCCTGCGGATGTGCTGGCGAGGAACAGATGTGCTTAATGCCCAACTCCCTACAAAATTCTCGAAAGGCAGCATTGTCGAACTGCTTCCCATTATCACTGATAATGGCGTAGGGTATTCCGAAGCGGCAAATTATGTTCTTCCAGATGAACTCGGTGACCTTTTTCTCTGTAATTGTCGCTAGGGCTTTGGCTTCGGCCCACTTAGTAAAATAGTCGACTGCCACTACTGCAAATTTGGTCTGGCCCTTTCCTAGTGGGAGATGCCCTATAAGGTCTATTCCCCACTTAGCAAAGGGCCAAGGACTCATTATGCTTGTCAGAGGCTCTGGCGGTTGTCTAGGTACGGTTGCAAACCGTTGGCATTTGTCGCATTTTTTGGTGAATTGCTTCGTGTCATTCAGCATGGTCGGCCAGTAGTACCCTTGTCGAATTATTTTGTGACTTAGGGATCATGCTCCAAAATGGCTCCCACAAACACCCTCATGTATCTCTCTCATGACGTAGTCGGCTTCATCGGGCGTTAGACATTTTAAAAGCGGCAACGAGTAGCCTCTTTTGTACAGATTGTCGTCTTTAAGCACATATCTGGCCGCTCGTCGTGGTAGCTGCTGGGCCTCTATCTTTTCAGTAGGCAGGATCCCATCTTTCAAATATTTGATCAAAGGACTCTTCCAGTTTTCTTCTGGTTGCCCTTGATTGTCAATATCCATGGCTTCCTGAGCTTCTATGCTTGGCTCGGGTAGAATCTCGACCGGTACAGTTCTGCCTAAGTCGGTTTCATAAGCCGCAGCTAGTCGAGCTAACGCATCGGCGTTGACGTTTTGAGCATGTAGAATTTGTCGAATCTCATATTTTGAGAACTGGTCGAGCTGGTTTCTTACCTGTGAAAGGTATTTCGCCATTCGCGGTTCTCTAGCCTGGAACTCCTCTTTCACCTGACCCACAATCAGCTGTGAATCACTAAGTATTAGTATGTTCCTGACCCCAACGTACCTGGCCACTTTTAGTCCTGCTAGTAGAGCTTCGTACTCGGCTTCGTTGTTGGATGCATGAAAGTTGAATCGCAGTGCATATTCGAATTTTTCTTTATCTGGAGAGATTAGTAGGAGTCCTGCCCCGCATCCCCGAAAATTTGAGGACCCATCTACGTAGAGTGTCTAGAGTTATTCTTCCTCGACCACTTGTGGGTCGATACTATATACTTGAGGCTCTGTTGGTGTTAATTCCGCTATGAAGTCTGCCACAACCTGCCCTTTCATGGCAGTTCTTGGCTTATAGTGAATGTCGTACTCGCTGAGCTCTACAGCCCACTTTACCAGTCGTCTAGAAGTGTCTGGCTTTTGTAAGATCTGTCGTAAGGGAAAGTTGGTGAGGACCATTATTTTGTGAGCTTGGAAATACGGGCGTAGTCTCCGAGCTGAAGTGACCAGTGCCAATGCCAGCTTCTCCATTGGTAGGTATCTAAGTTCTGCATCTACCATTGCTTTGCTTGTGTAGTAAATTGGGGATTGTCGTCCATCTTCTTCCTTTATTAACGCGGAACTCACCGCAGTGCTGGATACAGCTAAGTATAAGTAGAGCTCATCACTCACGATCGGCTTTGCGAGGAGTGGAGCTGCCCCTAGGTACTGTTTCAGCTCCTTAAAGGCAGCCTCGTACTCTTCCGTCCATTCAAATTGTCCTTTCTTCCTTAAGATTTTGAAGAATGGTAGGCACTTGTCAGTGGAACGGCTAACGAATCTGTTGAGTGCTGCTATCCTTCCATTGAGTCCCTACAGCTGCTTTAGAGTTTTAGGTGGATCCATCTCCGGAACAGCTTTGATCTTATCTGGATTGGCTTCGATTCCCCTTTGGTGCACTAAAAATCCCAGGAACTTGCCTGAGGTCACTCCAAACGTGCATTTGGTGGGATTCAACTTCATCTTGTACTTTCGCAAGATGTCGAACGCTTCTGCCAAATCCTCCTCGTGTCGCTCGTTCTTTCGACTCTTTACCAGCATGTCGTCTACGTAGACTTCCATATTTTTGCCGATTAAGGCTGCAAACATCCGATTCACCATTCGTTGGTAGGTTGCACCTGCATTCTTTAGTCCAAACGGCATCACGGTGTAGCAATACAAGCCTCGACTCGTGACAAAAGAAGTTTTCTCCTGATCCGGTACATGGATCTTGATTTGATTATATCCAAAGTAGGCATCCATGAAACTCAATCTTTCATGTCCTGCAGTGGCATCAACCAGTTGATCTATTCGAGGCAAAGGAAAAGAATCCTTTGGACAGACCTTATTTAGATCCGTGAATTCGATGCACATTCTCCATTTGTTGTTTGGCTTCTTTACCAGCACCACGTTGGATATCCACTGGGGATAATGTACTTCCCGAATGAAGCCCGTTTTCAGTAGCTCATCCACCTGTTCAGCTACAATCTCGTTCCCTTCTTGGTTGAACGCGCGACGCTTCTGTTTCACTGGCTTACAGCTCTCGTCGACGTTGAGTCGATGTACCATAACTCCTCGGTCGATTCCCGGCATGTCCTCCGGTGACCATGCGAACACATCAGCGTTGCGTCTCTGGAAGTTTATAAGGCTTTCTCTTTCCTCACTCCCCAACTTGGTTCTGATGTTGACCCGTCGATCTTCGGCTGTCAGAGGGACAGATTCTACCTCTTCAGCCGGTTCTCCCCTGTCAAGGGTGGTCGAATTAAGTCGATGACCAGGGCTCGGCCTTGCCTCTTCCGAAAGATCTGTCGCTTTAATCAGGCCCGCCACTGGTTCTCCCTTATCAAGGGTGGTCGGATTAAGTCGATAACCAGGGCTCGGCCTCGCCTTTCCCGAGAGGTCTGTCGCTTTATTCAGGCCCGACACTGGTTCTCCCCCGTCAAGGGTGGTCGGATTAAGTTGACGATCAGGGCTCGGTCTTGCCTCATCTAAGTGATCAGTCGCTTCTTTCAGGCTCTTCTCTTCGAAGCACCGATGGCTCTCATCAGGATTCATGTCGCTTTCGGACCAAGTCGATGATCAGGGCTTCGTCCTACCTCGCCTGAATGGTCGGCCACTGCACCCTACACGCCTTGGATCGAAATTTCACCTCAGATCGAGATTTTGCTTCGACGAAACTCGTTTTGTTGTATCGTCCCCACAGACGGCGCCAATTGTTGATGCGTGGATTTCGGTCCTCCGGTTCACTACCTCGCATCCACCAAACTTGTTAATCCGGGACTAGTACCTGCAAAATCAAATCGAACTAAACCGGTGTGACTCTAGTCACACGGGCTCCGATGCTTAAGTTAGCAAGAGAATAACGTAAATGTAGTCAACTCTCTTCCCCTCATACCTCTAAGGCTGGATCAATACTTATAGCGTGAAGTTGTTCCAGAATCTTCCGTAGCTAACCCTAATTCACCGTTGCAGGGCCTGGGCGACATCGTCGATCGAAGACGGGGGATCACTGGCTGGGCCGCGGGCCGAGCACGGCTCGGGACCGAGCCCCGGGTCGAGGCCGAGCCCCGGGTGGGGGCCGAGCCTCGAGTCGGGACCGAGCCCCGCGTCGGGGCCGAGCCCCGGGTCGGGACCGAGCATCGGGTCGGGGCCGAGCACCGGGTCGGGGCCGAGCACCGGGTCGGGGCCGAGCCCTTCGTGGCTCAGTGGGCTTCCCTCTGGTCGCTTTCCTCGTTCTCTGCCCCGGCGTTAGGTCACTCTTTTGGCCGGCCCATTATGTCCCGGGCCGGTCTTCCCCAATCAGACTTCAACTCCTTGTCTCGTTTCGGGTCATTTTTGTTCTCCATAACAAATATCATATTATTATATATACATATATATATATATTCTTTATTTTTTTCAAAAATGGGAAAGAAAAGAAAAAGAAAAAGACAGACTAACCCAATAATTCATTGTTCGACTATTTTATTTATTTTGTATAAAAAAAGAAAAAAAAACTATCTTATTTATTTACTTAGGAGGCATCACATGATTCACGAGTCAACAATGTCGTCTACAAGTCAGTTCCTCCAAATGGGTGACGCGGGAGTGCGGTGGTCGGAGCTGCCGTCTGAAATCTGGTCGGCAGTCGGAAAACGCCTCAACAACTACATCGACGTCCTCCGATTCCGCAGCGTTTGCCGATCATGGCGATCATCGCTTCCTCCTTTCCAAGAAACATCTCCTCCTCCACGTCTGCGATTTCCCTCCTCAACCACAGCTGAAAGTTTCTCTGTCCACGTCTTCCTCTCCCAAAGTACTGTCTATCGTCTCTCTCCTCTGCATCCCCAACCAAGTCCTAACGATTCCTCTTCCTGTTCTTCCACTCGCCCGAATGGCCGCCTAGTTAAGTTGGAGAAACTCGAGCTCCCCAAGATGCGGTTACTGCATCCTCTCTCCAAGCGCCAAATCGGATACAACCTCAAATCGGTTCCAGATGAACAGAAGGAGTTTAACTTGTTGGATACTCGAATCGACAAATTAGCCACTTCGTATTCGCTCAAATTCACAGATGATATTTGTGTTCCTGGAATAGCTAAAGTTGTTGTTGCTATTCCTAACTCTGAGGAGTGTACCATAATTGCAGTGTACGAGGGAGGGAAGTTAGGGTTTGCCAGATTAGGGGATGAGAAATGGAATCTAATCGACGAACAAAATTTCCACTATGACGATGTGATTGTCCACAATCGGCAATATTATGCAGTTGACAAATGGGGAACGATTTTCTGGATCGATTCTTCGATGAGATTGGTTCAATTTTCTCCTCCCCTAATTGGACTCGGCCACCGGAAACACTTAGTGGAGTGCGGCGGCGAACTTCTGGTCATCGATCGATTTGTGGATCAGGAGCGTCAGTTCCGACACCCAATCCATCACATCGATCGAGATCCCGTAGCAATTTCAAAAGCAATCGATTTCAAGGCTTATAAGCTAGATCAAGAATGGGGGAGATGGGTGGAGGTCAAGAATTTGGGGAATCTATCGATTATTTTGGGTAACGATTGTTCTTTCTCAGTCGAAGCCTCAAAATTCGATGGATGTATACAAAATTGCATTTACTTCTCCGATTCGAATGACGATGAGTTCTCTGTAAGAAGTTCGATTCGTGTGTTCGATCTTGAAGGAGGAAGGATCGGGAAAATTTTGGCTTATCCCGGAATCATCGACATCTTCAGCCGGCCGCCGATTTGGCTCTCCAAATCCCTTCCTCCCTTGAAGGTATGTACTAGTAATGAAATTGAGAATGGAATCTCATTTAAAAGCTTATTAAGTCCAAAAACAAAAATGGAATAAAATAGAAAATTTAGAAAGAAAAATGAGATTTGAACCTAAAACTTATTTCAATACGATCTATATTTTTTTGAGCTTTCTTCCACAATCATATTGCAGGATATCAACTTTCAACATCGCCATGAAAATTAGGAGGGAGAGGAATGTGGGAGAGATTATGGAATATTAGAATTTTCACCAAGTTTGTTTTCTTGAGCTTTAATGTATGAAACCATGTTCTTAGTTCTGTTGTAAGGCAACAGAGATTGAACCAATTATTATTATTATTATTATTATTATTATTATCATCATCTTGCAGAGGAGATTGAACCATATTGATTGGGTAGGTTTAAGCACTTCTAAATTTGCAACTTTTGTAAATATTTGTCCACAAACTTGATATCTTAATTTATTATTTGCTATTGCATAATGGATAAGGTTTTGAAATGAATGGTTGTGAGCTAAACGACAAAGCGTGTTTGAAGGATGGAAATAAAGTCATAGAAAAAGAAAAAAAGCTCTCAACACGTAAACTTTGAAATATATTCTAAGCTTAAATACTATTTTATTGTTTTGGTTAATCTGTGTAATAACGTTTATTTTAGTTCAGATGTTTTCAACTTTTAAAAGTATCCATTTTGTTCCTACCAATTCTCTGCCATTCTCTCATCCTGTATGTATATGTGGCAGTTCCTTTGACTTTGACTAAATCTCTACCCTATAAATAGTTTTAAAACCTATCTTAATTTTGAAATTTCTTATTTAATTTACATTTCTTTTGATTTTATTTTGAAACCTACGTTATTTTTAAATGCCTTATTCTTAAAATTAGCCGATAGAAAATATTTACCTGGAAATTTTCAAAATCTTCAGATTTCTCTCTTTATCGCATCCTTTCTGTTGGACGAATCAGATTAGTTTCCTCTGCAAGTCAGACCGCCGCCATGGACGACAGCCGTGTACGGTGGTCCGATCTCCCTCCCGAGCTTTGGCCGATCATCGGAAAACGCCTCGAAACCTACATCGACATAGTCTGGCGCGCTTCTATTCCTCCTTTCAACGCCATTTCCCCTCTTTTACCTCTCGACCTCCCTTCTCCGGTCTTCTGAACGACACTGACACATTACTTATCCGACGGATAATCTATCGCCTCAGTCCTCTCGATCGCCATGAAACTTCAAACTCTGCTGCTTCTTCTTCTTCTGGCGCGGCAAGGTGGAGAGTACAAAGCTAGGTAAAATGCGTTATCTGCATCCACTTTCTACTTGCTATGCATACAACAACGATATGTTTTGGAAGGAAGTGATCAGTTTCTGGACAAGGAGCCGCCGTTGTGGAATGCAGGTGGTTTTCGCCGTTGTGGAGGGAAGAATTTGGGGAATCAAGCCTTTGTTTTGGGCAATGACTGTTGTTTCTCAGTTGCAGCCCCAAATTTTGAAGGGCTCAAAGGGAGTTGCATATATTTTACCCACGCACCAAAATGCACTCTCGGCTATAACACTCATGTATTCCACCTTGAGGAGAGCAGGATTCTGAAAGCATCTATCCATTACAATGCACTAATTTTTGGGCCACCCCCCATTTGGCTCGATTTAGAGGCCACTCGGTATCAAGGGATGAAATCCTAAACCTGTAAGCTTTTTCTCTACTTATACTGAAATTGTGCTTCCCAACTATTCTGTGTTTAGAGTTTCACCGGCTTGGCTGAGTATGACTGTGATGAGGTATTTTCTCATAATCTGTAAATGTTTCTGTTGGCTTTGATTATCTACCCCTGATTTGGTTCGTTGATGATCTTGACAGTTTATCCAAAATCAAATAGTTGGGCTATTCAAATGTCTTATTGATAATCTTAATTACGACTGAAATGGTATAGTTACTAGAAGAAGCTACGTTCCCTACTTGAACACTAGAAAAATACATCCATAAGAAAAATACTTTTGTTAGAAGAATTTCTGAGTTGTTCCTCGTTCATCTCAATTGGGAATCATTCTTGACCAATCTGAATTTGTGAGAATTCTTAGGCTGCAACAAAGGAAAGTTGCAAATAGTTTGGATGAAGTATTTAGAATTATTGGAGACAGAGATGAAAAACTTTACACTATGCTTAATTCATTTTCTGATTTTTTACTTCTTTATAAATACATTTGAAGCCACTTTTTTAATCAGCAGTCGATTTTAAAGTTGGTTTATACTTTTGAATTTTGTTTTTCATTATTTTCTTTTTTTAATTATTGCTTTGATCGAGATTTTATAATAAATAATATAATGATTTTGCCACTATAGTTGGTTCAAATTTATACAATATATTTTTGTTTCAAATATAGCATAAATTTGTTTGTTTTAAGTGTGTTTTATATTATATTTGAGTTTAAGTTTTTTATTTGAACTATGCTATTTAAAAAAAAAATTAACTTGAAAATACCAATTTATTTTGTGCTATTTATGTAAATATTTTGTTTATAACTTCCCTTGATTTAAGGGATTTTTATTCTGATTTTCAGGGTTCTTTGTGGATTAATTTATTATTTGTGGCTTATAGTCACAATATGATGCGGTTTAGTATTTTCAAATTTTTAGGGTTTATAGTTTGTTAGGGAATTTCAATTAGGTGAAAAAAAATCCAAAATTATACCCTTTTTTAAAAAGAACAAAATCAATAAATTAATGTAATACCTAAAAATGGAAGAAGATTGCAACCGAAACATATAAGTAAAGAATATAAATTAAAAAATAAAAGGTTAAAAAATACCTTTGATTCTTATACTTTTATTAAAATAACGATTTAGTCCGTGTATCTTTACTAAAATAATAGTTTAGTTCCTGAACTTTAGTTTATAATGATTTAGTCTCTTTAGTTTAAAATTTGTAATAATTTAGTCCCTATCGTAAAAGATTTTATTAAAACAAAGTGTTTTATCATATAATAATTTAATCTTTTTAATTTATAAAGTCTCTCTTTAATTTATCAATCTCTATATATAAGAAAGTTAACAAAAAAATTTTTACGATTACGACTGATCGTTACAAACTTTAAATTACAATAACTAAATCGTTACATATTAAAGTTAAAGGACTAAATTGTTACCAATTTGATAGTACAATGACTAAATCGTTACAAACTAAAGTTTAGGGACTAAAATTGTTACTTTCGAGGTCGAAAGTGTTTTCTAACCTAAAAAAATTAATGCAAAATATAATCAATGGATAAGGGTATTTAAGGAAAGAAAATATAATATAAAATAATGAAATAATGGATCACCTATATATTTGAAGATATTTAAATATTGGAAAAAATATACTTTGATTTATAGATATTAGGGCTAAGTCTCTGTTTCTTTTCTTTTTATTCAATAGAATGTTATATTGGAATTATTTTCTCCTTTTAACAAATTTAAATAAATTTTCTCTTCTAAAATAAAATAACACTTAATTTTAAAACAATTAATAATTACTATTAAAAAGCGTATTATTATAAAAATATAATGAGGTGTTTTTACTTTTCAAATATTTGTAAAAACTATATTACTACATTAATATAATTCATTTCACTTACTTAGTAAAATAAAATCTATCTTTTTCTTCTAAAATATTTTTTAAATAATATATTTTTAATAGTAATTATTTTATTTTAAAAAAAAAATTAGCAGTTTTTTCAATAATATACTTTTTAATAGTAATTATTTTATTTTATTTTATTTTTTTAGAATGAGTAGTTGTTTTATTATAGAAATTAAAAATTCAATAACTAACATTTATTTAAATTTATTTAAAAGAGAAATAATTACAATATAATTTATTTTTTTAGTATTGATAAGGTATGTTCATGTGGGCAAAAAGAAATTCTATCAATTTTTCTAAAATGATTTTTTTAAATAATATATCTTTTTAATAGTAATTATTTTATTTTAGAAGAGAAGATGAATTTTAATAGGTAACGTTTATTTAAATTTGTTTAAAAGAGAAAACAATTTGCAATATAAAATTTTATTGAATAAAAAGTGATATCATGGAGACTTAATCTAAGCCCTCTAGATAAAAATAATAATAATAATAATAAATAGATGTACAACCACTACACCAAAGTGTGAGAATTGTGTTCAATTTTGGTATATGTCCTCTCTGGACATGCAAGAATTGAAAAAAAAACACACACACAAGGTGCCATGTAACTAGGGAAAGAGTGAATTGGAATAGTCGTCGACGAGCTACAACTTTTCAAACATTATTCTTAAAAATAGTTTAGCGCATGATGTATATTCGAAATAAATTTAAAATAAAACATTATTAAAAAAAAAGTCCCAGTTCACCCCAGATCATTTGATCGGGAAGAAAATTTCATAGACAGGAAATAATAGGGTGAGAAAATAAGAAGAAAAATTGGGGAATGAATTTGCCAAAATTTCTTTTAGTAAAAAAACCATTATCTAGATGGGAGTTATATTCAAATCCTAAATCCGAGTTAATGTCGGAAAAATAAAATAACAAATATTTAAATTCAAATCAGAAATGATTTAAATTAATTTTAGACTAAATCGTTGTTTTTAAAGTTAGGAATAAATAGTTATCTAGATAGGAGTTAAATTCAAATTCAAAATATTAAATGGCAAAGATACATAGCAGAATTTTTTTTTTTTTTTTTTTGGTTATACGAGTGAGTGATGTATTTCAAATATTTGAAGATATGGGAGGGTGATAGTAAAAGCGGCTGTTGAGTAATTTGGGCTATTTTAAAAATTTAAATACCACTAAGTCCGAGTTAGATGAAAACTCTCTAGAAGAAAAAACAAATTGATATAATTTTAAATTTTATTTGTCAACCAAAAAAACAGATTTTCTCAAAAAAAAAAAAAAAAAGTGATTTGAAGATTACGGTAGATCTGTTCCTAAAAGAGTATATTTACCACCAATTATCGCATGAATCGGCTTCTTCTGTGCTGCGAATTAATCAGATTATTCTCCTCCGATGGACGGCAGCCGTGCACGGTGGTCCGATCTCCTTCCTGAACTTTGGACGGCCATCGGAAAATACATCGATACCTATATCGACGTCCTCCGATGTCGCAGCGTGTGCCGATCTTGGCGTGCTTCTCTTCCTCCTCTCAACGCCGTTTCTCCTCTTCTACATCTCCATGTTCCTTCCCCCGTCGCCGATCATCCAATCGGCGCTTTGCTCATTCGAGAGATAACCTATCGCCTCAGTCCCCTCCATCAAACTTCTGACTCTGTGGTGGAGGAGGGTTGGTTTGCGATGGTGAAGACTAAAAATGACGGTAAAATGCGTTTTCTGCGTCCGCTTCATCAGAGCTACCTTAGACTCCAATATGATGCCCTTCGAAAGGAAGTGAACTTACTGGACTTTCGAATTCAAGAAGTATCTAAATCGTATTCGCTTGAATCCTTTGATGGCATTCGTCTTTTTGGAATTAACAAGGTCATAATGTTCCCCGATTCTCCGTGGATCGACGCGGAGGACTGCACCCTTGTCGCAATTTACAAAGACGGAAAATTAGGGTTTGTTAAACTCAGGGATCACAAATGGACGCTGATCGAGGGACAGCATAACAATCTTCACTGCGACGATGTGATTACGTGGAGAGGGGAGTTTTATGCCGTTGATAAAAGCGGAATTGTTTTCAAGATCGATTCAGAATCCGGTGAAATTGAAACAAATTTCTCCGCCACTGTGTGGTTCTGGCGACCACAAGTATCTGGTGAAGGGCGGCGGCGGCGAGCTTTATGTGGTGGATCAATTCAAACCAAGTCGACCAGGTGATTTCGAAGCAGCTGATTTCAAAGTATACAGAGTGGATTTAGATGGATTGGTAGAGGTGAGGAATTTAGGGGATGAAGCGTTGGTTTTGGGGTACGAAGAGGCAAGTTTCTCAGTTTCAGCCTTAGATTTTGAAGGAATTGTTGAAGGGAATTGCATATATTATCCCCGAGACTCAATAGGCGTGCTCACCGCTATTATTCATGTATTCCATCTTCAGGAAAGGATTCTGAAATCTACAAATGACGAAAGAATTTTCGGGCCACCGCCATTGTTGCTCCATCTCGACGCCCCTCATCCCTTCAATTTTCTCATCAGATATTTATAAACTGCTCATCTCTTTCATCCTCATGAACAATCTTTTCGACAAAAATATATACAGAAAACCTTCATTCTAATTCTTATTGCACACTTTCCATGCTATGCTTATATATGATCATGTAGTTAGTTATGAGAGGCAGTTTGATTATCATCTGCAGGAGCGTTCCTGAAAGAGTTTACCCCTTCAGCAAAGGAGTCTGCCATAACTTGTACGAATTCTGCTGCGATAGAAGCAACGTCTATAACTTGGAGCCCTTGCCTTCGGCTCAAGTACTCGAAGAGAGATCGAGACCGTACACGTGTTCGGACATGGTGAGATGTAGATGCTGCTGCTGAGTTATTACAGTGTACCATTTGCTTTAACATTCTTTCCATGTTATCACTTCACTAGGTTGTGGTGAATGGTGATGGTTATTGTGGGGGAAGCTTCCATTGAAATTTTAGCTGCAGCATAATTAGGTTAGGTAATCTTGTTTCTACTGGTGTAAAATTGTTTGTGGTGGTGATAAAATAGATGCTTTATGATTATTCGTTTTCATGTTTTTGCCCAATGAACCATGGAAAGGTTAAAGGTATTGAAACTTATCCTACAATTCAACGGTATTTTGTGTAATTTAAAAAGAAATTGAGGGGATAAAATTTAGACATTCACGAAGAAGTATCTCCTACCTGAAAAAATTGACAATTAAAAGAGAAGAATAAATAAAAGATTTTTTTTTTTAATTGTTTATCCATATGGAAAACTATTTCCAAAATAGAAAAAATAATAAATAAATATACTAGCACAAAAACAAATAATATATTTCTGTTTTTTTTTAAATAATACTGAAAATAATTTTCCAAAATTCGCACATGAAAACGAGCCTTTGTTCTTCAAAACGATTTACTTTTTCATTAGTCGATTACAATAGAGAAATGAGGACCAAATGAGATATTATTTTTGCGTTTTAATGATAATCTTATATGTTAATTGATAGAATTTTTCCATGCAAAAACATATTTAGAAATATAAAATCTAAGATGATTAGGATTAAACTCTTTGCTGGGTATAATAATCATGTCACAAAAGGATTAGGATTTAGAATATTTATATACAATAATCTGTACATGAACGACTCAAACTCATTAACTAATACCAAATGTTAAAGGATGTTTTCTTTCAACTTATCCCATCGAGCTCGAATCCTGAAATTTCTGCCAGCTCTGACAGCTCTTTCTCTCCACTCAAAACCTGCAGGAAACAAGAATTCGCTGATACAACAATAAACCAGAAAACAACTTAACAAGAAAGAAAAAGCAAGGAAGATATATAGCTCTAGATCAGACGGTTCGTACCGTTTTTCACACTCTAACACTCATTGAACATGTATCGGACACTAGTTAGCTCAATAGACGTGTATCATACATACTCAAACATACAAAAGAAACAAAGCGAAAAGGCTTCAATAGACAACAAACCTCCAATGAATGAATTTAATGCTTTCCAATTTGGGTTCAGCATAATAAATAGACATAAAAAGTAATATAAAACAAAATAGTAAATTTTAAGAGTAAAATACATCAAACTCATTTTTTACACATAAAAATGTATAAACATATTGAATTTAAATTTCCTCCGGATACAAAAATGACATGTCTAAAAAAATTGTACTTTCTTTCAAATACTTCCCTACACAAACTCTCTAGAAATACACACATTCTCTCCCAAAACTTTTATCTACTTGAAACATATCTTATCAATGTACTCTTACATATTCTCACAAACTCTCTAGAAATACACACATTCTCTCCCAAAACTTTTATCTACTTGAAACATATCTTATCAATGTACTCTTACATATTCTCTCGCTTGACACACTTCTATATATAATTTCTCCTACAACGTCATGTATGTGTGTATAAATTTATGTTAAACTAAATTATTATATTGGGTCCCTCCACCTTAGTTCAGATTCACCCAGCCCAATTGCCTTTGTCAAGAAAAAAACAAAACAAAACAAAACAAAAAACAAAAAAGGTATATGGGTAGCTAAATTTAGTGCGATCAATTCTAGCAAAAACACAAGAAATATAGTGAATGCAACATTTCTAATAATAACATTGCATAGGAATGTAAACAAGGTGACCCTAAGATATGCTTTTTTTACCTGACCGTTAATCACCCAACTTGGGAAGCCTTCAATTCCAGCTTCTGTACAAGCTTTCTCTATTTTAGTGCCTTTGTGATATCCATTAGGGAAACACTCTACGTAGTCTAATATTTTTGCTGCCTCACGTCCAAACATCTGTGTCAACAGCAGGATAACATAATTTATAATATGATTGTTTGGCATCTCAAAGCAACACTCAGAGGAACAGTGTTGCCGCCTCAGAATTATGTTACCACATTACTTATTCAAGTCATTACCATGTTAAAAATGGAGAGATTACCTCTTTTTGTTCTAAACAATGTGAACACCAAAAAGCTCCATACATTTTGGCCCCGATGGACTGCAGATGCCTCGCAAGGGAAATAGCCAAAGGGCTCGACGGTTTTGCTATCTCAACTTGATAGTATGGAAGGTCAAGTTCAGCCGCACTATAAGGTCAAAACAAATAAATTTCATATAAAACAAAGAAAGGAAACCAAAATGAAGTTATCAAAAAGCAATAGAAAAAAAAATGCATATAGATAACTTGAGATTGACTTGTAAAGGAAAACAAAAGAAACATCAACTAAACCAATCTTATATTTCAAAGCAATATCACAATGATTTATAGCTTCAGCAAGACCAAATATCAAGATAGCTCCTAAAAGAGTCAAGATCGAAAGAAGTAGCATTCTCAGATCCATGATGACAAGGAATTGGAACCAAAGGATACACAGAAAAAAAAAATCATAATTTATGGAAATACTAGTTAGATTTCCTTTCATAACAGACAGGGAAAAAAAATTATAGCTACAGTTCTAGAGAATAAATCATGGAGAAGAAACCATTTATGTCAAAAGAGAGAATATAAGATGCAATAACAATATTAAAGGAGAAATATTGTTTGCTTCCTAATGCTCGCCATACTATAAATGTGTAGGCATCAAAAGTTAATCAAACGTCCAACGGCCAACTATTAAAAGGCACATTAATGAAAGGAATTATTCATTTAGCTCTCTTAGAAAGATCGTTTGCAACACTAGTAATCAATAACCTTTGAGAAACAGGAAAGGAACTATTATATGAGGCAGAAAGGGTGACGAAAACCAAGCTAGCAACAAATATCTGAAAGCCCACTCGCCTCGTAATCTCTTGAAATCCAAATTCCTAGAATATAACCACAAGAAACATTCAGAAATTCATGACTCAACAACAAGAATCTTTAATAAACAATACCCAAAATCAAAGCAAACACTAGTAAAAATAAAGACCTTCACTGTGGCAAAGAACAAACTGGATGACAACAGAGCAGATATTAGGCAATACGAGCATGACACTCCCGAAAATTTTGAGCTCAAAACGTATAGAAAGTATGCACTGGCAGCTGCCATAGAGGTAGTAGTCCCAAGCAGGACTAAACGACCATCAGATTCATCAATACCAAAGGGCAATTTCTTCGCTGCCAACTGCAAACTAATTGCTCCTACTAAGCCATACGCAACCATTCCAATCAAGGGCAGTGGTACACCTAGTATCGACACGCGGAATCTTCTTCAAGATATTCATAATTTAGAAGCAAAAACAGATGCATCGATCAACAAAAAGGGAGATATATCAATCAATTACAGGCTTACAGCGACGAATTAGGTTAACAGATTGAAAGTTATACCAAAAACGGCGGCATATTCACTGTTGAGAACGTCGTCGCAGCTTCCGCCACCGATTGGGCAAAAAGCAGCTGCATTCGCGAGCTTGAGGTAGCTCAAGTACGCGGTTTCAACGAATCCAATCCCGCCCAACGCAGCACAGAGATTATACGTCGAATTACTCGAAATTGAGGGAGAGAATGATGAAGAAGAATCCAAGGGAGTAGTATCAGCTTCCGGCTCAGTATCCTGATTAGTTCCCCCGGACAAGCAAAAGACAGGAACCAGGAGCCGTCTCTGAACCCAAAACTTTGGGTAGTTGAAAGAATCATATCTGTGATGAAATAGAGAAAGAAACTGGCGAGGAGAAGGTCTCTGAAACGATAATGGAAGAGATAGTAAAGCGGCGGAGGTGGAGCACGCCATTTTTCTCCGATTTGCAAGCAACCGGGAAATGAAGAAAGTCGAAGACGAGCTTTCAGGCTGCCGCGGAGAGGAGACGACGGAAATGCAATAGTTGATGCTTATGGGCCTCAGGGCCCACTAATCAATGGGCTGAGAAATGGGCCTTTTTCTTGGCTGTTGAGTTATCAACTGACAACTTAACAAGCTTGCTTGTTTTCTCATTAACTTTTTTTCTTTTTTTTTTTCAGAAAACTCATGCATTGTGACTTTCCATTAATAATTTTGAACCATATTGGATTGAATACATCAATAGTTAATGAGATATTTAATTAAATAAAAGCCGATTATACAGGGGTTGTTTGGTATTTTCTTTTAATTCTTTGTTTTTCTACTTGTCAACTTGAACATATTGCAACTATTTAAGGCACATATTCTCGTATCATTTCTATTTTTTAAAATAGCTCTCAAAATTGTATTAAAATGTTTTTTTAAAAATAAATCACTAGTTTCACTTAAAATCTGAGATAATATTTGAAGTTATCAAATACATTTTCGATCAATAATCAATTATTATCTGCATTTCTTCCTCAAAAATTAAAAACGAACAAATATGAAATAATGATGATAACAATTTTTTTAGTTCAATAAATTGAAATTGTGGGAAATCTAATATCGATTTGTGAGATGATATGATTGTAGGTTCTTTATCTCATGAGGCATGTTGGAATCGGCATAAATGAGAACGTTCATACCCTAAATATTTTTCTTCTAATACAACATGTGGGATGAAGATTCGAACTCACAACATTTTGATTAGAGATAGATGCCTTAATCAATTGAGTTATATTAAGGTTGGTCATACCCTTAGTAATTGGTCAATCATGTACTCAATAATTAATTCCAAAAGTACTCAATTATTTTTTCATATGGAGATAAGACTCAATTATTTATTTATTATTTTTTTGTACGTTAAGACTCAATTATAATTGACATTCAATAGTATTGATCATATTCCATTTAATCTTCTTATTGATCATATTCCATTTAATCTTCTTAAAAAGGCATTTAGTCATATAATTAACATCTAATCATCATTCATCAATGATCTTCAAGTTATATTATATCTTATAAATTAAAGTTACATCCACCAATTTGATTGGAAATATCTCCTTTTTTAGTACAATACGTGGAATGGGTCGAACTCACCGCCTTAGAAAAATATCTCAAAGAAATCCTATTAAGAGACTGAGTTGGAGAGACAAAAGAAAATATATTTAGGTGGAATAATAAGATGTGAATAAAGATGACGAAGCAACATTTTTAAAATAATTTATTTAATTTAAATTTTATTTGGTTCTAAACTTTTAATTCTATTTTATTTTGGTTCGCAAATTTTGTTCAACATTTTGCCCGTGAGCTTGAAAAAAATCATTTTAGTCCATAAGATTTTTAAAATATTTATTTCAAAAGTCTTGAATTTAAAATATACATATGTTTTAGTTATTATTATTATTTTGATGCGTAACATTTGCTAACTCAATAATATTTATGCTAATCAATCTACACGAGTGTTCGATATATACTCACTACAGAAACACATTAATAATAATATCCACTCAAAACTAGGTTGATAACAACTACTTGATCTACTAAGATGTAATGTTGTTCGACCAATATATGGATGGACCTAAAAATTATTCAACTGATTATTAAAGTACATATATTCGACACAAAAAGTCATACGTTCGAATTCTCCTACTTCGAAAATATATAACCACACGTAAATTTAATTTTTCTTAATTTAAAAATCTAGCTTACAACTTCAAAACCACAAACAAACCCAAAAAAAAAAAAAATTCTATAAACAAAAAAAAAAGAAACACATAAAATCATGATTGGCAATATTCAAGAAAAAGAAAAAAAGAGAAATAATTGTAAGTGGAGAGAGGGAAATATCTGGTTGGTGAGAAGGAGTAGGGGCAGCGGCAGCGCCAACCACGTGGAGAAGGATGGGAGGCTTTGAATTGTGTGCATTTCCTCCTAAGTTGGGATAATATTGACTCAAATCCCCCTCCCTTATGTCTCACTACCCCTTCAAACTTATCCACTCCATTTCCTATTCAACCAAAAACAACCCCAATAATATCACGTGTCACACTCATCTCTTACCCATCACAATTATATTTTTGACGAGTAAATAAAAAGACACAGAATTTTTTCCCTTTATAAAAAGTTAAAAAATTATCCAATTTTGAGTAACTAGTTTAATAACAAGCTCTATAAATCTACCTAGCATCTTAATCGCATGATTAAGACGTACATCTAATTGAAATTTCATCCTAATTAACCTAACATAAAGATTGTTTCTCAATCATGAGTATAGTTCAACAGTTAAGATGTCTTATTCATTCTATTGAAATCAAAGGTTCAAACTCTCATCTTTATGTTTGTTGTACTTAAGAAAAAAAAAACGTAGATATTAACTTTTTTTGAATGAGTTATCTGGTACAAGATATTCCTCGAGAACTAACAGATGACATGATAAGTGTAAGATTGATTGGATAAGTGTTTATGTATAAAATTTGAATGTTGGGAGGAGCAAGAGATCGAGAAAAGAAACCAACTCCAGCACTAAAGTCTATATTAGAATTCGAAATCTTGAGATGGAAATGTAGGACCCACTTAGTATTGTTAATAAGTTCTCTCATATCATATCATATCATATGGCGTGGCATTACCATCGCTCCTCTTCCTTCCACCGCCATTGCATTATATATATCTCCTTCTTCTAAATCTGAACCATTCTTCTTCTTCTTCGTCATATCCATTAATTACCTGCTTGATTTTCTAGTGCTTTCACTTCCCCATGGCGCTCGCTTCCTCATCCCGTTCTCTTCTTCTTCTTCTTCTTCCTAACAACAATAATCTCACTCCAATTACAAGGTATCGTCAACTTCCCCTCCTCCTCTGTTTCTGATTCTTGGCATAAGTGTTAATCAGAGCAATATGATCAATTAACAATTCATTTTCGTCCTCAGCGGGAGGTTGTTGCCGATAACGGGGTCTCTGCAGCGCCGCCGGAGAGATTCTGCCCTAAGCCATAAACATTGGAACACCAGGTAAACAATTAAACGCTTCCAATTGGAACAGATTAATAACGTCGTTCAATCGTGTGTCTAATTAATTCTTACTTTTCTGGTGAAGTCGGAATGCGGTTCTGAGAGAAGAGATGGAGGCGACGGCGGTTCCAACGTCGGTCCCGGTGCGCGTAGCCCTGGAGCTTCTCCAAGCCGGACAGCGATACTTGGACGTCAGGACGCCGGAAGAGTTCGCCGCCGGCCACGCTCCCGGTGCCATTAACATCCCTTACATGTACAGAGTCGGATCAGGTATTCAATCTTAATCGCGCGTCGAATTCGAAAGCTAGGGCAGAAATTTTGAAATCACTTCATATTCTCCGATTAAACGGTGGGTTCGGAATTGGGGATTTTGCAGGGATGACGAGGAACCCTCATTTCTCGGCGGAAGTGGGGATTTATTTCAGAAAAGATGATGAAATTATTGTTGTAAGTAGAGAAATTCATGGACGTGATTGTTGAATTGTTGTGTAAATTTGGATTCTGAAATTTTGGGTTGAATTGGATTAGGGATGCCAAAGTGGAAAGCGGTCTCTGATGGCTGCCGCTGATCTTCTTGCTTCCGTAAGTTTTTTTGTTTTTTATTGTTATTTCTTAAATAGCATGGTTACTCACTTTACTTCATTTGGTTTTTATTTTCTATTTTCTCCTAAAAAAGAAAGACAAAACTAATTTCATTTTTTCAACAACAAAAATGAAAGTGAAACTTACTTATAATGCAAGTTACGATCACTCGAGGTAAAAAGTACTTTTTAAGTTTCACCCATGACACTCAGACGTACGCTATTAAATTTTGACAATAAGAACGATAAATGTATAAAATAAGATATTTATCCATTTCTCGAAAAAAAAATAAAGAGGTGTCAAAATTATAGAGGTGATTAGCAAGAAACCTATTAATACATGAGTATTGTCATAAAAATATATATTTTTTCATTTTAATGAAAAAAAATTTCAAAAATACTTGATTGATCATAATTAAGTATTTTCTAACTTTTTTTAATACTATTTCGGAGTGAATTTGGAACTACTTTTGGAATATTTCGTTGGTACAATATATAGGATG
Organism: Momordica charantia; assembly: GCF_013281855.1. Classification (NCBI taxonomy): domain Eukaryota; kingdom Viridiplantae; phylum Streptophyta; class Magnoliopsida; order Cucurbitales; family Cucurbitaceae; genus Momordica; species Momordica charantia. Next base: position 20,896,480 of record NW_028275157.1, on the reverse strand, counting down.
AAATTTGAACTCACGCTTTTGATTGATGGTAGATAAGTGACTTAATTAATTAAATGATTGTTGTAGGTACTTTTTTAGTCCATTAAAAATAGTTTTCAAAATTTTATAATGTTTTATTAAATAATGAAAATTTTCAACCATACTTGCAAGTAAAGAAATACTTAATTAGTGATTTTATATGGAGTGTCATTAACTAAAGAAATACTTTTTAAGAAAAAAAATTGGTCTCAAATTCATTTTTATACTATTGAAAGTAGTTTTTAAGTGCTTCGGAAACAATTAGTTGGACCAAAAGTACTCTAAAAACTTTTTTCCAAGTATTCTAACTACTAATTTATTTTTTCTTCAAAAGCACAAACGTGATAAATTTGAGCCGAGACTAGTTTTAGTAATGGCAAAACAGAGTTAATAAAGATTACAAATTTTTTTAATAGTTGTCTGATATTAGTGATATATATATTTTTTAATTTTTTTTAGTAATAATAGTAATAATAATAATAATTATTATTATTATTATTATTTGTAGGGATATAGTTGCGTAACAGACATGGCGGGTGGATATGAAGCTTGGTCCCGCAATGGACTCCCTATGGCGGAGTTGTAAAGATTTACTATTGGACTTAGCCTGCTGCAAATGTACAGTTACCAACAAAAAATAATGCCTCACTATTTTACAACCAAAAAAAAAAAAACACCCTGTCCCAAAGAAAAAATGTTGGGTTCGATCGAATGTATTTTAGATTCGAGTCTTTTCACTCTCGGTTACTTAGTAGAGGAAAAAAATGCTTTTGAAGCAATCATGTTTAGACTTTGATCAATGTTCGTAAATATTGATAAGCGTAAACTTGTTGTCATTTTTATTTTTACTTAAGTTTAATTGAATTGTTTTTTTTTTAAAACAATGAATCTTCTTCTTAATATTTTTCCATATTGAAAATTTTCTTATTGAAGAGTTTAGAGCAAAATAATGACAAGTCGACATGAAGTGTCCCACAATTGGTCTTACTTTGCCTGTCTAAAAGCTTAGAAAAAAGTTATTTGCTAAAATAAATATTTAAGAAGTTTAGGGGTTGAAGCAAATCGGTGGAACTAAAGTACAAAGTATTGCCCGTATCCATTTGTTGGAGAATTTTTTCATAAATTTCTTATTAATCATTTTGGAGATATACGGTTGAAGATGAGAACGAGAGTGATAAAAAGAAGTAAAATTGAACATAAAAAATCAAAATTTATGGGATTTTTTTTTTTCTAGTACAGTACGTCGTGGGAGTGTAGATTCAAACTCTTAATTTTTTTGTCAAAAATAGATAACTTAACTAGTTGAACTATATTTTGGTTGGCTAGAATTTATGGGACTCGACTTTTAATAAATTGAAGGAGATTGATAAATTAACTTCATCCATTAAATTTAGTTCAGTTAAACTGATATATTCATTAAATGAACATGTTAATTTCTTTCAGATTAAAATTAGCTTAATTGAATATCAAATTTAATATTTGAAATAACGTAAAACTTTTAATGCAAGCATCGACATAAATTATGCAAAATTAGTACAATAATCTAAATATTTATCGATACCTTTACAAAATTTAAATGACAAGTATAGAGCTGACGTGAACATATAGTTCAATAGTAAAAACATATGATTTATTTCAGGTTCGAATCTTCACTTACATCTTGTATTTGTACTAAACAAATGATAGGTACGAAGAAAATAATAAAACAGACATTTAAGGTCCTGTTGAGTAAAATTCGTGTTTGTTGTTTCTCATTTATTCTTTTTTCACGGTAACTATTTATTACTGTGATACTTTCTCTTTTTATTGAAAAAATAAACAAAAACTTGTATCCTCTCCAAACTTTTTAGTTGAAAAATAAATCTTTTATATAAAAAAGAATTTTTTAATTAAATATATGCATTTTATAAATAAAAGATAAAATAATGATTTTATTTATGCTTTTAGAAAGATTTGAAATAGAAAAAAATAAATAAAAAATTTTGATTTTGTTGTTTTTAAAATTAACACTTAGAAATGAAAATCGAGACGGTCTAATTTATCTCTGAAAATTGAATTTTTAATAATTATTTTTCTTAACCGACTTCGTGACAACTAGCATGCCAATTGCCACCCTAAATTTCTGCATAAACAATAAGACAAGAGAATAAAAAGAATAATGAAACAGCTTTCAAAATATTAATTTATAAATGACACCATCCTTATTATATCTTGCAAAAAGAATTATTTTTATTTGTGGTCGAGTTTCTTTCGGGTAGATTATAACTCATAATCTATGATTACCTTAATTAAAAAAAAAACACTGAAAATTATTGTTAAAGTAGAGTTTTGTGAAGGAAAAATAACAAGGCTAAATTATATAAAATGTATATCCTGAGTTAGATGGTTGATTTTAATCATGCCATTATCGTTTTAAAAGTTTAATTTTAACCTGTAAAGTCTTTGAAAGAATTCCTTCACTTGCTTATGAGATGACCAATATTTCATTACCACAACTGTTCTCTCCTTGATGATATAAAAAGTGAGTTGTTGGAATTCAAACATTTTATAAGTCTTTGACCTGGATTTTTGTCTATTTATTATGAGATGGTAGCCTAAAATTTTGTCCATGATTGTGGTCAAATTTGCTTATGACCCTTGGAGGTATACGAGATTTCAATGGATCAAGCTATTAAGAAAGGATTATGGAACGTGGTCACTTGGAGGTATACCCTTGGAGGTAAACACTTTGACGTTTTATAATAAGTTTGGAGGCAGCTTGAAAGATGGCTTTTGAAAAAATCATGTGCAACTTTCGAACTATTTAAGTCTGTTGGTAAGTCAAATGATCACCGTAAGATCAAGCATGATAATGTATCTTCATGAGTCCACGTGATATGTCCTACTTTACGCCCAACAATTTTTTTTTATACAAAAATGGGAGAAGTTAATGAAGGATTTTCTTAGACCATTTTAAAAGTTAAAGGGTTTAATGCGCAAATTTTGAAATGACAGAACAAACTGTGATTTATGTTTTATCAAAAAAAAAAAAAATCTGTGATTTACGTACAATTTATATAATTTAACCATAAAATAATGAAAAACAAGGAAAGATTGAAAGATTGAAAAAAAAATAATAATTTAAGGATTAATAAAATAGTACGAAGAAAACAAGAGGACCAATCAAATTTGATTGCTGTCAGTTAGTGACCCTTCGGCCTTCCGTTAACACCTATGATGCAGGGCGTGCTACTATTTCTTTCAAAACCAACCATTAAAAATATATATATATAGCATAATTCAATCGGTCATATATATTTATATTTCTACAAAATACATTAATTACATTCACATTTAAAAAAGAAAAATTGATTAAATTTGGAATATTTGATATTCTTATATTTATAGATCTTATTCCAGTAACTCAGTACATTTAGAAGTGCAAGTTAAAATTGATGATGATAATGATAAAAACTACCAAACTGACTAAATAAGAAATAACTCAATAATTAAAACATTAGCAATTTATTTATGGATAGAATCACATAATCAACCAAGCTATCCGAACCATTACCAAAATAATCAATTATCAAACTAAATTATTGTATAAGATTTATTTCAATTATAACTTAATTAGTTAAAAGTCGAAGATTCAAATTAAGTATATATTTAAAAAAAAAACCATCCTTTGAAATTTCTACGATTTTCTCCAACACATTTGCCCTGAAATGTTGAACATTTTAGAAAAGCCACGACAAAAGAAGCCGAGACACTGGGAGATTATATCAATGGAACATCACCAAGCCAACGGCCAAAAACGGAATCATATTTATGATGCATCCCTCCCCACAATTTCAAAGGAAAACAAACAGATTAATATCACTTTCTTATAATCAAATTTGTACCTCCTCTCTCCTTCCCTATGAGTAACTGTATGTTCTCGGCGCCGGAGCTCGCCTCCACCGCAGACCAATCAATTCCGTACTGGAACAACAAGGCCGACAATGCGTGGCAGCTCACGGCGGCTACCATGGTCGGCCTCCAAACTGTTCCGGGCCTGGTCATCCTCTACGGCAGCATGGTGAAGAAGAAATGGGCTGTAAACTCTGCCTTCATGGCCCTCTATGGCTTTGCAGCCGTGCTCGTCTGTTGGGTACTTTGGGCACATCGTATGGCATTCGGCGACAGGCTGTTCTGGCTCGTTGGTAAGCCTGGTGCGGCGCTGTCTGAAAGGTACCTTCTTTCACAGTCTCCACAAGGGTGTTTTCCGATGGCTGACTACGTGTTTTTCCAGTTTGCTTTCGCCGCCATTACCGTGGTGTTGCTCGCCGGGTCTTTGCTGGGGAGGATGAACTTTTATGCATGGATGCTATTTGTTCCAATGTGGCTAACTCTTTGTTACACAGTTGGGGCCTTCTGTATATGGGGGAATGGGTTTATTCAGAAGTACCTCATTGACTATGCCGGCGGCTATGTCATTCATCTTTCTTCTGGGGTGGCTGGTTTCACTGCTGCTTACTGGGTAAACGACCTACAAAACAAGTTTTTACCTTCTATTTCCAGTGATCTTCCTTCTCCATATGCTTTGGAATCAAGTTGTTATTTGTGACAATGGTTTCTGATCCGTTGATCATGCCCGCAGGTTGGGCCACGACACTCCCAGGACAGGCAGAACTTCCCACCAAACAACATACTGCACATGGTGGGCGGTGCGGGGTTTCTTTGGCTGGGTTGGACTGGATTCAATGGAGGAGCTCCGTTTGCAGCGAGTCGGATAACATCACTTGCCATTTTAAACACACATATCTGCACCGCAACGAGTCTCTTGATCTGGGTCTCGATGGACATCATTGTATACAAGAAAAGCTCTGTGATCGGCGCAGTTCAAGGGATCATCACTGGCCTCGTGTGCATCACTCCTGGTGCAGGTTAGTTCTTTCATCCATCCTAAGAAAGAAAGATAACTACTAATTTAACCTTATATGGAGAATTCAAATCAAGTAATCATATTCGGTTTGCATGATCAATAGGGCTTGTTGATCCCGTGGCGGCTGTGGTGATGGGCGTATTGGCTGGTTTGGTGCCATGGTACACTATGATGGTGCTGCACAGGAGGCTGGCATTCCTTCAGTGTGTTGATGATACCCTGGGCGTCTTCCACACGCACGCAGTGGCAGGTTGTATGGGGGGTCTCCTTACAGGTCTCTTTGCCAAACCCAACCTCCTGAGAATGATGTATACAGATACCATATACGGTCCCGGCCTTCTGTACGCCATCTCTGATAGAAATCTCAAAGATGGTCTCAAACAAATCGGCATCCAGTTTGCTGGAGCAGTGTTTATTACCCTTTGGAATGCCGTCTTCACCAGCATTATCTGTTACCTGGTTAGCCTAATTGTTAACTTAAGGATGAAAGAAGAGGACCTGGAGATTGGCGACGATGCTGCTCATGGAGAAGAACCCTACGCTTTGTGGGGCGATGGAGAGAAGATGCCATCCTCATTTCGTCTTCCACACACGCCCAGATTACCTTCATTTTGCAGGTGGGATTAAGTTAAACTAAACCAGATTTTTCAGTAATTCTCGTTGCTGCTGCAGTCACCACAGCTTCAGGAGTTTTGAGGCAGCATTTCTGTAAATATAGCTCATCAACAAGAAAAGAATAGCTGTATTCATTATTTGTATAATGATGGTTAATATTTCAAAAGACAATAATTCTCCACCTAAATATAGTCACAGAAATTGTCGAACACATTCCCAACTTCAATATAATTTGTACCTCTCAATATTGTGAAGGGATGTCATCAATAAAAAACCTACCAGCTCTTGAAGTTCATCCATTAAATTCATATCTTATGTCACTAAAACGTATGTATCTATACATCAAAATCTTCAATAGTTACAACAAGAAAGAATAACAGGGGGAGGTTATTAAAACTTTCATCATAAAAAGAAAATGATTATGATACTAAGCGGACTTCCCATGCTGTAACCATTAGTCGTTATTGATATAGATCCATTTGCTCTGACTGGGAAGCTCATGATGTTTCTGGCTTGGTTGTCCAATGATATTCACTTTAATAGCACCATTTATTCTGATCTAATGATCTTGCAAAAAGCAAGGTTCTGATACAGTTGCATACCCAGTGTAGTAGGACTCGGAACAATGTGGCATACTGAATGCAATGATAACTGATATCCTGGAAACTAAGCAAGAGTTAGGTCAATGAATCATCTCTGTCATGAAGGCAGTTTACTTGGCTTTGGAAGCTGTTTCAACAGCTTTAGTAGTTCATAAGTTTTCGTGTCTTGACCAGAATAGAGGCAAAGGTCCAATGGGGTCAAACCTTCCTGGAAATGCAGTGGGGCAAAATATATGTTAAATAGCATTTTGAACCTATGAATATAATCTATCTTAGCTCAGGTGATTACTTTTAAATAAAAGTAAAAACAATTTACATTACTTTCGACAGATTATCAGCAAGAAGATCCTGCGTTACAAGATAAGTACAAAGTAGCGAAAACTAAGTAAAACAAGACATTTCAACGTTCATGCCATTAAGAGCATATAGAAATGAATTTAAAGATATTTACCGCATTTTTTAATGTTTTATCAGCTCCTTTAATTAACAAAAGCCTGACTACATCTGTCCGCCGAGCCTGAACAGCAAGATGCAGTGGCGTCCACCCATCCTGAAAAGAGCAAAATAATAATGGCGTCAATTAAATTTTTGAACTGTAGAAGGCACGTAATCTAACCGTTAAGGATCCCACATTGATAAAAGAAGGGACTTAACAATGGTTTATAATAGACATGGGCTACTCCTCTCATTGCCAATTGGTTTTGAGATGGAACCCCATGAATATTAATATGGTATCAGAGCCCACAAGCTCAAACGAGCATTCGGTCCAAAATGGGATCCGATCCAAGATTGGTGAACCCAAAAGAGGCACCATCTTGAGGGGGCATGTTAAGGATCCCACATTGATAAAAGAAGGGACTTAACAATGGTTTATAATAGACATGGGTTACTCCTCTCATTGCCAATTGGTTTTGAGATGGAACCTCATGAATATTAATACTAACAAAGATAAGTGTAGACATACTTTGTCCTGAAGGTTTATATCAACATTATACAATAGAAGAACTTTGATTGCCTGACTCGAAGCTGTTTGGACAGCGTAATGCATCAAGGTTGCCCCATCCTGTTAACAAGGTTTGAAGAAAGAAAAAAAAAAATTCACTTGCAAGCAAAAACCAGCTGAAAGCAAACATATACTATGTTACACTACTTGGAACTTAGAAAATAGTGAACACAGTTCATTAACTTCGGACAGGAGTTATTAACATGAAATGTTTGACTAAGATTAAAAAAAATAAAGCCTGATTATGGTAGTAGACCACTGCACTTGTGAGCTGTGACAGAAAGAAACTATAGGAGGCCATATATCCTTTCTTCTTAAGATAAAACAATATATAGATTGAAGATTCAGGTGTTCTGCAATTTCACTGTACAACTACATCTCTATAGCAATTCAAATGAGTATCAACAATTCATGCATAAAGTCCATGGCTTGTTTCAATTCTGAAGATAAAACGACAAGATCTCCTCATAGATCAATATCATTCTCTCAAGCTAGTCAACCGAATAATGGAAATACTTTAGGGGGTGGTTAGAATTTTTGCTAACCTTATCACGAACAAAAGGATTGGCACTTTCTCTTAAAAGATAATTAGTTATGGCTTGCTTTTTTCCGATTATAGCTCTGTGAAGAGCAGTGAAACCAACCTGAAAGCAAATGTAAACGAAGATGACTGAGTAATGATGAAATAACAAAGGTAAATTCACTATATTTTATGTTCAACATGGAAGTATTCCCTACCTTGTCCACAGCATTGATGTCGACATTATTTTTCAATAGTTCATCCACAAGGTAAAATTCGCCAGACCCAACAAGAGTGTGTAGAGGTAACCACATCTCCTGAACATAATTTCAAAAACCCACAAGTGGTTACTGTTGCTCTTGGTAGTTTACTTTCAAAACCCAAATCCAAGATATCAATAAACTTGAAGTATATCAAAGAAGAAGATCAAATTTAGCAACAACCTTAGAAAATCACTTAAGGATACAATGGTCATAAGATGTCTTACAGAATGAGCAGCAGCAAGATCAGGCACCCTTTTATTCAGCATAACCTTTTCCTCTTTTGTAAATAACTTGCGAGGTCCTATAATAATATATAAATGGATCATAACCAAAGAGAGACTTACAAGATTATTCTTCCAATTCTCAGAGTCATGCATATACAAAATGTAAAGGATGGCTGATTAATTTCTCTTCATTTAAGTAGCAAATAATGACAATCAAACCATCGGAAATACCTTCAGATTTTTTATCGGCAGGCTGATACTTTCCACTGTTGAAGAATTCTGAAACATCCTCCAGACCTCGTCCATAAACCGCCCACTTGGGATTTTTTGGCGCCACTCGCTCACTCGACCCGCTCATTTCGCCTCTTTTAACTTCCCTAACACCCTCCGCCCCATTAACTTCCCCAGTCGCCGGAAAAGTAGAAGGATTATCAAGAACAAGCGGCTCCAACTGCGCTAACTTGGCTTGCTTGTAAGCCAAATACTCCTCTAAATTCACACTCCTCAAAGGAACAAGCCCTTTCTTCCTCTTCTCAACTCGAGTACCAAACTCCAACTCCTGAGCAATCTTCCGCCTCTCTTTCTTGGTGATGTTAATCTCCGCTTGCGCTTCCTTCCACTCATCCGGCACCAAGTTTTCGGGCTTAATTTCCGCAACGCCGCTCTTGGGCTTAGACTGCGCTACGCCTGTACTGGAATAGCCCGCATTCGAGTCGTCGGACAGATAAGGATCGTCGAACGCGCCGTCTTCGAAGATAACGCAGTCGCCGATGACAAATTCTTCAACTTCATCTGGTTGTATAGAGTAAGAGGAGTGGGAAGACGAGGAAACAGAACAAACTCTGATCGGACGTCTGTGAAGAGGGATGGACGAGAGCTTGATGGAATTGGGAAGAGAAAGGGGAGAATTCAAGAGGGAGAAGACTCCAGCGACGGGAATATTCACACGAGCTGCGACTGACATGGTTGCTCCGACTCCTGATGATGCTGCTCCCTCAAGTCCCGAAAATGGAAGTGATATGTTCACACGATTGGGCCCAGGCCCAGGCCCAGGCCCGTACGACTCAACTTTTTGGGCTACAGGCCCATATAATTCAATTTTCCACTTCCGTTGACCCGAGGTGGCATCTTAATACTAATTAAGTGGATACTCGGCGAAAATTAGACCTCCTCAACGAAAACAAACAAAAAAAAATAGTTCAAGAAACTCAACTAAAAAACAAAGAACATACACCCTGCCAGCTAAAAAACTAAGAACATAATCATTAAATTCAGAAAAATGCAAACTAAAAACAAAATCATTAGTACGCTACGTTTCCTCAAGAAAATGCATATCAACATCATCGAATCTCACCGAGTAAACATCCAAAGTAAATACAACATTAAAATAAACCAATTCGAAACAAAAACGATGAAGTGTTTGAAATTGGAATATAGTCCAGTAACCCGTTTACGCAAAGTATTATTGGCTTTCAAACACACCCCTTTTCAACTGTCGGTGAGACTTAATTTCCATGCCACAAACCAGAAACCAACAAATAATTAGATTAGTTTGCAACGAAGTACAAATGAAAAGTTAAACCGGAAAGTTTCTAAAAGGGAAAAAATGATCACAGAAGCTTGATTTTGTACTCCGATTCTGAAATTATTCAAACTAAACTAAATAAAAATGATTTGAAAAAAGGAGTTATGATGAACAGAAAAACAAGAGTTGGGTACCTGGCAGCTCGAGTAATCTTTACAACCAAGAAATGCTACGTTAGTAGCGGGTAGTTTAGGTGCGGCAAGAATTGAAATCTTAGTTATAATTCCCAAACATAAAACGTTATCGGGATGATACAACTTCAAGACCCGAAAGAATCGACAAAAACTTGATGAAGACTTACACTTCGGGCTCGAGCACAACTCAATCTATTTATGCCTATATTATTAAATATCTAGAAGCCAATTCGGGCTCGAGCACAACTCAATCAATAAAGTAACCTTGCATAACTCAAAGCACCAACGGAGAACTTACTCGTTTTTCAAAATTAAAAATAACAGAAAACTAAAAGTGAGATGGACATAAAACCTTGTAATATTGTTTACTAGCACAAGTCGAAACATTGAACTGATAAACCATGTGACTGACAACATTCGACCAGTTGGGACTGCTTAAAACTATGAGGGTACAGACAAATATTCCGAGTACACTACTGACCATTCATCCACCGATTTCTTAATAGCACCATAGAAGTACACTAAAGGCCTCACACCTCACCTAGCGCCACGAGGAGGATACCTCCTATCTGGGCTGCCATAGGGGGGGGAGTAAGGAGGCGATCTCGAGTGCTCCCTCCTTGATCTTCCACCATAAGGTGGGGAGTACTCTCGAGCCCCTCGATACGGGCTGCGTCTTGGAGACCGACGATACCCATAGTCCTCACGGAAGGAGCCACCACCACCATGGTACCTACCACCACGATCGCCACGGTAGCCTAACACAACAGGGAACAAAACCAGTAAGAATGAGGTTTCAGTAAATTGCAAACACAGACCACATACACTGATGGATTGTGATTACCAGAGTCTCTGGTACTTTTCAACCCCAAATAGTGTCCCGGTGTTGGAGTTCTGGGCCGTTTCCTCCGTGACTGGAAGACAAAATAGAAAAAAGTGTCATCTCATTTCTTTTAGTAACCTATGTCCCAGTCCAATGTTCTATTGCTACTATAGTTTTCCAGACAAGCACTTGGAAAAGAAGGAAAAAAAAACAAGTTTTGACATTGTTGGCAGAGCACCATGATTATAAGAAATATTCATAGGGGGAACCGGCCACCAAAAAAGATGCGCTCGATATCGGGAGTCAGGAAAATTTGACTAGTGTCCAATGAATGCTAGGCATGAAATACCATAAAGCCTGATTAGAAAGTTCTTGATAATGTCCGTTGTTTAGTTGAGTTGAAAGTGAATGCTGATGTAGAAAAGTTGTTGGGCAATATAGTTGATATGTTTAGTTGATCAGGCGCATTTGAAATCTGTGGTTTAAGCTTGTCATTGACCAAGCTGTTTCACTAAAGTTGACATGGATGAACTCATCATCTTTGATTGCTGCCAACATAGCTGACACAACTTGTTCTGAATAACCAGAAAACCTCCAAGTTAAGAAAAAAGGGAAACCAACCACAATTTTTCAATGTTAACCCTGCAGAGAAATCATTGTACCTTCTCCACAGTTATATATCGACCCTCTAGAATTGACTGGTTGAGATGCTTAACACACCGATTAGCATCATCAACATTGTCCATCGTGACAAATGCAAAACCACGGGAAATCCGTGTACGGGGTTCAACCACAAGGAAACAAGAAGCTACCTGAGAATAGGAAACATTACAAAAGATAAATTGATCACTGACTGCACCATGAGCAAGGAAAAAAGCAGTCCAGAACTTGGGAACAGTTGGTATCTAATCCAATTTTTATTTATATTTTTCAACAGACAATATTATGAATGCACTGCATTCACGTTTGACAGGCATGTTCCGGAAAATGATTTTAAAAAGCAGTAATCAGTTTATGCCAAAACTTTTGAAACTGAATAATTAACATTTTCCATTTTGTTCAAATTCAATGTTTAAGAAGTAATAAGCAGACAGTGAGATTTTGTGAATAAAATGGAACCATGTTTTTGTGACCCGTAGTGACATCCAAATTTTCCTACCAAGCACATTCTTAAATTCAATAAATACAATCTTGCTTTATGTTGAAGCACTTGTTTTCGGATCATTGTGAACTAAAGAAAATGTTTCATCTTGCTCAAATTATGCAATCAACCACAACTAATTATGGGTTCACAAACTAACCTTGCCCTCCTTGGAAAAATGCTCTTCAAGGTCTCTTTCAGTGACCCTTGTAGAAAGACCGGTAACATAAAGTGTATTCCCAGTATTAAGAGCATGGTCCCTGCAAACAAGCTCAAAAACATTAGCCAACGAGAAATTAAACACTAACAACACATGCAACAGAAACATCAATAGACCAAATTCAAGTACTGAATTAGAGAGTTGATTATTTGCTTTTCAGAGTTACAGCTGAGAAAACTCACCTCCCACGACTTCTGGACCTTGATCTGAATCAAAAACATGTGTAACCATAAGAATAGGTGATACACTACCAAAGTTCACAAACATATAAGTTGATTTTACTTTACATTTATCTATATTAAAGTTGTAAAAAAAGAAACTAATAACAAACAATGAAAACCAACCTTCCACGACTTCTGGACCTTGGCCTTGACCATGATCTGGATCGGGACCTGGGCCTAGATCGGGACCTGGATCTAGATCTTGACCTTGAAGGAGCTCTCCAAGGGGAAGGAGATCGAGAGTACCTGAGTAAATTAAAACCATATATAACATGAACACCAAGTACCCACGGGCATTATAATTAAACCTGTTTGAATGAAAATATTGTTAAGAAAATGGGAAATCTAAAATTTTATGACTGCCAAGTTTCTTAATTATTACAAATGCACATAATTTCCATCACCCTCTCCCATTGATCCTCAATGGCCCGTAAATTCTAAGGAGAATTGGAGTTTATTGGGATAAAGGTTTACAGCACAATAACACATACAGTAGTAAATCCACACATGCTTCCAAATATCAGTTACTGATATGACAAGTTTTCAAGTCTAACAAATCGATATGCTCATAATGGAAAAGGGAAATCATTAACAGCTCAAATTTTTAAATAACAACCAAGAGTATGAGTTATAGTGACCGAGATGTTTCATGTCTATCTCTTATCGACCCAAGTCAAATCCCGTCAAATCTCCGAAATTAAAATATCAAAAAATTCTGAAGCTCCAGTAGTAGAAACAATAGTCACTCAATGGGAATTTTTTAGTACGATTTTCCAATTGCTACCTATTAGACTTCCATAGAAATCAATAGGTACCAAAATTGGGAGAGGGAATTGCGTACCCGTGTTCTACGACCATGACCTAACCCACTACCCTCAAAAGTTGCAACGACGGGTAGAACTTCAGGAGAATTCTCGACCTAATTACAGACATCTCGAGGGATGAAATGAAATGTTCGAAACTCGTGAACTTATTATTTCCTTCATGGAGGGTCATAATTTAGTTAATCAATATCTCACAAAAAAAAAAGGGTAAAGAAGATCGTGAATGCTTCAACGTTCATTCAATCATCTCTGAGCCCTAGGTACCCCAATATCGTAAATCGAAAGTAAAACACATCAATTCAACAAAAACGTTTATAAGCTCACCTTTTGCGATGAGAATCGGCCTGCACACAGTCAAACATGTTCGATTGTTAAACCTTTCACATCGATCAAATAAAAACAACGATGAACAAATAAATAAATAATAGAGACGGAAAAGAAAGCTTGCCATTTTTCAGAACGAGACCAAAATGAGAACGGCGGCCACCAAAAGCTAGAGAGCAGTACAAACAGAAATTTAGGGTTTCTGAAGACGGCCTCCCCACGAGTCCCAGCAGTCGCAACTCGCCGTCGTGGGCTGTGCGATGGGATGAACTTTAAGAGTTCGTTCGAAGAATTTTCATATTGTTTTAAGAATCATTCGGTGCGGCGTGCGTACGATAGTTATCGTGTGCTCTCGTTCCTGATCCCTACGTCACTGCATTTTGGCCTTCCAAATTTCTTAAATTTTGTCTTTTCATTTTCTTAAAGTAAATTGCTAACTTTATATTTATTTCAAAAAAAAAAAAAAAAAGATTTGCTAACTTTATTTATTGCAGTACCAACCAACTCTAAAGAGTTTTTATTCCACTCTTGAACTTTAATGAACAAGGCTGTAGGCACCAATTTCGAATTCCTATCTTATCTCTAGTTTGAATTAAGCAAAAAATAAAATCTTGTGAGAGTATTAAAAAAATTTCACACCTCATAGAAATTAGATAAATTCAATCCAACTCTGAATGAAAAAATCTATAAATTTAATTATTTGGAACAAACTTATTTGAACTTTTTGTTTTAATTATTATAAAATTATATATGTATATATTTATTTTAATTTTATTTCATTCAACAATTTTACATAGATTATTTATTCTCCAACAACATTTTTAAAATAAATAACTCACTCAAATTCATTCAACACAAAAATTTAAATATTGAGTTTGGTTCGTTATTTAATAAGGGTGGTGTGGGTTGAATAAATTTATAACCTAAACAATTTGTGTTAAATGTAAGAAGTATTTCAATTCATTCCCTCTATAAATATTAAACAATATAATCAATACATATCATATGAATGGAGTATCTATTTTTTATAAACTATTGAATGAAGCCACAGTAACATGGTTGTGCTCTTTATTGTCTCCTAATAACAGTTAAATGCATATTCTATTTTTTCAGTAAGGAATGACCCTCATTCCCTAACAAACATGCTAGTCTAAATCAATCAACAACAATTTGAAACTTTATTTGAAGGAAAATGAATGAAAATCCACGATAATATCCCTACAATACACATCCACAAATTCAACACCATTAAAATACATACAAACATCAATGAACACGATAGAAAATCCCACCAACCACCCAGAATTTTTCACTCTTAGAACACCAGACTCGGCTACTGACTAGCAAAGTTATCGACTCTCTTTCCCATTCGCCTATTTCGACTCGGGATCAAGAGGGACTGATTCTACCCAATGGAAACTACCTTAAGTTCAGCACAAAATTTACAAAGCCTATATGACTAAACTTGCAGAAAAAGCACACCATTGCTGTTAAAGGAAGGAGACTATGTGGTCAAAACATCAGGAATTGCAGTGGAATGAGACCCTAGTATCTTCCCCCCTATATCAGGGAAGTTTTCATGTCCAGGCAGAGGGCTGACTTTCCCGTCACCTTCCACGAGCAACGGATACTGGAGAAGGTGGCCCTGCAACGTCGTGAACTCCTCATCCGTGAACCTCGTCCAGTTATCCTCCGCAATCCTGTTCACTCTTCTCACGCATTCCAAACTTTCTGGCTCCTCAAAACATGGATCAAGCAACCCGAGATGCTCACTCCATAGCGACATTCTGTACCCGTAAATCTGTGCATCCAGGGATTAACAATGATGAGAAAAATGCGATTTGGCAAAAGGGAGAACACCGTATGTTGATTTAAAGCAAAGTTATACAGAGAAATTTGCTTCATTTCCTTCAGTTCTTGAGCTAGGAGATACGAAGTGACGACAGAAAACATTTTAGAATTTCTAATGACACCGAGATTACAAGAGAGAAGGCAAAAAGGACCTAACCTGACCCCGAGGGTGTTTCTTATTCTTTGCCCACGTGTGATGTGGCTGATATGCACCAGTGGCTATCTCGGTGTCCTTGGTTCCCGCCATAGATCTTTGGTTAATATTGGCAGACCCAATAATTACATATTCATCATCTACTACCATCCCCTTGGCATGTACATATATCATAAACCGTTGATGTTTTTGTGCACTAGATATAGATCCCTGATATATATGAATATTTTCGACAAAAAAAGAAATCAAGGTCATGACCAACCAATATAAACTAGCCCCAAAACTAAGATACTTGAATAAAACTCAGAATTTATACGAGAAAATATTGGGGTGAATCACATCCCAACTTCTGAAAGTTCTGGAGATGAAGTTGAAAAGCAGCTCATAGGATGGAACAATATGTGGAATTAACAACTGGACATTAATGGATCTCATGATCATGAAACTTGGGCTATTTTTGGTAGCTAAATGCAATTCCAACCCAAGCTCACCATGTTTGGAAATGATTTACAATTTCTTGTAGAGTATTTTGGCCAAAATGCTGGTTAAGAAAGACTTGAAACATTATAATCAAAGTGATTACTAAATGCTTATAATCACAAGATGAGCGTAAACTAACCCAAACACTTATAAAGTTCCAACAAAATGAGATAAAATCTTTTACCAATTATCACGAATTAAGCTTATACACTCCTATATGAAAAGTTACCGTTGTATCGTCGGTTGTCTGCCCATTGTTAGGAATTTCTTCCCGATTACCAAGGCAGTAGAAATTTAGGTAGTCTTGAGGGCGCAAATCTGGTTGCTGTGATGACTTCAATTCACTTGCAACAATTTCATACATCATTTGCATTGTTTGTCCCTGCAATAATCAAGTGCACAATTCAATATGAGTCAGTATTTGGCTCATGAGTTAGGTACGTGCAACCCAGAGTTAAGAAGCAAGTCTATTTTTCAGTAAGAGTGTTCAAAAACATCGACAATCCCAAAAACCCGAGTAACTCGACCCAATCCGTACGGTTAGGGGAGGGGGGTTGAAACTAATTTGAGTTAGATCAGATTCAATTTTTTCTAACTCAATTAGGTTGATTCGATTCTCGGGTCCACCAAGTTGAACCAACACAACCTACGAAAATATAATATGTAATCACAACTTTTATAAATTTATTATTAACTTAAAATTCATTTCACTTCAAATTGTATAGACTGGGTTAGTTGCTTAAAATTTTTGGCTAGTCAGCTTGTTTAAACCTTAGTTAAAGACATATTTGAAAAGTTACGGAACTCTACCTAAGGTATGAGGTGTGAGTTTTAACTAAAACCCAATAGAACGGAACCAATCAAATCCAATCTTTATAGGTTGGTTTGGGTTGGGTTCGTAATTTTACAAAGATTGCTTGTGTTATAGAAATCTATAACCAAAATGATTGCATTAGATCTAAAATATTACAAAACTCAACCCATAAACACTCCCACATTTTAGTATGTGATTGGCTTATTCTATACCACCAGCTTGTTAATCCCACAGCCTACATAAACCTAGGTTCATACCCTCAAATTTAAAAAATACTAAATTC
The DNA here is from genome assembly GCF_013281855.1 of Momordica charantia. Lineage (NCBI taxonomy): Eukaryota > Viridiplantae > Streptophyta > Magnoliopsida > Cucurbitales > Cucurbitaceae > Momordica > Momordica charantia. Next base: position 20,879,475 of record NW_028275157.1, on the reverse strand, counting down.
TATTACCTACAAACTTTTCTAAGTAGAAAAATCCACAAACTGAATGCAAATAACACAAATCCAAGCCCAAATATTCTAAAAGTTGCTTAATATCATCATAAATTTCCATTGTCAACTGTGTAGATTCTCTTAAACCAAAAACTACTATAACACAATTCAATATATTACTGTATCAGCTCGTTTAACAGTACTAGTCCATTGCATTGAGTACCAGATACTGTAGCAACCTGAGTTTGTCCTAAACATTTTGAAATATATTTCAATTGATCTAGAAACTATTTCAGATAGCCATATACCTGCCAATAAAGGATCTCTTGCATGGGACCGCTCTTCGGATCTCCCTCCGGCCACATTGGTATGATAATATATACAACAAATCTTTCCTTAGCTCTTATTTTGCTTGCAATCTTTAGGGCCAACTCCATGGGAATGAGATTATCAGCCCCTGCTCATGCCAAAAACCCATAAATATGTAATGTAGGATAGTGGACATATAACTTCTATAATTTTCTTCCAAAAAATAAAAGTCTAAAATCTGCAGTGAGTTTGCAAACCCAAACAAATGAAGAAGCCTAACATGACAGCATGGTATATGGGCAAAGTTGGAAAGCAGAATCATGTTTTGGTCATTCAAGTTAAACAATAAGACAGAACAATTCTACCAGTACCAGAGAATCAGAGATAAACATCTGACGATGAGAAAAACAGGCATATAATAATATTTTACAGTTCAATCATATTTTTACCTCAAATAAAGATTTATACTCCCACAGGCACGATCAACCACGAGAGAAGAAACAAAGTAAACGACTACAAAGAAACAGAACTTATAATGAGAAACTGACCAGCATTTTTATATCCCGGCCATCCGTACGATGATCCAATAAAATACTGATTTTCAATATATATGAAATGTTGCGCGGATCTGATGGCCTGGATATATGCCATTTCAATGCTTTTCTCTATAGTCAAGTTTTTTGCACAGACAAGGTTCTGCAGCCACAAGAAAATGACATATTCACATCAACTTTGATACATCAACTTTGATACAAAAATATCTACTATCCAAAATGGGAGGGTAGCGGAGGGATAACCTGAGACTCGGCAACATGGACATCTTTTGGAAATCCTTTAACAGACCCAGAGTCAATGGAACGGAAAATCTAAAAACGAAAGATAGACATGGATTTAGTACATAAATGAAATCAAATAACAATGTTTACTAATGAAAAGGAAAGAAAGATTGATTTCAACCATAACAAGAAAAAAAGCCATATAAATTCCAACCTGAACATGCCAGTTTTCAGGATCTTCTTCCCTTGAAACAAATACTTTAGGGTCATCCTCTGGAACTTTTATCGTACCGTCTCTTAAGGTAGTTAGGTTAGGGCTTAATATCCATGATATCCGCTCTATCTTTATCAAAGCATCATGCCAGTGAGAAATTCTCCTGCACCGTAAGCCAAACTCTGTCCATCTTGTGGCTTTGTTCCAACGTTGCTCAAAGTTCATAAGCAAGTCATATGCAGCCGGCCCTTCGATTCGACAGTGCAAGTCATGCCATGGTTGCCGTGGAGCTTTGGTTCCAGCCTAGTGTGTTCCATCCAAAAACAAAGGACAAAATGATGGCAAATACCTCAATTTCTTAACCACCCAAATCGGGTAAAGCATGATTAAATCTAAGGGGAAAAGGTTTACTCAAGTTTCTAACAGTATTATCAAAGTAAAATTATCATTTAATTCTACTCACAGGAAATGTAGGATTATGAAAATCATCCTTAAATATCGTGTCAAGGCCAAGGAACAATCGATGCTCAGGTGTATCGTAGCGACCATCACAGAGATCAAGACCTCCAATAAATGCAGTTATCTTTCTGTTATTACCATATCCTTGTGTATCAACAAGGACACACTTTTGATGGTGTGTGAAGACAGTCCCTACAACCTGGACAAAAAGTTTTTATGAGCAACTTTCTATAATAGAGTGGTCAATCACAAAGCAAGTCAATCCATACAATAACCGGCTTTCCAAATAAGACAAACAAGAACCTTAAAAACCCCAAGACATTTTTCAAAATGACAACAAAGTTCATTTTAAGGTTCCTTATTCCGATTGTAAAGCAGAAGAAGCGCTTCTCCTTACCCCTGACTAGTCCTATCTTAAAAAAAAAAAAAAAGATGCACAAAAGGAATTGAAAATGAAACAAAAATAACATGAAGAAAATCATGCCACAATAATATCAGCCATAAGCTTTTGAGTTCTAACTATGTGATAACATATAGGCTTCTCATTTTGCTCCTTGGCACTGGGAGGGAAGGTGGTAAACCAATACCTTCTGTTTCACATAGCTTAACTTGCCACTTGGATAGCGAGGTGAGAGCACGCAGATAACTGATGAATGCTTGAAAAATTTTCGAGTTTCCTCATCATGTGTCTGCATCAATCCTGCCTGCAACCGAAGGCAATTACATTTTAGAATCAACTCTTCAAAGTCATCTTATATTAAAGAGTTGCAAGCAACTCTTTCAATATCATTATAGAAACTTGCTTGAAGAAAAACATTCAAGGCTTCAGAACTCTAGCCTAAAATGATAAGCATGCATTCCATTCATCCGTTATATGTCATACATAAATCTCACCGTGTTAATGAATAACTTATCGTGAGAAGTCTTATCATCCCAAACCATCATCAAAACTCGGACCCCCTCTTCTGATTTGTATTTGAGCAGATCACCAAGAGTCAAATCCCCACCTCGCGGCAATGGCCTGCTTGGCTCTCTAATCAGCTTCACCTTATGAAAAACCGACCATCCGACGACATAAATCATATGGTGAGCCTCTGATATAGCATGGCAGATATCTTCCCAGCATTTCTCTTGCCTATAAACTTTCCCTCCGTCTAATCCAATCTCCGGCAGCAGCCCATCAGGCACATGAGCATCTTGGTACAGTCTCATGGAGCTCCCTTTCCTAACGGGAAAATAAGTGTGCCGCACGCCCTTTTGCTCCGGATCTCCAGCAATGCCGTGCCGATATAATGGGTTATTCTCAACCGGAGAGAACTTCATTTCGAGTCGTAGCGAAGCGCCAGCCTTCGGCGGCTTATCATTTGGGCCAAGCACCTGAAACCACCCGCTAATGAGTGCACCGGAGGCGATTTTCTGAGCAGGGAATTTGACCGTCCCCATAACTTCAGCGCCAAAGACGTCGTCGTCTTTCACGTTGAATTCCAAGAAGGCCATCTTCTGTGCAAGGGGGATAACGAAATGCTCATTCCAAATGGGACTCTGGGAATTCTTTATGACGCGAGTCCGAGCAACGGTTTGTTGTGGGACGGTGACGGTGACATACGGGTCACTGGTGATGATCTTTCCATGGCTGCGGTGGACTTCCTCCGCGCCAGCGGCGTCCCCCGACTTGGTTCGGACGGATTTAGTGGCAGTGTAATCGATAGCACCACAGACCGTGAAGCAACGGCGCATACGCGAAGATACAACGTCCATGTTAGGCAAACGGGTGGCCTCGAAGATTTTGAGGTCGAGATCGCCATGGAGATAGACCTCTTCTGAACTCTCTTCCATGAAATTGAAAAAACTGAATCGAAGCGACAGAACCCACCACACAGTTCCACTGATTTAAAGCCGCAAAACCAGAAAACAGAAACAGGAAATAGAGGGAAACAGTAAAGAATCGAAATGGGGTTTGACTGCAAAATTGTTTTACCAGGGGACAGAATAGCTTCTGAACAGTGCCAAATCCCAAATGCGCTTAGAGATTCTTCCTTGGTACAGAGAACTTCAACCCCGTGCCGCTTCAACTTTCCCCCCTTTAAAGAAACCACCCAGATGTAAAAAGAAGGAAAAATGGCGAGCGATTGCGTTCGTTACGCGGGACAGGGACAGTTGCAGAAATTGAAGTTAACTCGCTCGTTACCATTCTGATTCCTCCATCATATTAACCAAAACGGACAAAAAATCAACTGGGTAATCACCCAATTAACATAGCGAATGACCCAACTCTCACGCGTGCGTTGAAATTTCTCAATCGCCACCACCATGGCCGCTACCCATCGCCATCTCTTCCCAGTTTTTTTGTTTTTTCACCGCTCGCTGTAAAACCAGAAAACCAGAAACCAATGGGATTTTTTCTTTTTTTTTTTTTTTTTTTTTTTGCCCCCGACAAGATGGCCTTTCTCAATTGTTTGCTTTTGAAGGCATCCCCAATGCGGGGCACTGAGCTTAGCGGATCTTTAGATCCAAAAATGGTCACTTTCAGCAGCTGGTGAGCTTTTATTTAAAAGGCCTGCTGTTTACAGCTCGAACATTCTCACCCAAAACAAGAAGGTTTCTTCCCAAGAAACAATGTTTCACAAGGAAGAAAGGGATCTGTTCATGGGAAGATCGCTCATGTTTCCAGTGAAACCTTCTTTTTATTGTGTTCATACATCTCTATACTAGTTTTAAAAGTTTTGATTTAATATGTTTGATTGAGTTAATTTCCAAATCTATAAATGTTTTAATAAATTTTCTTTTCAAAAAAAAAATATGTTCTAATAAATTTGACAAAGTTCAAAATATTTTGAGACCAAAAACTGGTGCTTTGACTAATCTGAGTTAATTCAATAATTGGTATTTGTCCTAAAAAGATATTAAAAAAAAACAAATCTCACATATTGTACTAAAAGAAATAGAAAATTTAAGTATAGAAAAAATAAACTATAAAAATTGTAGTTCGAAGTATATTGTAAGTATAAATTTTGCATTAATTCATTGTTAAGATGAAATTTGTAAATTTATTTTAGTGTAAGAGGGTATAAATTCAAAAGTTATTAATAATTTAACTGAATAATTATATGTTCAAGTTTGTCAATTTAAATGTGTGTTTGACCTACATTTAAATTACATTTATTTTTTTTCCAACCTAAACATACTTTAATTATAAGAAAATAAGTACTGGACTTTTTTTTAAAATAAAAAATATCACGTCCAAGTTATTTTTTTTCGATAAAAGGAAACTAGGTTGAAAAAGTTATAAAATAGTAAACAACTTTAAATGTACTATCATATAGAATATTTAACTTTATCCTTAATAAATAAAATATTTAACTTTTTTCAAAAAAATATTTACACTTAAAAAAGTAATTAATCCTTTTAAGCGATAAAGCTTAGATAATTAATTTTTTTTATTAACTTAAACATTGGATGAATATTTGAATGACGTGGCCCATGATCTTCAAGTTGTTGCTGGTTTGTATTATTCTAGGGAATCGAATCTCTTATTATATGATTATTGATGTATTTATTTAATTATTATATGATATAAACTCCAGCAGTAGTCCAGCTTCTATCCTTTTCAGATCAGAGATTGATTATGTAGGGACAAAAATTTCCCTGTACAACCCATGCATTTCACGTGAAACAAACTTTGGTTAAATAACCGGTCTGAATATAGCTTAGCTCGATCATGTTGGCAGTATTTTTGCTCTAAATAATAGTTATCTCTTTTTTTATTATTATTTTGCCATTTAAGACCTATAGACTTTAATGTTACTAGACGTGTTAAAGTTATGGTTTATAAATTCATAATTTTGAAACGAATATAAATGTTGCTTTTTGACGAGAAATAAACATTGTAAAAATACATTAAAAAAAGTATTGTAAAAATAAAAATAAACATATGTAGTGTGTTTCAACTTGTTATTGTACTATAAATAAAATAAGTTAGAATATATTATTTATACAAATTCTATTATTATCTAACATTTATTTTTACATAATACAAATATTTATCTATTGTTTTTTTAATATAAATACTTTATTTATCTACGAATATGTAATTAGACAATTTATATGCTCTTTAATAAAAACAAAGACGAGAGCGAAAATACATCAAACAGGAATATACAAATTTCATTTGGTTGTGTTTTTCTTTACTATTTACTTGAAGAGAGAAAATAAAGAAGAATAAAATATTATTAAATAAAAAAGGATGTCAACAAAATATTGGCACCATATAGATTTCTCCATGATACATGTGTTTTTTAATAGAACGTGGGGAGAAAAAAGTGAACTCTACATTAAAATTTATGATTATAAAAATTTATCGACTTCCTATTCAGTGTTATGTATGGTCCTTCGATAAATTATAGTTTGATTATAGAAAATATGTTAATGAAGGTACAAATTCAGGCAACATAAAAAATTGATAATAATGTAGCTGCTAATTATGATTATTTTAGTTGATTGATCTTTCAATAGGTTAGTTTCAACAATTACCGTTCTTTACCTTTCCTCCTATTTGTTTCATCTAAGTAGATATTTGGTTCACCTTTAGATATTTAGCACAATAGCTAAGAGGATCAAATCATTTCTTATCCTTTTTCAATTTTGGAAATGTTAGTCGATGGTATATTTCATTATACTTCTATAATTCAAAAGTATAATTTAACTGAAGAGGAGGAAAAATTTAGTCCAGGAGATGGGTGGAGCGGCTTCACCCCATCAAGCCTGACAAATTGAGGATTAAAGCTATGTACACTGCATAGCTTCATAATAGGGATATGCTATTGAAGGTAAGATAGTGGTGTTCCTCAGCACTTTACCGACTAAAAATGTGTGAATTTAAATCCTCACCCAACGTGTAGTTGTATTAAATAAAAGTAAAGGTAAAAATGATATATCTATGATCTTATTTTCGTGGGTTTTAAATTAATTTTAATGTTGGGCTGAAACAGTAGTTAGCCTGCAAATGATGGGCTTGCTCATTTCGGCTCACGCTCCAATGGGACTAGTTATTAGAACAGCCTGATAATTAGAACTAAGCATAAAACAATCATTTTAAACATTTTTCCTCCAATGATTTTACTTAAAACCTTTTGTTGTTATGATCATTACAAATCTACAATAGAGAATTAGAGATTCAAATAATATTATTAATAACGCACAACTATTCAAATGTTTATCGTGTAAATATATGTCTTTCTTTTTAGTATATTATAGAACTTCTTAAATTCATGAAGTATATGTAAATTAAGCTTACGAACATAGTTTTAATGGTTAAAACACATATCTCCGACTGAAATGTCGTGAAATCGAATAATTATTAATCATAATGATGCTTATGTTGAACGACTTTTATTTTCTTCTAGAGTTAAAGTAATTGGCGTTAAAACTAATTTGGCTATTGCAAATTCAAAACAGGCCAAAAAAATGGATTCATGAATCAGTTCATAGGCAACATAGGTAGAAGTTCTTCTTGTGAAATTGCACCACAAAGGTCGTCAGGTCATTCTTGAGGAACCGGTCCAACAAATTTGTTGGGCTGGGGTGAATAAATATGGCCGTCATCTTCGGTGCTATGGACTGCGCATAAGGAATACGCTAGAATTGAGGAGTAGAAAAAATCTCCAGTTCCATCACTTGCCGACGAATTGGGGATACTAAACGCGACTCGAGGTGGAACGTGGAATGAAAGAAACCAAGCCAAGAAAGCAGTAAAGCTATGCATGCACTGTGCATAGCTTCATTGCCTTGAAGATTGGAATGCTCTCCAAGTAAGTCCGTGGTGGATAATATCTTTTAATCTTTCCTTTTCATCTCCCGTCATTGTGTGATTATTTTTTTTCTTTCTGATTTCGTATTGGATCTTGATCATTCTTGAATTATTGGTTAATTGGATCTTGAGCATTCTTGATTTATTGGTTAATTGGATATTCTTGAGCATTCTTGAGTTATTGGTTAATTGGATCTTGAGCATTCTTGATTTGTTGGTTAATTGGTGTAATGTATAGTTTCTGAAGCAACAAACTGATCGAGGAGGAAAAACTATGCATGGCTTCAGAATAGGGATTTGAGATAAGATGATGCTGTTTTCTAATTCTCCTTCACAATTTTGGATGTTTGCGGCTAGCTCCGCAATTGTCTAACTTTTAACCACGGTTTATTTACTTTGCAACTAGGGTTAAAATCTGAGCCTCTATTTAATTGGTATAGATTAGGGTTCATTTATGAAACATATTTGGGTGGAAACAAAAATAAATGTAATTTAAATGCATGTAAGACACACACTTAACCAAATCAACTTGAGCTTATAATTTTTCAAAAATAAAACTTGAGCTTATAATTCTTATACTAAATTACTAATAATTTTTTAATTTATACCCTACAATTAAATGCTTACACTAAAATAAACTTACAAATTTCATCTCAATAGTGGTGATTGATATTATTAAATACAATCAATTAATTACTGCAAAATTTATACGGTAGCTCCGACTACCTTTTTTACGCCTCATTTTCTCTGTGATTAATTAATTAATTAATTAATTACTTACTTACTTGTATGTGGAATTTGAGGATTAAAAAACCACCGTCTGTATTTCAACTTTTGACAAATTTCTTAAAACATTTATAGATTTGTAAATTTAACCAAAATAAAAAAGTTCAGTTTTCTTTTGTTGTTTAACCTTTATCCACAATCTCTCTCTTCTATTCAACAACCCATCACCTTCTTCTTTTTTTCAACCCTCTTAAAAAGAAAACTCTCTTATTTGTACCCTCTTTTGTGCTCTTTTCAGCCATCAATCTCATCTAGAGTTGTTATAAATAAATCCATTTAATAGTTGATTTTTTTATATATAATTAAAGTCCATTTATTAGTTGAATTAAAAAAAACATTATTTATAATTTCCGTAGGAACAAACTGAAGAGGAGGAGAAAAAATGAAACGGCTTCACCCATCAAGCTTGAGAAATTGAGGATTGAAGCTATGTTAAGATGGTGCTCTTCCTCAAATTCAGCCATTTATCTGTCTATGAGTAAAAGTTGTGAATTTAAATCTTCATCCTACGTGTAGTTGTATTAAATAAAAATAAAAATAAAAATGACATATTTATAATCTTATTTTCGTGGACTTTAAATTAATTTTAATGTTGGGATGGAATAGTATTTAATGGACTTGCTCATTTCGGCTCACACTTAAATGGGACTGGTAATTAGAACGGGCCTAGTAATCATAGCTAAGATAAAACAATCATTTCAAATATTTTTCCTCAAAGGATTTTACTTAAAACCTTTTGTTGGTAGGATTATTACAAATCTACAATAGAGAATTAGATATTCAAATAATATTATTAATAACGCACAACTATTTCAATTCATGAAATATATGTAAATTAAGCTTACAAACATAGTTTTAATGGTCAAAACACATATCTCCGACTAAAATGTCGTGAAATCGAATAATTATTAATCATAATGATGCTTATGTTGATCGACTTTTATCTTCTTTCTAGATCGCGTTAAAACTAATTTGGCTATTGCAAGTTCAAAACAGGCCAAAAAAATGGATTCATGAATCTGTTCATAGGCAACTTGTGAAATTGCACCACAGGGGTCCTCGAGGTGGAACGGAAAGAAAGCAGTGAAGCTATGCATAATATCTTAGCTTTTAATCTTTCCTTTTCATTGTGATTTCGTATTAGATCTTGAGCATTCTTGATTTATTGGTTGTTAATTGGATATTCTTGAGCATTCTTAATTTATTGGTTAATTGGTGTCATATATAGTCTCAAAAGTGGCATTTCCCATTTTTATAGGGACTTCTAGTAATAGTATCTCCAATGATAGCCCCTCAAGATAGAAGTTTTGTTTTACTGGTAGATATAAATTTTGCATTAATTTATTTATTGTATTTAATATATTTACCTGGTAAATGAACCCTGATCTATCATTTTTATAACAAATATTTAAAATTAAAAAAAAAGCAACCATTTTTGGATATAAATCAAAATTTCAACGTAGGATGGCATAAACATGGCTGTTGGGCCGGGTACCCGCCCGGGATTTCTTTTTTTACATCCCTAGTCGAATGGAAATTAGAATCAAAATTAAAAACAATAAACTTACTTTTAGAAAAAATTAAGCCTGCTTCTACAACTAATAGATAAATATTATTGAACATTTATGTAATGGACATATGTTCATGGTATCGTGGATAAAAACTAAATAAAATCATAATCCAAACTTTATGAATGTAAATGAACTTCAGACTATTTACAGTGGAGTAATCATGAATAAATTAAAAAGTGAACCCCTAAGACAACAAAGTGTTCTAAATTACCATGAACCAAAAACAAAATAAATATTGATTATAAATAAATTATAATGAACCAAAAAACAAAATAAATATCTAATTTAGAGTCTTGAAACATACATAAACCAGTCGGCCTTCAGTTCAGACTTTAGCATCCCTGCACCTGCTAAGATGTTGGGGACCGAACCAAAATTGAGAGACTCAATCTGATGAACAGATAAATATTGCCGCCTTTTAACACGTTGATCCGTCAATATCTCTATGCTCTCAGTGTTCGGGTCATACAAGATAAAATCAAATCCAGCAACCAAACACAAAATCTTCCCATCCTCGCAAACTTTGATGAGTTGGAGGTGAAATGGGAGTATATCATCATCATCAAAATGGTCATAAATATGATCAGTATGGCGAGGATAACGAAAATCGTGGTATGAAAATAACAAATGGTCTGGTCCAAGAACAATCTTCTTCCATCTTCCATACCTGCTACTCGAATTCGATGGCGATGCAAAAAGTTAAATACAGGGTACCGTCGAGGACTCCAAAGAAATAAGAATGACCATCAGGTTTGGGAAAATAAATTTCCTCAACTTTCTCATCTTCTATATCCAAACGGTACATGCCATTCGTTCCATCATCTGCAACCCAATAGAGGCCTCCATTGAAGTAACCGCAATGATCATCAACTTCAAAAGGCACAAAGCCAACAGGGACCATTCGGGACTTGAACTTGTGCCAAATGCAAGAATCTCTACCAAAGTAGAGAATTTGGAATTGGATTTATCAGGCACTTCGGAATTTCTAACTAATTTGTACTGCTTTGTTTTAGGACTAAATCCTAATCCGTAACGATAATCTATATCCCTACCGGAGATGGGAATGATGAGGTACTCATTTGTCATGGGATTTAATATACAAATAACAGGTCTAGATCCCCATGTCCGTTTAGGCTTAAAAGAACAACAGAGGAGTCCATTGCAGGAATTGATGATCGAGATAAAATGAGTGGAAAACAAATCAGGATGGAAGCTAAATGAGCCAAGGCTGCTGACCACTCCCAAATGTTTAGGATCCAAATCCACACAACAGAGCTTGTTAAACGGAGAAATATGGGCATAAAAGAGGTTTGAAGTTGAGATCGAAGAATGTAACTTACAAGTTAAAATAAAATTGTTCCATGCTTTACACACGAGCCGGCAACCGGGCAAATTGAAGAAGGGAAGTTTGGAGAATATTAGCTGAATCACATCAGGCGGAAGTGGAGGAAGTGAAAGCTCATCCCAATTTATCTTATTCGCATCAGATGGAACCGGAAGGGGAACTGTAAGTGGAAAAAGCTCCTCCAATATCTTCCTCGTCTTGATTTTCCTCTTCCAATTCCTCGTCTCGCTTTTCCTCTTCTTCAAACGGTTGCCGCGGATGCCGACTAATTGAATCCAAGAAAACCGACGACACGAATCCAAAGAAACCATGGCTGCCCACTCATTAGGGTTTCCATCCTCTTCTATTTATCTAACTCGAAAAGAAGAAGAAAAGGAAAAGAATAAGAGTTCTCCAATCCCAACTAGATTCCGTATAAATCTTTTAATCAATTTTGTTCTTAATATCTTTTTATTTTGTCTTTTCCATATTTTTATTATTTCCATATCTCCTTTTTGCTTTTTGTTTTCCAATTATATATACATTCTCTCCTTCCAGGATACTAATAATAAGATTACACGTTTTTTAACCTGTTGAGAAATATTGGAATGTCTTTGAGATTTTTACATTTGATATTGATATCTTAAATCTTTTTCTTTTCTTTTTCTTTTTTAAAAATCTATATATATTTTACTAATTTACAAACTAAGCTATTAATATATTATTATAAATATCAAATTTGTTGGATATCTAAAAGATGCTTTTTTTTTTTTTTTGCAAATTACCCAATTATCGAATTATCGAATATTCCAATCCAACTTATTATTATTATTTTGCAAAGGCAAACTTCTTATTTTACCTTTAATAATAACAACATAATATTCCAATTCAACTTTATTAGCTGGAAACTAATACCGATGACCAAATTACTAATTTACACTCGTTATCTACTAATTTTGCAGTGGACGACGTCCATGGGGAGTGATTAAAAAATATTTAAAAAAATGGCAAAAAAAGTGAATACTTATCTTATAATGCATTTAAAATGTCACTTATTTTAGAAAGTTTTGGTAGGTTGGAAATGTCTTATGCTTCACCTTTTTTCCTTTTCTTGGAGAGCTTTGAAAAGGAAAAATGAAATTTAAAAGTTTGATTAAGATATAAAATTAATTGGTATATACCTTGGATCGAAAAATGAAATTTAAAATTTTGATTAAGATATAAAAGTAATCTTTCTACCAGACTCTTTTACCATTTGCAATGGCTTAATATTTAGATTTGAAAAGTGTGACAATTAAGTAATTAAACTCAAATATTTATTGCAAAAATATTTTGCAAAAGAATACAACTAAACACAAAATATTATTAGATAATATTATATTTGAATTAGATTTAGTTTAGCTTATATTATATTATTTAAATTAGATATTATTTGAATTAGATTTAGTTTGAATTATATTATTTGAAATAGATTTCCTACTCCTAGTAATTATTGGATTATATTATTTGAATTAGATTTTCCTATTCCTAGTAATTATAAATAGGTTATTAGGTTAGTATCAAGCAATTCAATTCATTGATTTCTCTCAACCCCTAAAAATTAACATGGTATCGACATTGGCATTAGTATGGTTGTTTGATGGCATTGGCATTGGTATTGGTATTAGCATCGGCATTGGCATGGTTGTTCATTGGGCATGTTACAGTTTCTACAACATGATTATTTGTTGGCACGTGGGATTCTGCAGCTTCCGCATTATTTTTAGTTTGGTTTAGCTTTAGCTTTGACATTTTGGTTTGATTTTCTATTTTGTTTTAAGCATTAGTTTGACTTATTTAACAAATTCACAATAGTATTGTGAGTTTGAGGAGGGATGTTAGATAATATTTTATTTAAATTATATTTATTTTATATTATATTATTTGAATTAGATTTCTTATTCCTAGTAATTATACTATTATAAATAGATTATTAGGTTTGTATCTAACCAATTCAATTCAATGAAATCTTATTTTTCATTCTCCCTATTTTCTCTTAACCCCAACAAATATGTGAGTAATGTCGTAATTAAATCAATTACATGGAGGTGTTACTATTAAATGAATTTCATTATTTTTTAATTTAATAATTAGAGGAGTGAGATCAAATAATTAGCCTTTGCTATAGTAATAAAATAATCGTATTTATACACTAATATATAATTAAATAGGACTATATTGGTAACAATATTCCAATAACCCCTTTATAAACCCTGATGACATCGCCTGTGAATTAGAATAGACAGCATGCAAATTTTCAACGTATAAACCCTGAGTGATTACATTTTTATTCTTTTAGGTTAACTTTTAATATATTTCCTAAAAGTTATCACTCTTGACATTTTAGTAATTATATTATCATTTATCAATTTACATTTTAATATTTATTAATTAATTACTATATTTTTTTTATACTTATTAATGGATAACTAAATGTTTTCTTAGTTCTACAATATATAATGTGAGAATTCAAACCTCGATATTTTGGTCAAGAATATATAATCAATTGACAATTAAAAAATCAGATGTTAAATATTCATTTGGATAAGAATAATTTATGATACGGGATGTCAACGGTCCGCTCAGATTCTCATCCCTGCATATTATTGAAATAAAAAAGAGTATGACACCACATCTAATAGAATATACACTTCTAGATAATTGAAGAATGAAAAAATATACTATGTAATATTAATTCTATAGGGTTGGATTAGAAGATTTTCAATTTTACAAATAATGTATTTTTTTTACATATGGGAGTGAGGTTTGAACTCACAGCCTCTCGGAAATATGTTTCAATTGAACCATGCTCGTTTTGGTAATTTTAAAAATAATGTATTAATTAATACAATGCATTGTTTAATTGAATATATTTTTACTACTATTTAAGTACACAATAAAACTACTATTAATTAAAAAAAGATTCAAACCACCGTAAATGAATTAAAAACTATATTTTTTTTAGAAATTAATTAAAAACTATATATGACTAAAAGACAAGATCCAGCCCCACATAAACATAATTTGACAAAATCAAAACTCTCCCTATATATATAAATAAAATGACAAATTTTTAAAGAAAAATGAGCACACTATATAAATATGTATATAACTTAGGGACGAAAAATTTAGGTTAAATTATAAATTTGGTTCATGAATTTTTAAAATTGTGTTTAATAACTCTATAAATTTTAGGAAGCACTTAATAGATATATAAAACTTCAACTTTATGCGTCAATACGAACATATCTAACTTCATATATTTATGTCATCACTCCACATGTTTTTGCATTAAGGAAAAAAAATCAATTTTATATCAAATAAATTTAAGTTTTTAATACGAGCTCAATTGTAAACGACATCTAATAATCTCTACTAAGTTCAAATTCTCCCGTACTAATTTTTTTTTATAAGTTTTAAATATTGTATAGTAGATTATAAATTTATTATAAAAAATTTATATATTATTATTTATTATATATACAGTTTGCAACTGATTTATTTTATATATTATTATTATGCTATCAAATGACGATGTTGAGTTTCTCTCGAAGAGATATCACAAATACACGTCCAAGAGACGATCATATCATTTTTTTTAAATAATTAGACGTAGTGCATAATTTTTTCTTGGAGAGACCACCAACGATGAAAAGGGTGTGGTCGTCTCAAGAGATCGCCAGAAAAATTTTAAAAGTATTATTTTTTTAATAAATTTTAACAACACATTATAATATGTTTCGTTATTTTGCAAACAAGTTTCTTTCTTTCTGACAGAATTTTGCAAACAAGTTTAAAATGAAGTATTATTTAAAAAAAAAAGTCCCATAAATATAACTTAAAAGTTTTAGGACTGAATTTACAATTTGAAGATTAAAATTAATTTAAAATTTAAATGATCAAAAAAGAAATAAAGCCGCCGGAGACTGAGGGAAATAAATAAAATAATAAATAATAAAACTTCTCAGATCGATCAAGAGCAAGGACAGCCATAGCCAGAGCCAAACTTATTCCACCAAATTTCTCCAGCACAGCGGGCTTGGACTTTCAAGACGAAGACCAAAAATTCGATACTCTTCTCCAAAGGAACTCTTCAATTTTCAGATCTTGCTCTCATCCGTCCTCCCAAGGGTTTGCATCCATGGCGAAGCACCGGCAATCTCGTTTTCCTGCTCGGAAGTCGTCGTCTTCTTCTACTCTCATATTTACCTTGCTAATTATGTTTACCTTCGTCATTCTCATTCTTCTTGCCCTCGGAATCCTCTCGATCCCCGGCAATTCCGGTGATTCGCCCAAGGCTCATGATCTGAGCTCCATTGTGCGCAAAACTTCCGACGAGTATGTGATCTTGTGGCTTTGCTTCCATTTTTTCGTTCTGATTAGGATTAGCTGTAATTAATTGTGTGGATTGCTTGAGTTTACCTAGTATTGAGGAGGAGAAAGGGGAGCAGTGGGTTGAAGTGATCTCCTGGGAACCTAGAGCCTTTGTTTATCACAACTTTCTGGTAAGTTTTTTGTATTTCTTCCGATCTATAACGAGAGATTTGTCTTTATGTCCAGTTTTCTTGGTGATGACTTACGTTGTCTCTTTCTTTGTGAAATTATTGTATGGAATTCTTAAACTTGGTTGCTGTATGCTCATACGTTATACATGGTAAATGTGTCTTTGGAACTGGGGCTGCATATGCGAAAGAAAGCTAAGGGCATGTTTGAGATGAAGTCTTTGAACTTGTTATGGAACTCTGTCTTATTGTGTTGAAGGGGTTAAGGATAATTCTCATCTGTATTTGTCTTTGGATTGTAGTGGGGTTTGAGTTGACTGAGGCCTGTTTATTAATTCCGAAGTAGTGAATTACTGAATTGGTTAACTTTTTAATTTCTCAGACTAAGGAGGAATGTGAGTACCTAGTCAGCCTTGCAAAGCCTAACATGCAGAAGTCTACCGTTGTTGACAGTGAAACTGGAAAGAGCAAAGATAGCAGGTGTTCTATTCTCTTCCCCAGACTTCTCTATTGTTAGTAATGCTGGATCTCTAATGTGGAAACCTCTGTGACCTTTCTTTCAGAGTTCGCACCAGCTCCGGAACATTTTTGCCTAGAGGACGTGATAAGACTATAAGAAACATTGAGAAAAGGATTGCTGATTTCTCCTTCATTCCCATGGGTACATTTTTTGAGCCTCTTTCCCTCTTGATGATTTCCTCCCGCTAGGACAATAATTAATTCTCATCTTGCAAGGTTAAAATAAAATTTTGGTAATTTTGTAATTTATTTCTGAGTGCACGTATCATTGCAGAATTTTTTTTCCCTATAGTCTAACATTGTCAATTATAAATTTCCTTTTGTTAAGAAAAATCTTTACAGTTATGCCCAAGACCATTCGAATAGACACAATTACTGTGCTAAGTTTCACATGGACGGGGAAGATTTTTAATCATTGTTGAAAAGTTGAAAAACGAACACCCCCTCAAATGTAGGAACACAAAAATGGTCCCGATATGGTCTTATGAGCTTACCCACCCATTGTCCCTTTTAAGAATGAAAGAGAACAGCGTTCACCTGATCATATGTGCCAATATTTCTTTATCATAAGTAGCTATCGTCTTGTTATGTTTTGGATTTTAATGTTATACATCCCTTTCATATCTTCTTACTGAAGCTCACACATTAAATATGCAGAGCATGGAGAAGGACTTCAGGTTCTTCATTATGAAGTGGGACAGAAATACGAACCTCATTTTGATTATTTCCTTGATGACTTCAATACAAAAAATGGAGGTCAACGTATAGCAACGGTGCTTATGTATCTGTAAGCAGTATTCCTTATTGTTCTTCATTATGCTTTGGTTTACAAACAAGTGCTGTTTTATCATGCATTGGTCCTCCATTATTTTATATGACTTCAATCATAATTCAGCTCAGAAGTTGAAGAAGGAGGCGAGACAGTGTTCCCTGCCGCCAAAGGGAATATCAGTTCTGTACCTTGGTGGAACGAGCTTTCAGAATGTGGGAAGAAAGGACTTTCTGTTAAACCGAAAATGGGTGATGCGTTACTTTTCTGGAGCATGAAGCCTGATGCTTCTCTAGATCCATCAAGTTTGCATGGTTAGATACTCTTAACTTATAATTTACCATTCATTTTACAGAGCATGATAGGTTTCAGTGATGCTTGTTTATATGATGGGAAGTATTGGATTTTCTTGATAAGATGACGCCATTCCTTCTCCTGTTCATTTATAGGTGGTTGTCCTGTTATCAAGGGGAATAAGTGGTCTGCTACTAAATGGATGCGAGTAAACGAATACAAAGCTTGAGTTTATGCAACAAAGGTAATTTCCATTCGCCGAACCTTGAGCTAGAATTGCCATCAAACGAAATAACTGAAATTTGCCCGAATTGCTCAATCACTCACTTTAAGCATGAGACAATTTGATTGGAGTCTAGTTATGTACTTCCAATTATTATAATTCCTTCCTTCCCTCATCCCCTGCCGTGCTCTCGAGGATCTTCACCCTCATTTCCTTGGTCCACCTCCACAGTAATAGTGCAGCTTAGGTCAACGAATACATCTAAAAGCTGTGAAATAGGAATAGTCTTGAATTTTTTGAAAAATCTTTTGATGCTTTTAATCACTAAAGATTTGATGCTTCGTTGTTTGGCAGGTTTGGTTGACTTTTCTTGTTACTGCTCAAAGTCACATATGCATTTGCTGCAGGGAATCGTCATTTCTATAATTTAACCTTGTGTGCGAGTACTCGATCCCTAAATCTATGAATTTTGATGCGCTTAATATTTTACTTACGAGCTTACGTTGTCATTGATTTCTTGTTTATGGCCCCTCGAGAGAATAAGAGTTCATATTTTTTGGCAGAATTTCCAGCTCCAAACCTCAGTTATAGATTCATATGATATGTAAAAAACCAAAGGTTTCACTCTTGATGTACAACTCCCTTGCTATGTTATTCTATTTGATAGGAAACCCTTTTATTTTCATTTTCTGTGTTCATCTCTATTTCAAATATATATTTTTTTTACCTCCACTTTTAACTCAATTTTAGATCAGTGTTTTATTTATTTATTTATATCTAATCAAATCTCCATTTTGTTCTTCACGTTTAAGGAACTGATGAGATGGAAAGTCTCACTGTTTCTTTGTTTAATTTTTGTTATATTGTAATCTGGAGTTCTCTGAAGTTTGAGGTGTCTGGTTACACAATAATTAATTTTTTACAGAAAATTATAAAACTCAACTGTGGTTTAATTTATATTCAGGTAATTATGTGTCTTTAATGATAATTAATATTAGTTAATTCAATGTCACTAGGGGACCATTTGGTAATTTGTTATGTGGAATTGTGTTTAAGAATCAATTTACAAAGTTTCAATCGAGTGGATCATAGGAAAAACAATTTAAAAGCGAGTCAATGCAAAGAAAAAAAATAGTTGTCCCGTATTTTTTTCGTCTATTTCTAGTTTAATAAGCAAAAATTATTTTTCAACTTTAGTTTCCAATCCACAAAATATTTATAAATCATTATCATTCTTCAGCCTCGGCTCTTTTACTTGATTAGAACACTATCGAGTAGAGATAATTAGGTAGAGAATCTCCACTTAGATTTTCCATGGGGTAGAGATGGGGAAAGTTTTATCCCACCAAGACGAGAATGAGAAATACATTCCATGTCCCCGCTCCCTACCCTGCTTACTTCTTTTAATATATATATATGCACACCAAATTTCCTGCAGGGAATCCCTACCCCGATTCCTGCGAGAATGTACCCCATGCACATCGATCGAGCCTTCAAGTAATAAGAATAAATGAATTGATTGTGGATACCAACAATCGAACACATAGAAAATTGAAGTATTTATAAGAATGAATTATAGAAGATTAATCGCAACCATATGTCATGGTTTTACATTAATAAGCCTACAAAATAGTATATTTGAGAATGATTTTTGAAGATCTTGAAAAAGTTCTCAAGGATTTGTAAAATACTTTTAAAGTACTTCTTTCAGAAGTGATGGTGAGAAAAGTGTGTATTTTAAAAACACAAAACACTTATCAAAGCTGAGCGAGAAATATACTAAATATCTGCTCTTCGTCCATCTATTCCATAAAACTTGATCAAATTATTTCATCAATCATTGAAATGAAGAACTTGAAAATTCCAAACAATTCTCTGAAAGAACAAACTTTGTTAAACTATCATCAACGTATGTAATTGCCATTTAATTGCCCCATTTTATTCAGAAGTTCAGTGCTCCAAGCTGAACCCACATCTACTATTTTTCTCACGATGAAAAATATTGGCATGGAAGAAGTTAAAGAATTAACTCCCCCCTCTGCTGCTTAGTGCTTTGCGTCGATCAAATTCCTAATCACATATTGCAGAATTCCGCCATGATCGAAGTATGCCAGTTCCACCTGCACATCAAAGCGGACGAGTTTAGATTGCGAGAAAATGGAAACTTCGACCTGGTTTTTGGGAGTCGTTGATGTTTGGATTCGAGACATGGGGACTATGGTTGGGCAAGTACCTCTGTGTCGAATCTTAGAACGCAACGGAACGACTTCCCGGTGTCTGTCACCACAGCCACATCCTGACCAGGTCTGATTTCACCCACATTGCTTGGAAGATCGATGGTGTAACGCTCGTGCCCAGTCAACCCGAGAGACTCGGCATCCTCCCCAGCCTTGAAACATAGAGGAACAATGCCCATACCGACCAAGTTGCTGCGATGTATACGCTCAAAGCTCTTTGCTATAACTGCTTTAACACCCTGGAAGCGATATTGGAAAAGTATTTAACAATCACAAAGGGGGGTCTTGAGTCTCTAAGCCAATAACTGTTGTAGAATTTAGCTATTAATAAATCATAAAAGTACAAACCAGAAGCATTGGACCCTTGGCAGCCCAATCACGTGAACTTCCGCTCCCATACTCGGCACCAGCGAGAATGATTGTATCATGCCCCTCGCTTTTGTACCTCTGTAAACAGACATATGATCTCAGTACAAGAATGGAGAATCTGAGCCAGGCGATCTCAAAAGTATTGGTTATGGTAAAGAATGATTAAGAACCTACCATTGCAGCATCAAATACAGAGAGTTTTTCCCCACTGGGGATGTGTATTGTCTTGGGTCCAACTTCCCCCTTCAATAGTTTATTGACCAGGCGAATGTTGGCAAAAGTGCCACGCGCCATTATCTCATCGTTCCCACGCCGACTGCCATAAGAGTTGAAATCTCTTCTGTCGACCCCGCGTTCGGTAAGGTACTTAGCAGCAGGGCTATCTTTATGAATGCTACCAGCAGGTGAGATGTGATCTGTTGTAATGCTATCGCCAAAATTGAGCAAGCAGTACGCGTCTTTTACGCCATGAGGCCCCGGAGGAGACATGCTCATATCTTTGAAATAGGGAGGCTCGTGAATGTATGTCGACTTCGGGTCCCAGGAGTAGAGCTTTCCTTCTGGAACGGATAACAGATTCCAAGTTGCATTTCCTTCAGTGATTGCTTGGTATGTGGCCCTAAACATGTCAGGCAGCACACTTGATTGTACAACCTAATGGAGAAATGAATAAGTTCCAAATATAACCCATCCAATAACTCAACTGCTAAAAATGACTTCAAGATTCAAGGAGCTTACATTTGCAACTTCCTCGGTAGTTGGCCAAATGTCCCTGAAAAATATTTTCTTTCCATCCTTTCCCAGCCCAATGGGTTCGGCTTCAAAATCGATATCCACCTGCAAAATAGTCTCCGAGTTAGGAACTTGACGAGTAATCAGTAAGACGTCGAAGTAAATAAATGTAACCATGAGTTATGCACTTCGTGGTTACATTCATATTTCATTTATATGAAATGGAACTGGTTTTTGAGTTGAAGAGATTTTTTCAATCTTACTGTGCCAGCAAGAGCATAGGCAACCACAAGGGGTGGAGAAGCAAGGTAATTAGCCCTTGTCAACGGGTGCACACGACCCTCGAAATTTCTATTTCCAGACAGGACAGCCGCTGCAACTATGTCTGGATGTTCAAATATCATTAACAACACAGTTATTACATATACCTGAAAATAGCATCCGGTCCACCTAATGCAAATAGTTACCATTTTCAGTTATTGCCGAAGCAACTGCTTCGTCGATGTCTCCTGAATTTCCAATGCATGTAGTGCATCCATACCCAACAATATTGAATCCTAGCTGATTAAGATACTTTTGCAAGCCACTGCATATGTCACAATCCATACAGAACAAAACATGAGGATCTCTCTCTTAAAAAAAGAGCCCATTTATTATAGTGTCAAAAAAATACCTCTTCTCCAAATATTTAGTCACAACCCCAGAGCCTGGAGCAAGACTTGTCTTAATCCAGGGCTTAACCTGACATAGAAAGTCTCAACGGAATCAAAATCGATATTGCACTCTTGAACCAGTTACTATGAATTTGATAGGACTAGACTAGATACCTTGAGTAACTTAGTAGTATCTTGTTGTATTTTCTTATTAGAATTTCAAATAAATTTATAAGTCTTATTATCAAAATTTAATAGTGAGAGAGAGAGAGGTGTCATATTAATAGTGGGTGATGATAGACATCTAACCTCTAGCCCAAACTCACAAGCTTTCTTAGCCACCAAAGCAGCTCCAAGCATAACACTTGGATTTGAGGTATTTGTGCAGCTAGTGATAGCTGCAATAACAACATCCCCATGCCTAAGCTGGGCTGGGGATCCATGAAAACTGAACTCTGCAACCTTTGCTTGAGCTTCCTTCGATATCGCAAAACCCTATAACACATCATTATAGAAGAATAATAAGAAGAGTGAAATAGAGGGGTGACGGATTTAAAAGTGTGCAGTCAGAAAAAATTTCTAGTTGAGAACTTCAAGAGCACTCATTTTTGCCCATTAAAATAGCTTTAACTTTATATAGTGTCCAAAAGAATTAAGGATACTTGTAATTTATTTCAAAATTACTGTGCAAAGGTCTAAATGTCCTTCACCTTGAATCCAACTCTATTGTCCAGGCATGCATGCCAATCAGCTTTCATTTCTTTTAAGGGAACTCGATCGTGTGGCCTGAAAATTTTGGTTCAAGAATGTAAGGTTAAAAAATGCGATCAATATTGAAATATACTAGGATAGTTCTAAAATAACTTCAGCTACCTTTTTGGACCTGATATGCAAGGTTCAACATCCAAAAGATTGAGTTCTATACGAGAGGAGTACACTCTTTCAACTTGAGGCTGCATTCATTGAAATCCAACTCAGACCCAAAACAGTTCAAAATATTGAGTGATTTAATGATTCAATGATTCTTACAACCAGAAAAAAGGAACTCAGAGAGAGAGATAGAGCCATATGATTTCTGGTAAAGTTTTTTAAAAATGTCCATGTAAAAATGACAATGAGATAAAGAAAATGGGTAGTTTATAATTACCTCACTGTAGTCCACAAACATCTTGTTAGCCCGGAGATAGGATTCTATCATAGAAATCTAAAATGGTAGTTTTCAAGTTAGCACTCGAATAAAAGCAACGTGAACTATGCTAGCAGAATGTAATTACGAAGATTACTAACTGTTTCATCTTTTCGTCCGGTGAGTTTTAGATACTGCAGGGTGACGTGATCCACAGGAAAGAATCCCATCGTTGCACCGTACTCGGGGGACATGTTGGCAATTGTGGCACGGTCGGCTAAAGACAGTTCACTCATACCTTCCCCTGCATAGAAGAAGCAAAGTGGTATTATAAAATAATGAGTGGCATAACAATTGAAATTGTTATTAAAAATTCGGATGTTATACATATGCAAAATTAGAATAATAATCTCCTGTTTGATTTTTCCTAGTCTCCATCTGTTGGTGGCAAAGTCAAATGGGAAAAAGAAGTCGATTCCTATTCTCCCTTTCCATTCTTCAGTAGTTCAACACATGAGAGGACTGATGGCAGAGGAATTTTAGATAGCAAGTAATTTTTTTTTTTTATAAGAAACAGGGGAAATATATTAGAACTCAAAAAAAGGAGAAACAACCTATGGGCAAGGGCCGAGGAGGCCCTCCCCAAAAAACTACCACATTACAGCTTGCCAATCCCGAGAAAGAGAAGCTAGACTATAATTACAAAAGAATCTCCTATAAGTACGACACCAAGATGCCGTAGTAATTTGTACACTTTCAAAAAAAATATCAAAAGGTTGAGAGGCATTGTTGAAGACTCTTTGGTTTCTTTCATTCCATATACTCCAAAAACAAGCTCTCCCAGCACAACTCCAAAGGACCCTCGCTTTCCCTCTTAGGGTGCCACCGCGAACAATTTCAATCAACCACTCATCGACTTTCTTAGGAAGACAGCCCGAAATGCCATTTATAATCACCATTTTAGATAGCAAGTAATAACCGCATAATAATCCCATCTTTCTCTTATAATCACCATTTTACAGTACTTCTATTAAGTATTTGTCATTTCCAGTACTAGTTACATGCTTGAGAAGTTATATTATGCTTACCATAAAACTCCACAAACTTGCCAACAACACCATGCTTTCTAAGCATTTGAGTAACAGTCAAAACCAAGTCTGTGGCTGTCACACCATTTCTCAGCTTTCCAACTAATTTGAAGCCAACTACACCAGGCAAGACCATGCTCATGGGCTGAAATCGAAGGAAAAAAGAAACGAGAATAAAGTAAACCATTTTTTAAGAAGAGAAAAGTCAACCATTTCTTGAAGAATATAACAAGATTGGAATACCATTAATGCCCCAAATGTATGATTACTAGATATCATTGTTCCAAAGAGGAATTGGAAAATCAAATAATATATAAGAACAGCAAATTTATATCCATTTATTTGGGTAAAACTGAATCCTCAGTTCTCTCAAGAAAATACAAATTCCAAAGTACTCTCTACCTGTCCAAGCATTGCGGCTTCTGCTTCTATCCCACCAACACCCCAACCTGCAACACCCAATCCATCGATCATCGTTGTGTGAGAATCGGTTCCAACAACACTATCAGGGTAAAGCAAGCCATTTGTGTTGAATACAACTCTCCCTAGATATTCGAGATTAACCTGAAAAACAATAGAAGATTAGTTCTAAACATAATGGCTCAAAAAATATTTTTCTTTTAAGCTGACAAGACTATCCGAGTGCCGAAGTCATTCAGGACATGGAAAATCGAATGAATGAGTTTACCTGGTGAACTATACCGGATCCTGGAGGTACAACAAGCATGTTATGGAAAGCACTGGATCCCCATTTCAGAAAACCAAACCTTTCTTTGTTTCGTCGAAATTCAAGCTCCATATTTGCCTGCACTGCATTTTCTGTCTTTGCCACATCAACCTGAACTGAGTGGTCAATGACAAGATCTACTGGAACCTGTGTTCAATTATTCATATATCAGATATAATTACAAATGATAGAAAAATAAAAAAATAGAAGTAATTCAGCTTACTGCTCACCAATGGATTGATCTTATTGGAATCACCACCAAGCCTGTTCATTGCATCTCGCATGCAAGCAAGATCAACGACAGCAGGCACACCAGTAAAATCCTGAAAGACATATTTTTCTTCACATTAAAATGACATCACAATTCCATAAGCAACTTTCCAGAAACAAGATTGGAGAGTTAAAATGCTGACCTGAAGCAGCACTCTAGCAGGTTTGAATGGAATTTCAACCTGTTTGGGAGAGGTGTTCTCCCAATCCAGAATCTTCTCGACATCCTTCGCCTTAACGGCGAACTCATCGCAGTTTCGAATGGCCGATTCGAGAAGTATCCGGATGGAGTATGGCAGCCTTTCTGCCAAAGAAACACCCAGCCAACAATCAAAATCCAACCCATTATAACGTTTCAGCAGTTTCAACTCAGACCACTCAAACCAACCATGTTTTTAGCTCGGAAGCAGTGAGAATCAAATAAAGCTATCAACGAATCTCATGAAAATGGGCTTGTGGAAAGAAAAAGCGTCTGTTCATGAATGATTCGAAAGGGAAAAGTCACAAGAACAAACACACTCCAGGTTTCCTTTTTCCTTAGTATTTCACAGGAATCAAGCAAACAGTAAAAAAGAGAAGGGAAAAAAAAAGGCAGGACCACTCACCGATTCTAGGATCGTTCAAAGCAGGCAAGCTGTAGTACTTTCCAAACGCACCCCCTTCGGGATTCTCAAGCGTCTTCAAGATGCTATTGAAAGGATTTTCTGTCGCTGTAAAAAAACCAACAAATCGAACATCAGACAATTTAAAAGAACACCCAAAGTAGCCCCAAACATGCAAACAACAGAAACCCAGAAAGAGAGAGGGAGCAAAGATCGATTTGACTGGAAGAAGAGTACCCATGGATGTGATGGATGTGAAAAATCCGCGAGCAGAGAACGAGATCAATCAACTAAAGAAACCAAAGCAGAAAGAGAAAAAAATGGAGGTAGAAATAGTAAGAAATCAACTCGGCTGGATCGAAATCTCAAAAAAATGGAGAGAGAAATAGAAGGGGGAATCGAAAAGGGAAGACAATGTCGTAGGCGGGCGCAGTAAAAGGTGGAACGTTTTTATGGAGCGGTCAGTCATCACATTTTGTCTATATGGGATCTCTGGATGTCGCAGAGGCGGAAAGATCAGTTCTGAGTGGGCGGTCCCTACACCTCCCAACTACCCCATTCGCAACATATTTGGTGCAATTTTGCCACTTTCTTGCATGTTCTTCATTCAGTTCATGAACCCTTAAGCAAATTGATCAAATTTTTGACATGGGTATGCGTTTTTATTAACTTGTCACCAGCAATTCTTAAACTTAATCCTTTTGGAGCATGTTTTTCCTCTGAATTTTGGAGTATTCCTCTGGGGAAAGTGGGATTTCTGGTAGTTTTTTTTTTTTTTTCCTTTTTCTTGAAGTCTTCGTATGAATGATGTGCGGGGAGGAATTTGGATAAGATTGTGAGTAATTAACAAATTACACAGGGTTTTTTTTTTTACAGAATTTGTTGTTTGAAGTAGTTTTCAGAAGTAAAAAGAGAGCAAATTTGAGATTTTTACAGACAACGAAAAGCTGACACATTTTTTATTTCTCGACCAACTATGAACAAAGGCAATCGCATTCGCATTTACAGATGGCGGTAGTAATCTGCCAGCGAGGCTCAGTCGTACCATATTATTGCGATGTCTAAAATTTAAGCCATTTTCCTATTTTTGTCTTCTCTCTTTATTTTTACTCCCAATTTCTTCAAAATTCATTTTGATTCTTTATTTTGTTCACTTAAATTAGAATTAAAGTATTTAATATGATTTTTAATAATAAAATTTATCTATTATTATTTAATGGAATCAACAAAATAACTCGTTTTAATTTCTTAATTGTCTTAGTGAGTAAAGGAGACTCTTAATTGTCTTGGCCCAAATCTATTAAATAGATCAAACCTTAAAATGGTTGAATGAAAAAAATTCTCTTAAAAAGCTATCTTGCTTTCTAAAGGTAGTATTCTTTGTTTTCTCAAAATATGTTTTCGACTTTATTTCTTTTAATTAAATCATGTTATTGGATCTGCTAAATCAATTTATAGTAGATGTTCTACTGCGTCTGACAACTAGATTTGTTTTAGCTTTCCATAGTCAGGTCCAACAATGTTGAAGAATTATTTTATAAAGAAAATTTATAGTGTGAATGGAAGGAGTATGTCTCATGAATTATCTCTTTTCTTTTTCTAACTTTTTTATATGTTAGGTACCTTTTGTTCTAATTTTCTTTTTTAATTTTAAATAAATTTGATTTCTTTTATTTCTTATTATCAATTTGTCAATTTAAACTTCAAATTTATTTCTTTAAAGTTAAACTTAAATTATATATTTTTAAGCTGAAATTATATAAGCTAAATATATAACTTACCCCTCTTAATATTTGAACGTCTTTTAAATTTAATTCCTTATATTTTAATATTTTTCAATTATATCTTACCATGAGTAGATTCTAAAATTAGGTAACAATAAACTTACACGGTATGATACTGAGTAAATTGATCATAAATTTAGAAGATGAATTAAGTTGTCCCAGAAGAGTATAGTCAATTACTGCTGAATTATATTCATTTTGACTCTCCATTTGTGGTATTAAAAGAGAATTTATATGATCGTGTAGCATGTATTATTGTGTATTGTCGTTTACGTTAGGTGGGAATTGGGATTCATTTAATTATAAAATTGTCTCTTTAATCCCGCCGGTGTTTGTATGAGCTCGCCATGCTGCATCCGTATTTAACTTCCATGAATTTGATGTGGGAGGTTTCCATTGGGCTCCTGTATTGTCTTCAATTCGCCTTGTCAGTTGCAAGTCCTTGTTTGTCGACTTTCCTTCTAGATCTGTGTTTCGACCTGTTGATTATGTATCTGTCAATCGCCAATTGAATGTCTCTAGTTTTTTAATGAACACCTTTGAAAATTGATTTGTTTCTCATTTCCCAAATCTGCCAAGCTATGCTTCTTCTACGTTCTTCTTCACCAGTCTTATCAATTAGTCACTCCCAAGACGAAACATAGGGATACAATTTATCCATATATCTTTAATTAGTTTACATTCCTGTAGGATACGTTGAGTAGTCTCTTTTTTTGGATACGTTGAGTAGTCTCTTTTTTTCTTGCAAGGACAAAACATTTTTTCGGGATTGATAACTCTGATTTTAATATTTGGGGACACATTAGTCCCATAAAATTAATCCATAACGCACACGTACCATTTATGTATGTATTTTTATGGCCCTATGTTTTTGTCTCTGTGTGCCGTCCTGCAGCGAAGAAGAAGAAGAAGAAAACGACTCGGTCTTCGCTGATTTCTTTAATCCTTCAACTTAAATCCACTGAGCTTCCTCCTAATTTTGCAGATTCAAACATGACACTCTCTCGAGAACAGCAATTTTTACATCTTCTTGTACGACGGCGTTTACGTTTCGCTCAAGAAATCGGCTTATTCGCCGTAGCAGCGGCCTTTTCGCCGGCGGCAATGGCGGAGTCGGCGGTGGATACTCCGCCATCGCACCGGAGAAATCTGGGGGTAGTAATTGTGGTGTGCGTTGCGGTGGCGGTGTCGTTGGGCGCGTTGCTGTTGTGTGTGTTTGGCCGGAAAATCGTGGCGAGTTTCCGGCAGGCGCGGCGGAAGCCTAGAGGAAGGCCGAGGGATGAGAGTGGCAGGACGAAGCTGAGGAGGTTCGGATTCGAGGAATTGGAGAAGGCGACGAAGAATTTCAGTAGCGAAGTTTTGTTGGGTTCTGGTTCGTTCGCTAATGTTTATAAAGGCGTTTTTGAGAGTGAAGAAATTGTGGCCATAAAGAGACCGCACGCTGATTCCTACACAAGTGTTGAAGAATTCAGAAATGGTACAAATATTCCTCTTTCTAATTCCCCTTTATATTTACTTTTTTTATTCTTTTTAACAATAATACACGTTTATTCGATAGTACCTATCTTTTTATCGATATCTATCGATATCGTTAAAATTTTGACAAATTAGAGAGGAAAATGTAGAAAAAAGAGAAAATTTCACCGCTACTTAGTTTTAGATGGGTGGTGATTATTTTTCTTTTTAGAAAAGATTAGGACATGTCTCACAGTCTGGTTCGTGAAATTTGAAAATGTGACTAATATATTAGTATTTATTAAATTTAAAGTTTAGAAGGATATATATTAGACACAATTGAAATGTATAAGGTTTGTTCAATGTATTTTAAAGTTTAAAGATCTATTAAACATAATATTGAAAGTTGAAAGATGTTTAGACACATTTTAAAACTCGAAGATTTATTAGACATCATACTCAAAGTTTAAGGATCAAAATTGTAGCCAACATGAACTTAACTTAGCGGTAATCGACATTAAGATATCATGAGTTTGAGTCCTGCATACCCTCTTGCTAATAGTCATTTACCCACTTTTTGGTCATGCCTTTTGAGAACAATTTGTTTATATCTTAAAATTTAACGAGATCACACCATTGTAACTCACAACTTTTGTTTGACGTTCGAATACATACGTTTCATGGACAATGACGTTTAATAATATATAAGCTATCAACTTAAATTTTTTTTGGTTTAGCTTACACAATATCAAAATAAAAAGTTAAGTTGGGTTCGAACTTCTCATAATCTCGTAAACACATAATCTTTCTTTCCTTGACACCCAATTGAATTGTGCCCCTTAATGAAAACATCTAAAAACAACTTTATAACATCATTTCTCGAACAACATCAAAATGAAAACTTCAAAAAAGTTGAGGTCCTAATTTAGTTCTAAGTGTTGGTTTTTGATAACAGAAGTGAAGCTGCTGTCATCAGTAAAGCACAAGAACCTTGTAGCTCTGGTGGGATATTGTGAAGAAACTACAGGTACAATAATTATTAATTATAATCACACAACACCTCAAAATTAGATCAGAAGCTAGAGCAAACTTAGCAAAATTTTAAGTTGATTGATTAATTTATTGGCAGAGAATGGAGGTGAGAGAATATTGGTTTATGAATACGTGCCAAATGGATCGCTGCTTGATTACATAATTGGTAAATTTTATATAATAATTTCATGTCATTTTCTTAATATATATAAATATTTGATCAAGTTTTGTTGTGCTGTGAGCTGTGGTTTTTTTGCATAGGCCGTGAAGGAAGAAGCTTGACTTGGAGACACAGAGTTAACATAGCTATTGGAGCAGCCAGAGGTATTGAAATTGCTTTTGCAGAGCCTAAAAAATCAAATTTTGATCAACTCTAGCGTGCAAAATCTTGTAGATTCAAAAGAAATTCAACAATGTGTGTATACTTTTTTGAAGGGATTGCTCATCTGCACATTGGGATGAAGGAGAGCATAATCCACAGGGACATAAAGCCAAGCAACATCTTGATCGGAGACGGATTTGAGGCAAAGGTTTGTGACTTCGGGCTAGTGAGATCGGGCCCCGTTGGCGATCGATCGCATGTGAGCAGCCAGATCAAAGGCACACCGGGCTACCTTGACCCCGCCTACTGCTCTAGCTTCCACCTGACTCCCTTCAGTGATGTCTATAGCTTCGGCATCATTCTTTTGCAACTCGTCTCTGCTCGTCCTGTCCTCCCTTCCAACCAACCCCTCCCTGATTGCCATATTGTTGAATGGGCAAGCAACCTCTCCCTATGCATCTATTTGTATTTACTATTTTAGAATACCCAAATTGAAATGTGTAGAGCTTTAGGAGGCCTTTTGGAGCGTGAGTTTAATATCTTAAGTTCGAGAATTGAAATTTGAATTGATCGTGAAATTGCAGGCGAGACCAAGCTTAGAAGCAGGCAGAGTTGAAGAGGTTTTGGATGCAAATCTTCTTGCAGAGCCATGTGACATGGAAGTGATGCTAAAGATGGGGCAACTTGGACTGCAATGCACTTCACAACATCCCAAACACCGCCCAACCATGACTAAGGTTTGGCTAGAGCTAGAGGAAGCTCTTCATGTAGCTGACAACTTCATCAACAAGACGAAACTTCCGAGGCAGAAATCAACGGATCTTTGGTTCGGCAGGTCGACGGAATTTGAATACTCTCAAAGCCTAGTGAGCATTGAAGGCATCAAACTCGAGAAGTTTCACGTCGAAATGGATGGTTTTGCATTCAAGAGTGTAAGCTTAAAGTGCCTGGAGATTAATAGTCTCTGCATCGACATCGATCAGACAAGTATCAAACAGCTGCCCGTGGCTGCAAATGATGAACAAAATAAGAACTGATTGTGACAAAGATGCATAAAAATAGACCGGGCCAGATTCGGTTCAGCTCGGTTTTTCTCTGGTCTGTATAGTTGATTGAACATTTGGTGCAGACAATTCAGTTTTCAGGAACAGAACAGAAGCTTCTATTTTCTGGAATAATTCTTCAACTTCTTCCATAGAATTTATAGAGCCCAAGCAATGTAATCCAAAATGAATGGGAAGAAAGAAAGGGAAAATTTTTGAAAATGTAAAGATGAAATGAAATGAAAGAAAATCTTCTTGGCTAGAAGAAAAAGAAGGCTACCTTAGATTAAGCTCTATTTCCCTGGTTCTTCCTTTACTTTCTGCTCAAATTGTTGGAAACTACATAGAGTACATGCCATGTTAAGTGTTAAATCATGCATAAAAATAAAAAATTACTGAACCTTCTTGTGTTAACTTATACTTGATATTCATTTGCTGATGGGTCATGGAAGTTCTGAAGACCCAGAACTAGGTAGGTACATAAACAGCTAGAAGAAGAGTGGTCAGCTTCATCAGATTGTGTTAAGTTTCTGCAGGTGTGGCACAAGGGGCTAGAGATTTTGTAGGTAGGATAACCCCCCTCCCTCTCAAAGACATAGTACGGCCTCGGACTGAGCTCGCTCTGCTCACGAGATTTGAGTCAAGAAACACAACTATGACTGTGATGTCGTCATGAAAATGGCGGCGGACACCACGGTCGATTTCCCTCAAATCTGAATATCGCATTTCTCGTTTCTTAGCTGCTTCCTGCATTGCAGTCTTCACCAATCTCTTAGCACTTCCCTGCATGAACAAAAGCAGAAGATTTAAATTTGGCTTTTCCATTCCCAATTAGCTTTTCACCGCCACTTTTTATGAGCATAATGCAACTTTAAACAACGGGAACAATCAGAAACACAGCACGATGAGCAGATAACTAGTAGATTCAGATATCGACCAGTTCCTTGGCAATGGAAATACATTTCAAGTACAATCAACATTAACGGCGAGATAAATATCTTACATTATGCGGATTATTTTGAATGATATCCACGGCCTGCTGATTGCTAATGTGCTCCCACAGGCCATCAGAGGCAAATATGATAAACTGATCATGTGGTTGAAGTTCATGCACCGAAATTGATGGTTCGCAGCTCAATATTGGCCGAGAGAACGGTTCGCGGAGCCTAAACTTAGCATACAATGGTTCCCTGTTGAATTCAGCCTTCTTTAGATACGCGTCACCAATGGATCTGGAAACCTGGACGAAGACATGCTTAAAACGCCTTGTATGACAATTTAAGATAAATTTACGTTAAGGAAACAGCGTCATCCATGCAAATGTTGCTATAATGAAACAAGGACCTCTTAAGCATTTCTAATTGAGAGGGAGAGAGAGGAAGATGAACTTGCTAGAAGTGAAAAACAGAGCTCTTTACTGACAAACCAATAGATAAGCAAGTGTAGAGCAACAGTTTTTTTCCCCTCTTGTCTTCACTAAAAGAAATCTCTGGGCTCAAGGCCTGACCTCAATAGTTCAGTAACATACAAAAGACTATAACAAAGCCTAAAAACGCATTCATCTTCATGCTTCACACTTCGTTCACAATACTTAAGATGACAATTATATCCTCGTGTTTGGCAGTATAAAAAAAGTTACCTGTATTAAGCCTTTTACTCGCCATACATTATGCTTCAAAACTACTATGTGGGAGTCATCTGGGTGTAGAGAATGCATCTCACTTCTGACGGATTCTATGCTCACATTATGCTCTGCTGATAACTGAACGGCAATAACCTCGTCAGTCGCCCGCACGAGCCTTCCCAGCACAGCACGGGAATCACCAAGGTTGGCTATGTAAAGGGTGCCATCGCAGATCACACCGACCAGGCAGCATGAACCAACAGCTGCAATTTGGGGCTTCATTTGCCATTGTTTGGTCACTAGAGAAATAAAGCCTTCTTCTGTAGCTTGAAATGCTTTCTTTATCACATCAGATGACATTGATTGTTGCTCTGAGGTGAACCCTGCATTTTCAAATGAAAAGCTCAGACTCAATTACACTAAAGAACATGAACTCATTTTAAATCTTAAACCCCAAGTCCAACAATCATAATTACAACACGAGTTCTTACTTTTCAGATGCTGGAAAAGATTATCATATACGTAATTTGATGCCTCAGGCCCACCATGGCCATCATAGACACCAATAAAGGTTCCATATGGGCCGGATTCAAGCAAGCTCAACGGACCCGATTCGATCTGGCTCTGATCCTCTAGCAAGTTGTTGGCCTGGACAACAGCCATTGAAAATTCACCATTCACGTGTTGTCCTATATCTTTGTACCAAAGCAGCCCTTCATGACGGCCCCCTGCTGAATCCAAACCGCTGTGTACGATATTGTCCGAGGACGGCAGCCAGCAAGCCCTCAGAAAGTTCATCAAGCTGGATAACATCCCTCATTTCATCAACGCCAACCCCTTAACTCCACATTCAAAAAGGATAACAGTACCATTCTTGTCCAAAAGCCCCCACCAGCCCGCTTTTCCAGCAAACCAACAAACCAATTAGAAGAAAATAAATCACTCTCAATAAGCAAAAAAACTCCTCAATCTGATAATTGGCTCCTCTAAGTGCATATTTCGGTCAACTATCTCGATGAACTACAATAAACACAAAATGGAACAGAAACCCATCATCTCTTCTGCTTCCAAATCAAATTCAACACAGGAAAACAAAAACTCTCGTAATACGTTGACCAAATATCGAAACTAAGAAAGAGCTGCAGCAAACACACAATCCAACATTTACATTCAGCACACGAATCAGAAACCAACTCATTCTCACACCTAAATTCCGAAGACTAAACGACGAGTACGAACTACAGAAATAAGAGACGATGAAAAGAGGAATATGAACTCACTCTAAAATTAGGCTATTCGATCAGTTCGGTCAGCTACTAAATGACACCAAACGAAAACGATAGAGATCTACAAGAGACGGGGCAATACACGTGGGTTCGAAAAGCGGTAGATCCACAGATTAAATGAAACGAAAACAGTAGGAAACAGGGGTTTGAAATTCATCGGCCACCATAAAATAGAAAATCTCCCAAAACTTTTTGTTCCGTTTTCTGGGGCACGATGGAAATTGAAGAAGAAGAAGAAAAACCCTCAATCGGTGCGAAGAAATGAAGTGAGATTCAGAGGAAAAACGGAACTGAAATACTTTGGTGTGACAGTGGCACCTGGAACTCGTCTAAAAGGAAAACCAACAGCGATGGCGGAAAGGCAAAAATTGCATATGGGGTTTCAATGGGCTCCACAAATATGAACCAGAGACACAGAAAGTGGATGCAAAGGGGAAGAATGGAATAGAACAATATCACTGATCACTACCATTATTTATTATAATTTTGCTTCAAAGTTTGTACCTTTCTCTGTGTGGCCATGTTAGTTCTTTTTATTTATTATTATTATTATTTTGCAAGCTCTTATAAGATAAATGTGGGACTGTTGGTATGGAGAAGATTTCTATGAAATTAAATAATTTTCAAAAGCTGTTTGCAATGGAGATATTTTTTAAAATAATTAATTGAGCTTTTGGTTTTTGAAGGAAAAAAAAAAGTTTCTAAAAATAGTCCATGGGAGTAAAGTAAAAGACTTCCACCAAAAGGAAAAAAAAAATTTACAAGACACCTAACTCATTTCTTCCTTATTTTTTATAATTGTTGTAGTTAAAAAAGAAAAAAATGACCTCTTAGACTATAAATAAAAATTTTAAAATAATGATATATAGTTTTTATAAAACATATTAGAATGGAGAGATCAAAATAGGCGTTTTAAAAGTTGACATTAAAATGAAAAAGAGGGTTAATAAAATGAATCAAAATTAAAATTGGACTGAGTAAAACAATATTTAAACTGAAATATTAAAAAAAAAAATGTGGGAGTGTTGGTTGAGTTATTGGTAATGAGGTCCATCGTGTCTGTGAATTGTGATGCCCCAATCCCTCTCTTACCGCCCAGGGGTTTCTTCTTGTGACCTTTTTTTAATTTGCATACGTGTCTCCTATTTTCACGGTCAACTTTGCCACGTGGCACGTGTTACCCTTTTTCTTCAACTGCCTTCCCCTATTTTCCCTTTCTTCTTCTTTATTTTCCATTCGTATATAATTCGCCCCACGCCCTCCCATTGACTTTACCAGTAGATTTTTATATTTTTTATGCAATAAATATGAAGATAAAGGTCAAAACGAACATAGCTCAACGATAATTGACATATATCTCTAATAAAGAGGTTATGAGTTCGGTCCTCCACTTTTATACTATATATATATATATATATATATATGAAGATAGATAGTCTTTATATACATATATATATATATATATAAAGATGAGATATTGAACATTCAACTTTAAAAAATAAAAAATAAAATAAACTTAACTGTCGATGTTGACATTTCTTTTTCTTCTTTTTAATTCATTATTTATCGGATTTATTTCTCTCCCTCATCGCAAACTTATTTTGTATTGATCTTTTTATTCAAAATGTGAATATAATCTCATACTACTTATATCTAAGATTGATTTGCTTGACCTTTTATGAAGAGTTATATGTTCAAAATTACTCATTATGCTATAAGAATAATGATAAAATGAAAAGGACTTTGTAAGGTATAAGGAGACTGCACCAAAGTATTGATTAAAAAATAATAATTAAACCAAATGCATTAATTGGAGAGTGAAAACGATAAAACCAGGTAAATGCAATTTTGGACCAATTTACATAATTTAGTTGATATTGTATACATTTTTATTTTTTAAATTATAAGTTTAGTTTATAAATTTTTAGAGCTGTGTCTAATATATCTAATAAATTTTTAAATTTCTATTACCGTATTTAATAGGTTTTTAGAATAGTTTTTCATTCTTAAAATAGTGTCTTAAAAGCCCATAACCTACGGGTTTTATGTAGGAAGACATCAAACTTTAATTATGTCTAGTAGATTTATAAGAGGCAAATTTTTAATTATGTCCGGTAGATTTATCTGAGGCAGTCCATTAAAATCTTTTGATTTTAAGTTACACTTTGTTATCTAAGTTGTATCTTTTAGTTGACGATTAACTACGTAGCCATCAATGTTGAGCTGGTGGGTATATTTAAACATTTTATTAGTCAAAACGCGATATAGTTCATTAGGATTCTTAAATATCATTATTTTGTGATCATTTTATCACTTTCTGCTTAACCTAAAAATTTATGATTTATAAAATACTTTTTAAATTTTAAAGGCCTATTAGACACAAAATTAAAAATCGAATAACTTATTAAACACAAATATTCAAATTTCAAGAACCAAAGTTCATCGATCTAAATTAAATATAACACGGTAGATAAAATATTTATATTATCATTTTAAATATCAATTATTTTACCTCATAATTATTAAACTTACGGGAAAAAAAAAAACTTAAAATTGGGACCGGGACTTTGGAGTTTGTACCAATCCATTTAGTCAACAAATCGACCATTTATATTATCTTCTTATTATTTTTTGAGTTCACCGTCCGTCTCCGTCCCTTTCATAGAAATTGCGATTAGAAGATACGATGATGGTGGCAAATGGAGACTGGGAAAAGCCCTGGCGGCGGCCGGCGGGAAATACTAAAGACAAAAAACGCGTATTTCTTTTTCAAGAATACTTACAACTTTATTGGTAAACATCAATTTTATACTTAATAATTTGACTAATAGAAAATAAAAATGCATAGAAAGATATTTTTTCTATTTTTCAAAAAATAAAAAATAAAAGAAGTGTTAAATTTTTAATTGTGATCGGTAGGAAGATGAGTACTGTACCTAAATATTATTGTTCGTATTTCACTATGATATATTCTTTAGCTACTCGACATACAAGGCTTTTGGTGGGTCTTCTTCTCATATGGGGTTGAAACCACTTAAGACGGTTAAATTTGTTCTTCTGTTGGTTTTTCTTTACCTCTTAGTAAGACTCGTGATTTCTACATATTTCTTCTCCATAAACAATATTGTTGCATTTTGATGTTCATTGCCACTACTTTACTCATTAGGCTCATTGGTTTAGTGATGAAAATCCTTCTCTTTAAATAATAGATTTATGTGTGAAACATCCCAAGAACATACTTTACAACAACATTTTTCTTCCGAGGCAATTGTAAATAGATTATATGCAGTCGTTTCGCCCCTTGTTCCCCAGTAAAGGTAATATGTTCTCATAAAAGGTTGTCTCCATTCTAACCTAGCTAGCGAGCGATCCTAATTTACGACAAAGAACAAGACGAGAATCGAGCATACTTTTTGTTTACTAATCTTAAAAATAGTAATATATATATATGTGTGTATACAACATAAGGGGTAAATTGACATTTTCATAATACTACAAAAAAAGAATCGACAAAATAGGAAGAATATCAATAAAATTTCACTAACATATACATAATATTAACGTTAGTCGTTTTAACTTATTTAGAAATGGTGAGACAATTATATGTTAATTTAAATATTTTTTCGAGTTTTTAATTTTTTCATAAATATTCATCGACATCAATATTTCTATGAAATTGATAGTTCGATATTTCTTTCCAGATCGACATTTTAAAATATTGGCATATAGAGGCCAAATATTGAGCTGAAAAATGGGCGTTGCTATTGTTTTGATGGTTTGTTTTGGATTTTGTTTCAGTGGCGAACATAAGCACTACTTTTTTGTTGAAGCAGAACGAAGGGCGCGTTAAACCCGTGGTCGCGCCACCAACCCAGCCAACCCCCACTTCCCTTTTGCCCCCATCTTAAAGAGATCATCTTCAATTTCTCATATCATATCACCACTTCCCTGTCAAATTCTAAGCTTCAATCGGAGTATAGTTTAGTACAAAAATACTAAAAAACACGTATTATTACCTTATTTAAAGTTAGAGATTTACTTTTTAAACTTAATCTTTGTACTTTGCATTTGATTTATTTTGATCCCTGTACTTTAAAATATATGTTGTGGTCTCTATATTTTGTAAGAGTAACTATTTTACCAAAGCGAGCCTAGTTTA
Organism: Momordica charantia; assembly: GCF_013281855.1. Taxonomy (NCBI): domain Eukaryota; kingdom Viridiplantae; phylum Streptophyta; class Magnoliopsida; order Cucurbitales; family Cucurbitaceae; genus Momordica; species Momordica charantia. The sequence goes on along the minus strand of NW_028275157.1, from coordinate 20,841,387 downwards.
ATGGTAATTGACATATATCTCAAACCAAAAGTTTGTGAATTTGATCCTCTGCCTCTACATGTTATACTCAAAGTAAATGTTTTGAAAGTACATTAATCAAAATGAACTAAAACATAAAATACATTAACCAAAATAGTATTTAAATGGAAAATAAAAAGTACTGGAAGTTTCAAACTATATAATTCTACACTTTAAGAACAGATTTGACGACCTATTGATATTTGTAATATATATTTTTTAGGACAACAATATGTTGGAGTAGGAATTTGAATCTATGACCTTTTTAATCGAAAAATATGTATGTGAAATAGACTATAGATCTTGTAATATTTGATTATCTAGATATTAGTAGAATTTGAATATCCTGACTAGGTGGAGGTGGTCAACTATGAAGTTTGTGCTAATTCTTCTAAAATTTCTTTATTATATATATACTTAAAGTTGTTGGCTCGCCTCTACCCCTCCTGTTTATTATTATTCTTTTATATTTTTTGTCCAATTTTTTATTTTTTTAAATAAAGAATTTGAGCCCCTCTAATTATAAAATTTTGGATCCTCAGAACTTTTTAAAAAATATTATATCACAAAATAGAGGATAATTATTTGAACCTAAAAATCTACGACAAAGACAATGATGCCTTATAAATATAGTTCGGTTGAGCAGTTACGAATCTAAAATTTTTGTTAAGAGGACGTAGTAATCCTATAGTTAAAGAAAGATAAAATTCATACCATTAATCTTCAAATTATTGACTTCTTTACAGTCTACTAAATTCAAACTTAAAATTTTATAAAAGAAAAACAATGAAATCTCTAAAATTTGATAATATCTACGGAGAGAAAAAAAAATATCGGTACAATAATTTATATAGAAAACAAATATCTATATATAATAAGTTAATAACAACATATAAATTGAAATAAAAAGGACGATATTTTGCCTTTTTCATATATAATACAAAGTCTTGAGGTGAGGTAGCCGCTCTTTCTCTTGAGATTAGAAATTTAAATTATCAACCATACTTGTGGTAGAAAATAAAATTATGTTTTTTTAAGTATAAGACGTGGGATTGGGAAATCGGACTCACAACCTTTTTGATTGAAGATATATGTCAATTACGACCGAGCTATGTCGCTTTGGCGAAAATAAAATTATGTTGATTGTAATAAAAAATTATTTTTTAATACCAATGTACAAGTAACACGAATAAAAATATGTGTGATGATAATATTTTGCCTGCCGTGACGCTGTTAGAGAAATGCCACTCTGTTTAGCGGGCTTTCAATATGGTATGTCGGCCCAATACATACCTCCCATCCCATGTCTCATTCGAATATTTATATTTTTTAATACCAATTTAGATGCCATTATAATTCAAGGAAGGTATTTTGGTCTTTTTCGAAGTGGGAGATAAAAATAACAATAATAATAATTGACGGCCTACGATCTATATGATCCAAAAGGCTCGGACCGATGATACTAATGACCTATAAAAAAGAGTTAACACTCTGACATTTTTGTTAGTACTTATCCAATCTATATTCTAAAAAATATAGTTTTATGTATCTTGTGTGAGAGGGGAAGATCTCTATTTATAGAGGTGAGCTATTGACATAACTTTCGATAGCGCTCCAACAACTCTCTAACTGTCCGGAAATTACGGCATCTTGTCTGGAATCCTGTTTGGTGATGACAGATACTCTTTAAGCTTGACTCGTCCTTTGTGTAGGTCGGTCAAGATGGAGAATATAGCTCGACTTAGGCTATTGAGCTATTTGTAATATTCTCAACGGTAAGCCTCCTCTAGCTCTTTCCTTCATTTTGGCGAGTGATGATCTTTATGTCGATATGTGGCATGCGATAATTCACCTCCAGTAAGACTAATGGAAAGTTAGCATTAAGGGTCATAATTGAGAATTATCGAAACTTCATAGGCATAAACATAAGATTTTAAAATATATGGATCAAATGAAAACCAAACTCAAGTTATATAGACTAAAAAAATATTTATCCTCTGAATAATCTACAGCGGTTTGATCAAAAATATAAACATTAATCAATTGAGCTATATCTAAGTTGGCTTATTATTGCCAACCTAAGTCTGACTCAACAGATTAGGACATATATGTCCGACTAAAAGATCGTGAGTTCAAATCTCCCACTCCACATATTGTACTAAAAAAAATTCACTTACTATTCTATCACATTCCCAGGCTTACCCTTTTTTTTTACGAACTAGTTCTGTATTTTTCTAAAAGTCATGGGTTATATTTGAAATTTTGATAAATGTCTAAATATAATTTTATATATATGCTACATTTAGATATAAAATAAACTAGATATAAAATAGATATTATTCAATGATATAATATCTTAATTTGTTTTTAATTCAAATCTAGGGTGCAGTCTTTCATTTGTTTTACTCTTCCAATAGTCACCAAACATAAATATAAAAATATAATATTAAATTAATAAAAATACAATTTTTATATGGATTCAAATAATATTAAATTTAACATAATTATATGACGACTGTTAATGGCATTTTTGGACATTACATAAATTTACAATATTCACATGAATAAATTCTGTCGTGGTTATAAAAAATATTCCAGATATCCTAATAAATTTTCCTACAAAACAAACGTGATTATTTGAAATTCCATACATCTAAAATTCCAAACATATGAGATTCCAGACATCTGAAGATATCAGTATCTACATTCGCAAAAAACAAATGCCCCTAATAACACAAACCTTTTGTTTTTTGTTTCAATAAAGATAAATTTGTATTTTTGTATCCTTAATTTTTCACTTCTTTTTAAAATTCCTAGCCTATATTGCGTTACTATAATGTATCTCAATTTACATGTAGATAAATAACGTAACGAAGAACCCAACCATTTAAATCAACTATCAAATACAACCAAATAATAATAATAAATAAATAAATAAAAACAAAATATTATAGAAAATCAATCCAAAGTATTTTAAATCAACAATATATCTGCTTGCTTTTTAAAAATATTGTATATTAAACCTCCCCCCATATATAAACACATATTTTACTGACTTGAACATAATTTAATTGATAAAAATATATATCATCCATCGAAATGTTAAAGGTTTTAATATACACTCAAACATGTTATTTAACTAAGAAAAACATGTATTTAAAATCATCCCTGAAAATTTCTCAAAAAAAAAAAAATCATCCCCGAAAATGTGGTTACCGATTAAGATTTTTCTTCGTAAAATGAATTTTAGAAAACAAACAGGTGTATTAAAAAATATTGTTTCTTTCAAATAAAGAAACTTTTTTTTAACGGATAAAATAAAGAAACTTTTAAACTATAATTGCTCAAAAAGTTTTAGATATTTGAATGTTGAAAATTCGACCAATCAACTAATCTTTGTGTTTATATTTTTCAAGAAAAAAAAAATCCTTGTATTCAGAGAGATTGAAAATATAAATTCCCGAAGTCAAAAAGAAAAGGAAAATATAAATTCCAAATGGGGAAGACCTGTAAATTGATATTTTCTCTTTTTTGGAATTTTTTAAAAAGAAAAAAAAGAGTTTAATTAGTATTTTCTCATTCATGTTTATTTGATTGAGTTGGCGTTTGACCAAAGTTCCATATATTTGGCTAAATCGAACATAACTAAATAAATTAAAAGGAAAAACAACAGTTTCAAAAATTTTTTATTTTTTTATTTGGTTTTTTTTTTAATATTCTATAGTCTCCCAATAAATTAATATTTTAATTTTCCGATTTCCATCTTGATTCTCGAGGGTCATTCTCGTAACTGAATCCAGTTCGTGATTGCTTGAATTCCTACTCCCAGTCGGAGGAGGAAACCTCTATAATGTCGGACGGAAGATGATTTTGATTCATAAAACCCTAAGGCCTTCAAATTTGTACGAGTTCGAGCTATTTATCGTCCGAATTGAGGTACTATCGCTGCATTTATGACATAATTTGTTGAAGAATCTCAAATTTGATTGTGTGAAACTTCGATTTCCGCGTACCGAGATCCGACGCAGCTCTTACTCGATGGTTCCTTCTAATTCCTTTGTTGTCGAGTCTTTCTCTCCTCCTCCGTTCTCCGATGGCGGCGACTCTGCGACTGATTTTACTTCGTGGTACGGTAACATCCAATACTTGCTGAATATCTCGATAATTGGCGCCTCCTTCTGCCTCTTCATCTTTCTCTTCGTGAAGCTTCGGAGCGACCACCGTCGAATTCCTGGACCTTCTGGATTGGTTACCAAGCTCCTTGCCGTGTGGCACGCGACGTGCCGGGATATTGCGCGCCATTGTGGAGCCGATGCCGCGCAATTTCTTTTGATCGAAGGGGGGAGCTGTGCGGTGTTACTATCAATTGCGGTTTTCTCGGTTTCAGTGTTGCTCCCGCTCAATCTCTATGGTGGAAAGGCTGTATTGAACGATCAATTCTCGAAGACGACGATCAATCACATTGAGAAAGGTTCAGTTTTACTTTGGGTGCATTTTGCTTTTGTGGTTGTTGTTGTTGTTTTTGTGCACTTTGGTATTTCTGCAATTGAAAAGAGGTTAAAGATAACAAGATTTAGAGATGGGAATGGGAACTTAAGTGATCCTAGTGCCGATTCCACTGCCATTTTTACTATAATGGTGCAAGGGATTCCCAAAACTTTAGAGGTTGATAGGGATGCGATATTAGAGTATTTCCAGCATAAGTATCCTGGCAAGGTTTATAGGGTCATAATGCCTATGGATTTATGCGCATTGGATGATTTGGCCACAGAATTAGTCAAGGTTAGAGATGAAATATCGCGGTTGGTAGCACAGATGCACTCTCGTCTTGTAGCTGATGAAGATGAAGACAATGAAAGCAGAGGTGATTGTTTGAAGGTTTTCTTTGGTTGGATGCGTTACATTTGGAGGAAAGTAAAAGACTTGTGGGGTCAGATAATAGGTAAATTTGGTTATACAAATGAGGAGAGGCTAAGGCGGCTGCAAGAATCGAGAGCCAATTTGGAGACCGAACTGGCTGCTTACAAGGAAGGGCGCGCACCTGGAGCTGGGGTTGCTTTTGTTATGTTCAAGGATATCTATGCTACCAATAAAGCAGTAATGGATTTCCGAAATGAAAAGAAGAGACGAATTGGGAAGTTCTTTTCTGTCATAGAGTTACGGCTTCAAAGAAACCAATGGAAAGTTGATCGTGCACCCTTGGCGACTGATATTTATTGGAATCATTTGGGATCAACAAAACTCTCACTGAAACTTAGGAGATTATTTGTGAACACATGCTTACTGTTAATGCTTTTATTCTTTAGCTCTCCTCTTGCTGTGATTACTGCTGTAAAGAGTGCTGGGAGAATCATCAATGCTGAAGTGATGGATAACGCCCAGTCATGGTTGGATTGGGTGCAAAGTTCTAGCTGGCTGGGCAGTCTTATCTTTCAGTTCCTGCCCAATGTTATTATTTTTGTGAGTATGTATATAATAATCCCATCTGCTCTCTCTTATCTTTCGAAGTTTGAACGACATCTAACTGTATCCGGGGAGCAGAGAGCTGCACTTCTCAAGATGGTTTGCTTTTTCCTAGTAAACCTCATCCTTCTGAGAGCCTTGGTTGAGTCATCTTTAGAGAGCGCGATCCTTGGGATGGGACAATGCTATTTGGATAGTGAAGATTGCAAGAGAATTGAGCAGTACATGAGTACATCATTCCTTTCCAGATCATGCCTTTCCTCGGTTGCTTTTTTGATCACCAGCACTTTCTTGGGCATATCTTTTGATTTATTGGCTCCAATACCATGGATAAAGAAGAAGATACGAAAGTTTCGGAAAAACGACATGCTGCAGCTGGTTCCTGAACAAAGTGAAGAATACCCTTTTGAGTACCAGGAAATAGATAGTCTTGAGAGATCATTACTACAGGATAACTCCCCTAGACTGATTGATATGGATATGAGGGGGCAAGATCTTTCTGTATATCCCGTCAATATAACCTCAACTGCACCGAAACAGAAGTTCGATTTTGCGCAATATTACGCATTTAATTTGACAATATTTGCCCTCACCATGATATATTCTTCGTTTGCTCCACTGGTGGTCCCGATTGGCGCAGCGTATTTCGGATACAGATATGTCGTCGACAAGTATAACTTTCTATTTGTGTATAGAGTTGGTGGCTTCCCTGCTGGCAACGACGGAAGGTTGATGGATACCGTTCTGGGGATCATGCGGTTCTGCGTCGATCTATTCCTGCTCTCGATGCTCTTATTCTTCTCGGTAAATGGAGACTCGACAAAGCTGCAAGCGATTTTCACACTTGGGTTGCTGGTAATGTACAAACTGTTACCTTATGACGACGGGTTTCAACGGACACTCTTGGAGGGCATTCAAACAGTTGATTCAGTTGTAGACGGGCCGATCGATTATGAGGTATTTTCTCAGCCTAGATTTGACTGGGACACATATCAGCCATGATTTCTGGGTTTGGCATGAAATCACACGTTAGTTGAATTGTGTATCTTGGCACTGTAAGTATAATAGCTGAGGAACCTCATTCATTCTCTGACAGTTACATGTAATGTAAAATATAGAATTTCTGGTGCAATTGATTTTTGTTCTCCCTCTTCAAGCAATCTAGACTATGAATTATCTGTTGCTGCCTAGAAATTTATTCATTTTGACCCATAATTTTGTGTTATTGTTTACTTGTTTAGAGCACCATTTTCTGTCTTCTAGTTGAGATCTATCGTTTCATATGCTTAAACAAAGTTGATACCCGTTCTAAGGATAGATGATTTGTAATATAGCTAGACTTATATCTATCTGGGTTAAGTACAGATTCGAATGGTTCTATGATTTACAACTGTAGAATTAATCAAGGCTCAAATGATACATGGATCTTAGACAAAATTTTAGTAGGAAGACTTTAATATAGAAAATTATAGATTTAAATTATCAAATTTAAATTTATTAACATATCATTTTCAATAGACAATATTATTAATCTATTTAATCTTTCTTGTGACATAGTTGATCTCAAAAATATCAAATTTTGAAAAACTGTTGGAGTATAAGTAATTGTTTTGGAAAGTAGATATCGGATTATCAATTTCTGTTAACGTTAAAATTTTATCACATTTTAATGTACTTTCAAATACCAATAAAATTTTCATATCAGAAAGTTAATTGTGAAATTAAAAAATAGGAGTAGTCAATTTGAAAGGTTAGTTAATTAAAATGGTGAAAAGACTGAATGTAAATTTTCGTCTACGACTCAAAGTTGCCTTAGACCGACCCGGGTGCAGACTGTAAACACAAAGTATCCACATAGTTGTGTGACGTGGAAGGGAGGCTCATGATTTTCGCCAACTGAGACCGACACTTTGGTCAAGTTTTCTATGAAAAAAAATGTTGGTTGACCAAATAATTGGCAAGGAAAGGAGAAAAACAAGGAGGAAAATCAAATAAACACATCTAGTCACAATTGCTCCTACAACTTCTCTTGGCCAAAGGAAATACTCTCTCCCACCCCACTTCAACACCCTCTCTTCTTTAAATCAAATCTCATCCTGGGTTATCGACTCCATAATTGACGTTTTCTTTCCACTCGAGACCTGTAGAAAAGGAAAAGAAAGAAGAAAAGAAGAAGATGATGCATCGTCATATAGCAACCAAGAGCAATCTTGTCGATTCAAGTCCTGAAACAAACAACAACGTTAACTGTCTCCCTCTCTGCCCCAAGCCTCGTCGTCCTAGACCCACCATCCCCAATTTCCTCGTCCCTCTCAGATGCGCTGATCGCATCCACAGGTCACTTTCTCATCTTACTCTTCTCCAACTTAGTTTTATTACGTATGGAAAAGTTTATGGAAAATTTTGAGAGATTTTCAAAATCTTATTTAATTTGTTCTCTTACTTTAACCAGCCAATCGAGTGGCGAAGGAAGAAATGGGATTCTGAATATCATTGCTGGAAAGGTAAGAAACGGATTACCTTTCTAGAAAATGGATTTCCTTCCCATGATTGGGAATTATTTTGAAAAATTCATGAATATGTGTTGTGTGCAGAATGTTGAAGGGAGAGATTGCTTGTGCTCCAATTGCTACCCATCGTGTTATTCGGGTTCGCCTCCACGAAGAACAGAGAATCCGCTCGTTCACGACGTGTATTTCCTTCATCAAATGGAGCTTCTTTCACCATTTTCGCACACCAAGCTCTCGGAGAAGTTCAGCTTGACCTCTGCCTCTCCCACATGAATAGAAACAAATATGTCATTTGCTCGCAAGGGGTGGACAGAGATTTGGTTATTTTACGTAGCTTTGTATTAGTGAGTTTACTTGTACAATCTTGATTTCTTGAGTCGTGGATCTTCGTAATGTAAATACAAAAGGATACTTTTTTTTTGGCTTCTTCTTGTTGATTTTTCAAATGAGAAACAGATGATACATTTTTTTCCCCTGTTCTTGATTTAGTGACTGTTTGGTTTAGTAATGATTTTTCACATGGAGTGATCTTTTTAGATGAGTTTTGTGCTTTACCTGAATTCCTGCTTCATTCTATGGTGCATTTAAGTTTTCAATTCATTTTGATAATGTCAAGATTAATTAATTCAACTAAGAACATCAATTGAAAAATTTCTACTGAAAACTGTCCTGAGATAAAAGTTTCCATTTTATGTGAAATAAGATAATTCTTTGAAAATGAGTAAAAATTTGACACGTTGGGGAATTATTTTTAGAACAATGTTCTCTTTTAAACCAAAAATTATGTAGAAATACGTTTGGATAAATAATTTTTCAAAATATTCTCACAAATTCACAATTTTCATTTTAAAAGAAATAAAATATTATTATTTCAAAACTCATACTTATACTAATCACACTTATGAAAAACAAACAATTATTTTCAAAACAATTTTTCCAACCGTCCTTGGAATAAATAAAATTATTAAATACAATTATTCCTTCCAATTCTTTTTAATTGGGTTCCTTCTAAATTATTGATCTTTTACTGCGTCACATTTTTTTACCACTACAAAAAGGATGGAGAAGAATAAAAGAAGGGAGATTATTTATTTAAAAAACAAATAGCTATCATCTTTAAACAGTGGTTACTAAGAAGTTATCTACTAATCCATCTATGCTTAATATTTAAATATTTTTTTTGAAACACTAGTTTTTAATTTCTTATTTTTTTCAATAATTGGGATGGGGGTAATAAGCTAGATTCAAATTCACTTTAATCTCTATTTAATACATCAACAATATTTGGGGGGGGGGGGGGGGGGGGCTTGGCTACATTGATTTCTCATCCGAAGTAGCAATCCAAGAAGAACATTCAACGAACAGTCCCAATCCGGAACAGGGACAGTCCCATCCTCAGTGACACCACTACATAAAACTGTTTCCAAACACTCCGGAAGAAGACGGGTGCGTGGACCGTTTTGGACAAACAAAAATTCCTTGAAAAGAAAAGGAAAAAAAAGAGCGCGCTGCTCAACTTCCTCAACTGTCGAATAAAAACAAGTGGGTCCCACTTCCACCTGCTCATTCGTCCCCTCTCCAAAAAACTCTAAACAGTAAACACTCCCAATTCTCCACTTCCACGCCAACAGATCTCTTCTTCTCCCTCTCCGAACCCTAATTTCTCTTCGTTATTCTTCCGTAATGCGTTTCTTGTACTGCATTTTGCTCTTCTTGCTTCTGATTTGCGCTTTCCGGAGCTGCCATGGCCGCATCTTTAGCTTCAAGATGCACCACCGCTTCTCCGAACAGGTCAAGAAGTGGTCCGGTGTCTCTGGGAAGTTGTCTCTTCCTGATTCTTGGCCGGCCAAGGGAAGCATTGAGTATTATGCGCGACTTGCCCTCCGCGATCGCTACTTCCGCGGCCGGAGGCTCTCCGAATTTGATGGACCGCTGGCTTTCTCTGATGGGAACTCGAGCTTTCGGATTAGCTCGTTGGGATTGTACGGTAGCTTTTATGACTTCTGTTGTGATTTTTCTGTGTAGCTTCCTACTGTTATTATTATTATTTTTTTTTTTTTGAATTTTTATTTGTCTTGGATTTATCCGAGATTGTTTGCAGTCTGCATTACACTACCGTACAATTGGGGTCTCCGGGAATGAAGTTTATGGTGGCACTTGACACTGGAAGTGATCTGTTCTGGGTGCCCTGTGATTGTAGTAGATGCGCGCCCACGGAGGGCTCTCCTTACGCTTCTGTATGTTCCTCTTGACTACCGTTTGTTATTATTTTTCTTCTAACAGTAATCAGATTATCAGAACGCTCTTGATTTTTTTGTTGATATTCCTGGTTTCTGATGCTTGCCTGTGACGGTTCCAACATCCATTCAGATGAACCCAGCTATACACAACTAATATGAATTCTTAATCTTCTTAGACTCATTGTGCTTCTTTGTGTATTCTCTTATCGTTGGTGATGTATGGGATCATTTCTTTACCATTCTGTACCTTCTCCATTGGGACGGTGGTTTAAGTGATTTATGAGCAAATGGTGTACTATATAAATGGTGAATAATTCAAGGTGAGAGACATATCTTCAAAAGTCATGCATCCCTTCATCCTTTCAATTGTGCAATCATGCAGGATTTTCAGTTGAGTGTATACAACCCCAAAGAGTCATCTACTAGCAAAACTGTTCCTTGCAACAATAGTTTGTGTGAACAGCAGGATCAATGCATAATGGCCTTTGGAAATTGTCCTTACGTTGTCTCCTATGTCTCAGCTGAAACATCAACCACTGGTATATTGATAGAGGATGTTCTACACTTGAAAACTGAATATAAGGATTCGGAACCTATCCAGGCATACATCACGTTTGGGTCAGTATACGCTAAAGTTTAATTTGATTAAGCACCTCATTACAGGGCGACTCTGTTATGTAAACTGTTCTTATTTGCCCATGTCATTGCCTTGCCCTTCTCCCCATCTGTGCAGCTGCGGGCAGGTGCAGAGTGGCTCATTTCTTGATGTTGCAGCTCCCAATGGCTTGTTTGGGCTCGGCATGGAGCAGATATCAGTTCCTAGCATATTATCTAGAGAAGGTTTCATGGCAAATTCTTTTTCTATGTGCTTTGGTGATGATGGAGTCGGAAGGATCAATTTTGGAGACAAGGGTAGTCCAGAGCAGGAAGAGACCCCATTTAATGTGAACCAATTACAGTAAGTGTAACTTTGGAGTCGCTCCATGTCAATATTCAATGAATTCAAGGTTATATTTCTCTATTCATCAAGTTTCTTGTATTTCATATCTCAATTTCAGCCCAACCTATAATATCACAGTTACTCGTGTTCGAGTGGGCACAACTCTAATTGATGCAGATATAACTGCTCTTTTTGACTCTGGGACATCTTTTACATACTTCACCGACCCAATCTACACCAAGCTTTCCGAAAGTGTAAGCATTTCAAGTGATGAATATTTATCATCAATTTTTTTCTAATTAATTATATAACTTTTTCAACCTAATGGAACTTTTTTAAATTCTCTTTTAGTTCCATTCACAAACAAGAGATGGACGTCGCCCCCCTAATACAAGGATACCTTTTGAATATTGTTATAACATGAGGTCGTGTGCTGAACCTATACGTATTTACTTTAACCTCGATCCTATTTATAAACCTTTATTGTTTACCTCTTTGTGAAGGCAGTCCAGATGCAAATGCTTCTCTGACACCTGGTATTAGTTTAACTATGAAAGGTGGAAGTCCCTTTCCTGTCTATGATCCGATTATTGTCATCTCCACTGAGGTAGCCTGCTGTTTCTGTTGTGTTGCTTGTGTTATTTCCTTAAGGTGCTCTAAATACTTTCCATGAAAATTTGCAGAATGAACTCATTTATTGCCTGGCCGTGGTCAAGAGTGCTGAACTGAATATAATTGGACGTAAGTAAATTATGCTGCAATTGATCATATTTGCATTAGAGTGAATTTCATCTTGGTTCAATAACATTCGTATGTGAAAGCTGGGGACAAGTACTTCCCGGAAATTGTGTTGCTTGCTGTCAGATCAGTTAATCCATTGTCTCAGTCCAGCTCTTACCTTTCTGGAGACATAGTTACTTATACAATTATTGATCTTTATGCAGAAAACTTCATGACTGGCTACCGTATTGTATTTGACCGGGAAAAGCTTGTCTTGGGCTGGAGGAAGTTTGATTGTATGTTATGTGCTTTCACCACAAATGTATTGTCATTCTTTTCGTTCACATTATTATGGTCAAAGAAGTTTGGGCTTTTTTTGCAGGTTATGACATTGAGGAACAAAATCTCTTTCCAACGAAACCAGATGTTACTACAGTTCCTCCTGCTGTTGCTGCTGGAGTAGGTAATAACTCTAGTCCAGGATTAACAAAAGAGACAAAGTTTAGTTCTCAAATTTCAACTGAATCAGAATTCAATAGTTGCCATTCTTCTCTTTTGACTTGTTTCAGATTTTTCATCATATTGCTTTTTTTACTATAGACATTCAATTTTCAATGTTTTCTGGGCCATCTGGTGACCCATGTATAAACGCTCTGTGATGTCTTTATATCATGACCTTATCTTAATATTGATAGAGCTCCACTTTAAATTTTTCATTTAGCCACTCTACCATCAACCAATATTCCAAATTATGTGGATTTTGTTGATTGATTGATAAATGGAATGAGAGGTCGTCTAATGTCTTACCACTTTTCTATACATTTATCCATATGTTGCTGACTGCTATTGAAATAGTAGTGTTAAAGAACTACTCGTTCTTTTTTCAATCACTATACCTATAACGTCAAATACCATTACCACCACTTATCTTAGTGGCAGGATTTCTCTTTATTGTATTTTATTTTATAATAAGAAGTGCAATTTCGTTAATATGTGAAACATGCAAAGTTTTGTAGGTGTCTAGTTGAGATGTATAGATTTAAGAGAATAATTTAAATGAAGGAACAAAAACTATAAGTTCCACAGTTGATCAAAGTTTTCAGAGGTCTTGTTGTTCCTTTATATCCATAACTTCGAAAACACTGAACAAAAACTATTTCTAGGATCCCTTAAGTCTTAACTATTCCTAGCTAAACCCGCCAGACTTCAGCTTGATCCCTTAAAACTGTTATCTGAAGGTTTAAGAGAAGCCATTCTTTCACATTCCTAAGAATAGTCTACAGGGATATGACAGTTAAAGATGCTAATCAATCCATTCCAAAGGTCAAAAGTTCCAGGACAGATTAGGAACAAACGATCTTGATCCTTTTCATAATAATTGAAATGCAGCACCCACCAGTTAGGACTAAGGGTGATAAACGGATTCCTTCATTCCACCTTATCATCAGTATTAATGCCTCCTAATTAGAGAGCCTGTAGGCACGCTTTACATTTCGTAGGAATAGATGCCTTCCACAAAATCTTGCAACAAGCTGGCTGTATGACTTGAGGCCTTTGGAGAGAGATGAAAACATGGATTTTTATAGAGAAGAGCAAAATTTTTCAAGAGACCAAGTCCTCGCATCACAGTTGAGAGAGAAGTTGTCAAGAATGATGGATCATGGACTTCCACTCAGTTAACCAATCTGGAAGCCTTCTAAAAGTGTACCACTCCAAACCTTCTTAACTGTGATCCAAGATTCATAGCCAGGTTGAATGGCCTTGAAAGTAACTCCTTCAAAAATAGGGCCACCTTCAAGCTTTGGGTCCATCCAAAGAAGAGTTCTAGCAACGTCTTTTACTTTGGTTGTAGAATTGGAAACGAAAGTTTCAAGTTTTCAGATAGTTTTAAAGCAAGGACAGCGACAGCTAGGGGGAAGCAAAAAACAGGGAACCAGTTGCCTTTTTCTGAAAACATATTTATTCAGTATGACTTGTTTGCTTAGTTACCATTGACCTGTTTCTGTTAGATCATAACCTGAAGTCTAAATAGCAATAGTGAATGAATTAAATTTCTGGGCGCCTTGGAAGAAACTGATAGATAGATTTGATGCAGCAGGACGAAAGAATATCATATCATGGTTGTCATGACTGGAGTTATTATGGAATTAGCTGTTGCATTATTTTTCTTCTCTTTTTTTCCTTCTTCCCGGTGCATATTCTATTGTTTTGGAAAGCTTATTATATTATTAAAAGCTGAATTGATAATTGCAAGTTTAACTTTGACCAGTTCTTGCCCAACTCATCCCAGTAGGCGTCTGACTTTTATGGTTCGATATGAAGCCAGTTATCTTTATTAATAATTTGCACCAATAAATTATCTGGAAAATTGTGTGGGACTGGGACTTTTTCTGCTGAATGTTACAGAAGTTAATCTGAATTCCCTTGTTCCTTGGCAACTCGCACGTCTCTGTAAGGCCCCAATAGAAATTGTCTTCCTATTTTGCAAACTATTGGCCCGACTCTCTTCTGGGTTCAAGGATCAGGTATTGAACTGGATTTGGAACCAATTTGGTTGGTTCACTTCCGTGGATTATGTGTTTTTCTTTATCCTCTTTCCTCTCTGAATTTGATTTTTGTGGATGATAATTTAATATAATGTATGTCTTCCATTGCACTTGCCATTGTTTTTTGTTTGCAGTTGACTTGGGTGTTTAAAAATGAAATAGAGTTTAGTTTAGAAATCCAATTTGTATTGTACTGTATTGTATTTGCATTGCATGGGAAGACTTTGATGATTCAATGGTGGCGGGTCGTCGGAATTTATCATATCAAATGATAAGGAAAGCCAATCCGTTGAAATTTGAAACTCAATAGCGTAAGATTGTACTAAGTTTATCATACCCTTCACATGTCCAACTAAGCTAGTAAAGACTTTTTTTTTCTTTTTTAATTTCTGGGAATTTAAACCTAGGTTTCGGCTCGACTAATCTCACGAGGTAATTATTTAAATTTTTTTTACTTCTTTTTCCTTACCTTAATGGCACCAGGATAATTTTGAGTGTGGTTTAGGTGACTTGAAAATGTAATTTTTAAATAAAACTGCATTTTCTATCCGGAAATTTGGAAGAATTAGTAGGGTGTGTTTAAATTAGCACAGTTTTACAAGTGATTTTAGATAAGTAGCGGTGTTTTTAAGGTGTGCTTGGGAGTGATGGTAGAATGAGTGATTTTGATAAAAGAAATTTAATTATAATTGATTTTTCAAAATCACAGTGATATTTTAAAAATCAATTTAAAATGATTTTAAATTCTTTTAAAATTAAAATTTTAATTTGTCAAATATAATAATGAAAAATGAGTGATTTTGATAATGACAAAAGTGATTTTGGTCCTGTGAAAATCATTCCCAAACACATGTTAAATCTACTATGAATAAATTAAAAATATATATATTGGATTGATTTAAAATATATTTTTTAATAAACACTTTAGAAATGATTATCCAAAAGGTCATTTGGAAGTAATTGACAATCTTTGTAGTTTAAGCACTTAAGATGATTACTAAAAAAAAGTGCTTAAATGAAAAAATATACCAATAATTATTACGATTGAACTAAAATCCTAAACAAATACTTATTTTTTTCTAAGAGTCCTTGAGCTATGAGATTGTTGCCATTATATCTTAAAACTTATGAAATTGTTGTAATCAAATTCATCCACTAGCAAAGTTATATCAATAACGTTTTCACGCAACAATTTTATAACTTTATGGGAGAGGATTCGTTCAAACAAAACTTATCAAATTATTGATATTATATTCTATTTCAAAGGAAATAAAGATCATGTTATTATATTATTGTAATAAAGCGTTGAAACTGACTAAGGCCAAAATGATTGAAGCATTAAGGAAGCTTGGAAGCAAATTGCTACATGACCAAGTACGTGCCAAGTTGTAATTAACATATTTTAGTGTGCTTTAATTTAATTTAATATAATTATTATTCCAGCATAATAATAAAACCCTCTTATAAAATATGCATTTTGTATTGCTTATGTCAACGGCCTTCGCCAACCGCTTCCAACGTCCCGTTTCCTTGCCACTCTTCGCTCGTGAACCCACCACTCTACATTTTTTTTTCTTTTGCATTTATGTCCCCATTGTTCTCTGTATTTCTCTTTTTGACCCAAAGCGGATGTGTAATATAATGTCCGTTTAATTCCCATTTCAGTCTTTTAATGATGTAAATGTAAACATAGTTCAGCAATTAAGACATCTTACTTATTTTTTAGAGGTGGAAAATTTAAGCCTTCGTTTGTTGTACTAAAAAAATTGCAATATTCCACTTATAAAATCTTCTTATGTATTTCTTGGTCTCTAATATGTAGTTTTTTTATGGTTCATAATTTATTTAATAGGTGGTACAAAAAAAACCGAATAAAAAGCCAAGTGAATTTCGGATATCAATACCTATTTTTAATGATCTCCGAAATTCTCAATGTAATTTTTTATAAACATTTCTTAGAAAAACATTTGAACTCTAAACGAGAAACAGATAAAACAAAAAAAAGAAATATCAATTTAAGGTAGTCTTTACTAACTTAATTTTCAAGAGCATAAAATAATTATCAACTTCACACCTAATAAAAAAAATCTTTTCGGAACTATTTTCAAAAACAAAAATCAGTTGAAAAGTCATTACCATGAGCTATACTCACCATTTGGCAGTTGAAAAGTTATTACTATCAGTTACCCAAACATAATTCTCAACACATTAACACAATACACTGTGTTCCAATACCAAACTAGTCTACTAAATCTAACATGCTTTAAATGCTTATTAAATGATTTATTCAAAGTTTCTTTAATTTGATTAGGTATTAGTCAATTTTATTATTCCTTGTAATTCACTCCATTTTGACTATTTCGAATGAGTAATTATTAAAATCTGAGATTTATTTTAATTTATAAATAAACAACATCAAGTAATCACTAATTATCTTCACTTAATAAATTATTCTTGATTGATGAAATTAATCGATAGAATTTAAAAAATAAATGGTTATTAACATTAACATCTTCCTCTCACATGCGTCATGGAATTTTACTAAACTCATGAAAATTTCTACAGGATGATAGTATATAAAGTATCCTGACTACCTATTTTTTGTCATCAAATTTGAGGATAAATTTTTAAGTGGTTTCTAAATTTAAAAAATTTGATAGTTTGGTCCGTTGTGCAATGGTTTAAAAGAGTCCCTTGAGTCAAATTGTTGTTAGTGATTCATGAAATTGACATTTTTTGACCGGTCTGTCGATGAAAATGGTCACCCAATTGCAGGTCTTCCCTAGCTCAAGTGGTGATGGTCACTGGCAATAGCCTTCGTTAGGATTCCTTAATCTTTTCGGTTTTTTTTTTTTAACTGAACCACATTGTTTAAGATTAACACATTAGCAAATGTCACTTGGTCCCTTAAACTCCCACGTTAAAATTACGTGTGACAGTTGACTCTCAAGACCTTGTAGAACAATTTTGTAAAAGTTGGAGACTAACCCAATAGGTTTGAAACATAGTGAACAAATATCCTCAAACTCATAAACTAAAAAGTGAATTTTATCATATTTTATTAAAAAAAAAAAAGTAGCAAATATGTAAAAACGACCAAGGAAACTAAAATTTTAAAAAGATAATTATGGAACATATTTTACTATTTTTAAATAATAAGAATATAGTTATAAAACTCAATCAAATGACTCCTTAGATAATTCACACTTAAATGTTACATGGATCAAACATGTGACGTCTGCCATTGAAAGGAAAAGCACAATAAATTATTATTCTAAAAAAATATTAATACGTGGCACGTCAGCTACTTTGAATAATTTCTTTGTATAAGCTCAAGATAATAATAATAACAATATAACAAAGAGAAAATAGAAATAGTGAGGACAAATATTTCAATTTAGTGACGATTGGGCAACATTTAAGAATTTCGAAACAAACAGCCCATTTTTTAAATTATGAAGTCTTCATGGACCCTGCATTGTAAATTCCAAAAATATATATTTATATATTTTAAAAAATATATATATATTATACATTAAAATATATTTTTCTTCCCGCGAGGAGAGAAATGTTTGACTTCGCCATGAGAGTCCACAATTTCATCTTCTTCGTCTGAACTTCAACGCCTCTCTCTCTCTCTCTCTCTCATGTTCTTCAACCTTGAATCCGTCAACTCCTCCTCTCCCTTACGATTCTATTTAAGCTCTCTCTCTTGAATCCGTCCATGTCTCCATCAATTTCCCGGATTTCTCAGGTTCTTTCCCGGAAAGTTTTTGAATCCTCTAATCGGCGTCCATGGCGTGGACGTTCAGTTCCGGTGCCCAAATGTTACTGTTTCTTTCTGTTTTCCTTCTCGCCGGCGAGCTGAGGAGCGGCGAGGCCGGTTCGTTTAAGTTCAGTATCCACCATCGATTTTCGGATTCGATTAAGGGGATTCTCGATTCCGAAGGTCTGCCGGAGAAGCAGAGCCCTGGATACTATGCTACCATGGTCCACCGCGATCGGTTAGTTCACGGCCGGCGATTGGCAACCACTAACGGTGATCCGCCGCTGACGTTCGTTTATGGAAACGATACCTTCCTCATCGGCAATTTGGGATTGTATTGCTCCTATCTTAATCTTTCTCCGTTGATTTTCCTAATTTCTTCTCTCTATTTCTGCTTTTTAGTATATTAGGATTTTTTTGTGTACTGATTTTACTCTTTGTCGATTACCTTGCTTAAATTTCTGCTCTGTTTCGTTTCGTTTGGGGCTTTTCAGTTTATACTACGCCAATATATCGGTCGGAACGCCGGAGTTATCTTTTCTAGTGGCGTTGGATACCGGTAGTGATTTGTTCTGGTTACCGTGTGAATGCAGCAGTTGTCTTACTTACTTGAACACGACCAATGGTGGAAAGGTACTTCCGCTTTCTGATTAATTTCTTCCCTCGTCAAAATTTTCCGATGCAAAATCTTGAAGTTGATTCTCTGAAATTAAATACCTGATTTTTTTTTTTTTATCTTTCAATAGTTTGGGTTGAATCATTACAGTCCAAAGGATTCAACAACGAGCACAAGTGTCCCTTGCAGCAATTCTTTGTGTGAACTTGCAAACCAATGCTCTTCAACCACAAGTACTTGTCCTTACGAAATTAATTACCTGTCTGCCAATACCTCATCCTCTGGGTACTTGGTACAGGACGTATTGCACTTGGCCACCGATGATAAACAATTAAAACCCGTTGATGCTAAGATTACTTTTGGGTGAGTTCTGCAGCATCTCTCTGTATCAAATTCCTCTGAATTATATCTTCTTGTGCTGAGTTTCTTTCTGTTCTTAATAGATTCCTTTTCTTTGATGGTAACTTCATGGGAATTTAATGGTTTTTTAGGACTTCTGTAATGAAATTGGATGTTAACAATCTCATCCTATAGAAAGCATCTGTAATCCGTTTTTGTTGTTGCTGCTGCTTAAATATGATTCTTTATGGCAGGTGCGGTAAGATCCAGACTGGTATATTTGCAGATAGTGCAGCTCCCAATGGTCTTATTGGACTTGGAATGGAAAAGATATCGGTTCCAAGCTTCTTAGCGAGCCAAGGGCTCACTTCAGATTCATTCTCCATGTGTTTTGGATACGATGGTCAGGGGAGGATCGATTTTGGAGACATAGGCACGTCAGGCCAGAGAGAAACACCCTTCAATACCATGGTGAACTTGTAAGAACTTTTCACTTGTAAATATATTCAAATGCGCAAAATGTGAAATATCTGGCTTTCAATTCTCTTGGAGAAGCTGGTTTTTCTAACTGCATTGTGTTGTTCATGTTGGCAGTCCATCCTACAATGTCACCTTCACTCAGATAATTGTGGGAGGAAAATCCAACAATCTTCAATTTTCTGCAATTTTCGACTCTGGTACCTCGTTTTCATACATAACCGACCCAGTTTACTCTCTTATTGCCGAGCAAGTAAGCTACATCTGCAGTTTGAGTTCTTGGGAAGTTCCATCTAATTCCATGGAACCTCTGGTTTTTATATGGAATTTTTGTGCAGATGGATGCAGGGATGAAATTAGAGCGCGTTAAATTTGATCCTGATTTCCCATTTGAGTACTGCTACCAACTTCCGTAAGTAGCTGATAATATATCTGATAAAATCATTTTTCTTTTTCTAGTTCCAAAAAGATTTCCAGATTTTGATTTCGGTTTCTGTGCAGTCCAAATGCAAACAGTTTTTCTCATCCGAGACTGAACTTCACGATGAAGGGTGGAGATAACTATGGCACCTTGGATCCATTTGTTGTTGTTCCTACTGATGTGGGTATTTTAGAGCGAGAGCTCTACTTTCATGGCTTTCTATCACTTGCTTCTGCACTCTTTTGAATTTTTGTTGAACTGGGTTTTCGTGGGCTTCAGAATTCGGGAGGATTGGCTGCTTGTTTAGGCATTGTCAAAAGCACTGATCCAATTGATTTAATTGGACGTGAGTTCTCCTGTCTCTGCTTCTAATTTACCAAGCTTTCAAATGTTGTTGATCTTGGAAGAAGATTGTGAACTCAGGGCTTATTTATGTTTTGTTTTGTTGCAGAAAACTTCATGACTGGTTATCGCATAATCTTCAATCGTGAAAAGATGGTGTTGGGCTGGACGGAATCAGACTGTGAGTGAATTTCTTGTCCTAAAACATGAAACTCCTCTTCGTTCTTCTTTGCAGTCTCAGTGACGCTGTTTTCTTAAATCCAGGCTACGACAATGGCGCCGCCACTCCTTCCGACAACTCTCCTCCGGCCGACAACTCTCCGCCGTCCGACTCCCCTCCAACCGACAGCTCTCCTCCGACCGACAGTTCCCCTCCATCCGACTCTCCTCAGTCCGGCGACTCTCCCCCGTCCGGTGACTCTCCTCCGGCTCCTTCTACCGCAGGAGGAAGCAACGGTACTCAACCATTGCCGAGAATTGGAGCGGGTGATGCCACGCGGTTGAACCCACTTGGCTGTGTATTTGTTGCCATTCTAGCAATTTTGGTGGTTGTTTGACTTTGATTATTATTAATCTCTGGGTTTTTTCATATTTGCAGTGTATTTAATTTTTATTCTTGAAATAATTATTCTAGAAGGAAACAGTTTTATTGTTTTTCTCTGCTTTGGGTTTTGTAAATCAATGTTATTCTAATCAATTACATATTGGTTCAATTTCAATCAAAGTTCACAAAAATTACTGGATATATTTTCTGCTGTTTATTTGCCCTTTTATTAGGCAGCTTGTAAAGATATTTTGAAGATTATTGTATGTATATATTTTGAGAAGATTCATTACAAAAGGGGTAGGACCCATCTGAAATAAATTACAAAAGAACCTTTCTTTTGGACAACGAGAGATAAAAGATCGAAAAGAACCTTTCTTTTGAACAGTGAGAGATGAAACATCGAAATTATAGAAGTATATAATTTACACCAAAAAAATAAAAAATCTTCTAAAGAAGCTTTCATAGCCTCTCTCTGTGTCATAAAAATGTGGTGATTTTCCGCTATCCTAGTCCAAAGAAAAGCTGCGATGATGTTGATCTACAAAATCTTCTCTTTCTTAAAGGGTGACCAACCAAAAATGGATAGAATGTGTCCAGTGAAATTAGCATGTGTGCAAGACATAAATAAATGTCATGGATATACTAAGCTTTCTTTCTTAAAAAGAGCATCAACGAGAACCAACTGAACATAGTTGAATTAGTTAAATTACATCTCTTACTAAAAAATTGTGAATTTAAATTTTTCCTTACCAAAATATCGTAAGTTCGAATTTCAACCAACCATGTTGTATTAAAAAAGTCCACAAAAAAATGCATAACATGAGGCTACATGAGGCTCTCGCTACTGTGCATTGCCAACTGACCTTTTCTTGGCATTTTTCTTTCCAAATTTCTTTGGAACTGTGAGAAATTCATATTTTGAGGATTATGAAGCCATGATAGTGCTCAAAATTATTTCTACATATCATACCCGTCTTTCCTTTAACGACTGTGTTTTCCTTTTGGCTAAATATAGAATGTATATGCCTTTTTTTTTCAATTTCATCCGTGATATTTCAAAAAAAAAAAAAAATTTAACTTTTATATATCATTGTTCTTCAATTAAGAATAATTTTAAGAATTTCCTGACTGTTCCCCAAAATGAGTAAAAGAGGGGTAAATAAAAAGAAAAAGAGAGCCAAGATGTCAACATTATTGCCTACATGCTGCAGACGGCCATGGAACTATACTAAAAAATGAAAAACAAATTACAAGTCAAAATTGTTAAACAAACAAATGACACAATTGTTGTGTATAATATCCCACACCCCCAAGCTTTCTTCATCCTAACAAACCTGAATGCAGAACATGAGGTTAAGGGGCTTCAATCCGCCATGTCTTTCATTTTTCTATGCTTCTTCTTCTTGATCGATTTGTTCATCGTTGGCAGTTGTGGTTCCTCGGTTACTCGTAACCGCTCTTTTCCATCTTTCTTTGGCATCTTACCACCACCAGATTGCAACTGAAGCTGCTTTGATTTCATTTTAATTGATTTAACTAGCGACGAAAGCTCATACTTCTCCTTCTTCGAGGAAGCTCCCTCGCCGTTGTTTGCCTCATCTTCCCTGGACGCCTCTGGCTGTTTCATAGGAGACTTCCTGTGTTGGCCTTTCATTAACTGATCTTCGTCACCCTTTTGCTGCTTCAATGCTAATTGACGAACATAAGCAGCACTCCTGCAAACAAGAGACTTGTAACTCAGAACCGAGCAAACTAAAATGTTCCCAAGAACAGAAAAACTCCGGCAGATCTTTAATGGATATGCCACATTCACCTGCTCAGTTCATATGAGATGCGACAATGATATTTAATAGTTCTAATATGATGCTTTCTAATTTGAGATACCTTTTGAATTGAGGGTCTGTGGGATCTAAAGAGAAGAGGGCCGAATTGAAGAGAGCTGAAAACCGCGGATCATCGTAATCAACCATGGGTATTTTGTCTTCAGCAAGATCTTTCTTCCCCTTCTTCTTCTTATGTTTCAAATTGTATCCTTTGACACCAGTCTCAACACCCTGATCATCAGCAAGTAACAGCTCGAGCTCTGCTCTGCTTGCTTCCGCTTCCTCATCCTTACCGGCATGTTTCCTGTTCCTAATACTTTTAGTTTGATCGTTCTTGCCTTTTTTAACTGGAGGCTCTTCGACGAAAAAGTCATCCGCTTCTTCAACGACCTCTCTATCAGTGTCACTGCTTTCATCATCTGATGAGTGTGTGGATTTATTTTTTGCTGCCACCTTTTTCTCGCGTCTTTTCCGAAGATAAGCCTCCCACACTGTCTCTGATTTCTTATCTTTCTTTTCCAGGATGCGCTTGCTTATATCCTCTAGGCCAGTATTGAAAGTCACCTCCATATCCTGGCCACCATCCTCCTCATCATCTTCATCAGATTGAAGCAAGGCACGGTACTTATCTCCTTTCTTACTCTTTTTGTCTGTTTGATCTTCCACTCCATCATCGCTTTCATCGTCGCTTTCATCAGATGCCAGGAATTCCTTGAGCTCCAAATCAGCCAGCTACAAGGAAAAATACAGTCAGTGGAGGAGGCTGAGCCTTAGGATTATCACTCTTCATGTCAAACTCCATATTTCCTAGTCTCTCAGCAGGCATGGCCGATTGAACGTAAAATGCATAACAAATTTAATACGAAGTTATAAATCAAAATTGAAGCAAACAATAGTTGACAGGTTTGGGATTCAGAAATATTAAGCCTTTTTCCTGCTGTACAGCGTACACAAGTTTGACAAGAAGTATGACATAGAACTTAAATATATCAACCATGTTGTGCAACAAAAACTAACAAGACATAAGATGACAATGCATACAAGGCACAAGTCTAACTAATGAAGCCAATATACTACCACAAACTGTTGGCTAGCAAAAGGGTACAGAAATTTCATCTGAAATTTCACAAGAAACGTTGTGAAGTGATTTTGAGATATTGGCCCAAAATCATCGAATCATGATCACAAACCTGATCTTCATTGAATTTTCGTTTCAAGGCCTTCACTCTCTGGGGTTCATCCTCATCCCAAGAAAGATGGATCTTACTATGCTGCAGGGCTGGAGTATGGAAATTCAAAACCTCATAATTTGAAGGTGCCTGAGAGTCAAATAATGAAGGCATATTAGTTTTCTTCCTATTATCTTTCCCAAACCATATTGTAAACACACCAGGAAAAAGTTTAAGCCAACAACAACAAAAATCTCATAGAAAATAAGAGAAGATAAATTATTAAGTTTAGAATACTATAGCAATTTTTATATCCTTAAATTTAATACTGCAAAAAGTAACCATGCCACTAGTAGTGAATGTCAGGAAGGATGAAGGACAAGTAGATCAATATACAAACCTCTGTAGCAATGTCCCTTGGAGGGTGTTTAAATTCCATCGAGTCTGGAATAAACCTCAAATCAAGCACATTTGATGATCTTTCAAATTCCACTCCATCACATGTTTTGTAAAGGTAATCAGCAGTTGCAATAGAATCACATTCCACCACAGCATAATAGTATCTGTACACAGATGGCACAAATTACTATGATTAAAGAAGAGAGATTCATTGCATACAGGATATTTAAAAACTAATTACAGCATGCATTTTAGTCTAGTCAAGACTAGACTAAACCTGATGGTGAAATCCGGGAAACAAACAGTTTTTATTACATGTGCGATACACTTCCGAATACTAATAGCCAATACATTTCCAAAGTAACTATTAGGCATTGACAAAATATCTGGGAGAGACTAAGGGATTACATCAAGTTAAGATTTTCTGTCTATGGAACATACTTTCATGCTTTCTACCATTTCTTCATAAGAGAGAACTAAACAAATTGATTAATCTCCACATAGCATTACACACCGTACATCTTATATAAAATATAAAAACCACATCTTCAATAGTAAATATAAATTCAAAAAAGGGATTTACAACAGGAATATAAACAGTAGCATCAAATAAAAGACCTCAGCCTACTCATTTCATAAGCTCGCAATTTCTCATCGTCAATCTCTTCATCATCATCATCATCCTCATCATTTTTCTTTTGCTCATCATCAAACAGTCCGATTGGACCATGCAATTCTTCCTCATTCATACGTTGAAGCCCAAACTCAGATGGATAGACTGCCACAGACAATATTTGCCCACCTTTTGGTAGAAATGAACTTAGTACGACATACAAATCAACAGCCTACATAACATGATATAACCAAGTCAAATGCAGATAAAGGGGCAGGCATAGAATATCAATATCACAACTCTGCAAAAGTATCTGCAAACAAATACGAGAGAGATAGAAAGTTCATGTTTGAAAGAAGTGCTGTGAAAAAATATCAAAATCTAATTGGCTACAATATCAACTTACAAACGAGCAACAATAGAACAGAAGTGGATTTAGAAAATTAAAATGTTTGCAAAGGAGCAGCAAAAAGGACTTCATCTGTTTAAGCAAAACAATACATACTTCACTAGTCCTTCCAATTAATCTACAAAGTGAACCAAATCCATGTACTCTATCACCTTGACTACAATAACATTTTCGTTCAGTGGATAGCACATTAAGAACAGCCTAATAAAAAAATATCGAACATATTAACTTTAGAAATGGAGACAATATTCAGTTACAGAATTTTGTATCAATTCCTTGAACATTAGTAAGACTTGAACCTAAAATATTTTATGTACTCATAAAAAATAGAAAGGCAGAAAGAACTAACTTTCGATAACAAAATTCTAGTTGGAGTGAAACTTAGTTTAGATGAATAATTGATGGGATAAGCCAAGAAGGCTCTTGGTCCACTTTTTAAGGATTGCCATGATCCACCACCATAAGGTTACATCCCTAGGAGCTATATTCATTCGAAATAACAATTCATCAACAACATACCTTCACGTGCCTCCAATCCAAGTTAACAACTGCAAGCCTGTGAGTTTCCTTGTCAATTTCTGGAATATTTTCCACCTGTCAAAACATGAATCTGTTGAGATAACTTCGAACATTGCAGTCAAATTTACATTAAGTAATAATGGACCACTGAATGCCAACGATGTAAGAATTAAGTAACCCAGTATTTTGAGAGTACCAATTTCCAAATAATCTAAGTAACGAGTTCGTCGTCCGTACTCTGTAGATAAAGCAATAGATTGGCACTAAAAAAACCGACATAGGAAAACGGTAAAGTTATGAATTTTACGATTCTCCCCTCTTTTTTCTTCAAGATCAACTCTGCCAAAAGACATAAATAAAAAGATACAACCATTGTATGTTTAAAAAATTTAAAAATGTTCAAAATGTACCGGCAATTCAGGTGTTTCATCGTCGTAAATCTCTTCAAGATCACCTTCATCCGTATCAGTAGTATAGTCGGATTCTCCCGACTCCGCATCATCATCCTTCGACTCTGACTCCTCGAACTCACTGCTTGAATCAGGTTTCTCTAAACTCTGATTCTTTTTCTCTACCTCAACATTGTCACCAATAGTGTCACTCTCATCCTCGTCCTCCTCTACCTCCACATCTTCCTCGCTGTCATCTTCATTCTTCTCACTTTTTTCTTCAATTTTATAATAATGACGTAACGAATTCTCCGAGTTCTGCTTCTTTGGCCTGCCACGCTTGTCCAATGGAGCCGAAGACGAAGAGAACCTCTTATCTACGAACATTCGGTCGAATCGCGAGTCAATCGCAACCTTTGATTTATGCTTGGGAACATTCTGAAACCGAGGATCAGAGTGCACAGACGAGAACCGAGCGTCAGTAATAATCTTCTTCTTGTCCCGATCGCCAGTTTGCTCCGAGGTCGAAGACGGATCATTTCTCTCATCCTTATTCTTACTCTTCTTGTTCTTCTTCTTTGAACTATCAAAGTTTTTGGAGCCCATGACGGCGGCCACCGGCTCTACGTTGAAACCGGTCGGCGAAAAGCGGTACTAGGGCAGCGCAGATGGTGGAACGCAGTGATAATGGTCGACGACGGGGTTTAGGCTTCTAGGGCTTATCTTTGTACCCTGTGTTTGGACATAGGAATATAGTAACCCTCAGATGATCAAGATTACCATTCACCAAATATAAGGCATTACATTTTTTTTTTTGAAGATATACAAGTAAATGTGAAAATAAAGGAAATAATAATGATTTTCTTTATTTAGAGCGTACGACTTGTTAAATCTTTACCATAAATTTTTGCTGAAAATTTTTCCTATTGAATTTTTTTCTTTTAAAGAGTCTGCACCTTTTTAAAGTTGTATTTGTTTGTCCAAAAAAATACTCCTTTTTACTTATTTTTTATTTTATTTTTAGCCATGACATTATACATTTCATTATTTGAATCCTCTTTTTACATTTATAACGTTATATTCAAAAGACAAAAAAACCACTTGATCGCCCTGTCCAAAATGAATTCATGATTAGAAAAACAATCCATTATGTTTTGTTTATTAGTCGCTTCTTTTGACGTATAGTTAAGAAATTTGGTTTAATTTAGTCTATTTTAATTTGGTCCATATAGTTTTAAAAGTTTCAATCTAGTCCCTATTTCTTTTTATTTCACAAATCATCTCTGTTACATTAAATCCAACTATTTCCTCTTTTTGTTTTCTTTTTCAACACTAAATCCTATTACAAATGCATACGACTTGTGGTATTTTCTTTTTGGGCCATGAATTGATGGCATACGCTTTTTACTTTTATCAAAAGAATTTGTTAAGAAGATATTTCAAACTTAGAATTATTACACCGAAAATTAGAAATATTTTTTTTAATTAATTACCAGGCAGGTGCATGATATGACTATAACTAATGCCTTAAGCTTAAATTGCAAGCTATAAACAAATTGGAAAGCTCTATCCCAACTACCTATTTTCAAAGAGATTCCTCCCTAAATTGATTGGACATATTTAATTTTAATTTAACGTGTTATAATTTGATGAATTAGATCCATGCAAATGCAAATAATTCCAACACACTTTATAAATAAATTAAAAAATAGGGGTGTAATTGGTTAAAATGTTGTTGTCATATTTTTTCTTTTTCTTTCCTTTTTCAACCTTTGAAATATTCATATTTAAAATAGCATTTGATCAAAGATTAAAGTTATCTTCAATGATTAACCGGCTTGTTTCATCATTTTACATAGAATAATATGTGCCTTTGATATCTCCATAATTGTTGTACTAAAGGAAAAAAAAAAGAGAGTATATTTTGACAGTAAACCTACATAAATTTACTCTTGAGACTCTATATTTACAAATAAAATGTTAATTATCTTTTTTTTTCCTCCGAGTTAACAACAAAAATAAAATAGGAGTTTACATTAAGCCCACAATTTGCTAATCTAGCTCTGTTATTATAAAACAAAACTCAAGATAACTAAATTCTTCCCTCAATCTCTCTTGTAAACAGAACTCAAACTTTCTCATAAATCTGTCAAGTATTTTTACTTGGGATCTTCAAAATGAGATTATTTTCACATCCCACTAACAAAGAATTGTAACAAACGTTTGTTATAAAGTAAAATTCATTAGCATACCTTTAGCCTAATATAAGTCATCTCAATCTTTACCCTATTATAATTGAAATAAAGTTCACGGGACAATGTAGCATACCTTTTACTTTATAAAATGAAGAAAGCCCCGTCTCTTTGTAATTTGTATTACCTTTTGAAGAAAAGAAAACTCATTAGCTTTGTAAAAGAGTGAAGGCCGTAGGCCGTGTTTGTTAAAGTGCACCGAAGTATTTGAGATTAACAAAGAAGCCAAAAACTACAACAAGAGGAAGGTTAAATCTTTTTGGGTGTTGAGATCTTTTATCCAAAGCAAGCATAATTATTACCAAAATTTTGCATGATTTTGTCCCACGCCCAAGTCCAAAAGCTGAAGGTTCAAAGAGCAACAGCAGCCAGTGTCGTGCATGTTGTTGGATTAGGAATTGGGATTGCTTCAAAATCACTTCTCCATTATTTGCACTGATGTTCAAAGTTTGGGGGCCGCTATCATGTCACAGCTTTGTTTTGTAACTCTTCTAGCACCTTGCATTTCCCTATAAATAACCCATATTCTTCACTTTAGGATCCCAAGGACTTGTTTTGTTTAATAAAAGAGAGAGTTTAGCATTTGTACCTATATTTGTAGGGGTAATGGGCTTCCTTCCTGTGGTTGCGGTTCTTTTGCTGTCTGTTTTGTCTTTGGGGAGCTCGCTGAGCTTAGACTACTACGAGAAGACATGTCCTGGGGTTGACTTTATCGTGACTAAAGCTGTCAAGGATGCAGCTTACAAAGACAAGACTGTCCCTGCTGCACTCCTCCGGATGCA
This sequence comes from Momordica charantia, assembly GCF_013281855.1. Lineage (NCBI taxonomy): Eukaryota > Viridiplantae > Streptophyta > Magnoliopsida > Cucurbitales > Cucurbitaceae > Momordica > Momordica charantia. The sequence continues at coordinate 20,812,087 of NW_028275157.1, read as the reverse complement.
CTTTCATGACTGCTTTATAAGGGTATCCGTTAGAATAATTCTCAACATGTTGAATAATATCTCTGTTTTTGACAAAACTAAACTGGATGTGTTTTGTTTTGCTTGGGTGAAGGGTTGTGATGCATCTGTACTGCTGAACTCAGTAGGGAACAACAAAGCAGAGAAAGATGGGCCACCAAACTTATCTTTGCATTCATTTTTCGTGATCGACAACGCAAAGAAAGAACTGGAATCCTATTGCCCCGGCGTTGTCTCCTGTGCTGATATCTTGGCTCTGGCTGCAAGGGATGCAGTTGTGCTTGTAATAAATCATATAATTCAAATAATCTTTTGCCTTGGAACACAATGGTTTGAAATTAGGAAGTTCTAAACATTTTATTTTTTCTAAAAGGATATGATTTTGTGTTTGTCTTACAGTCTGGAGGCCCAACATGGTATGTTCCTAAAGGGAGAAAGGATGGAAGGATATCAAAGGCTAGTGAAACAATACAATTGCCATCTCCAAGCTTCAACATTTCTCAGCTGCAACAGAGCTTCTCCCAAAGAGGTTTATCCCTTGACGACCTAGTCGCTCTTTCAGGTAAACCTCATACACATTCAAACTCAGGATGAAAATGTCACTACTAAACATACATCAACAGTATAACAGTGTTGATGAACATACGATACCAAGATAATACAAGATTAAGAAAGAAAATGAATGTCAATCTATTAAAGATATTCTTGTAAGCATTAGCATTCTCAATAACATATGATGCAGGAGGACACACCTTAGGATTTGCTCACTGCTCATCCTTCGAAGGTAGAATCCGCAACTTCAGTCCAGCCAGCAACGTTGACCCTGTAATGAATCCGTCCTTCGCAGCAAGCCTAAGAAATGTGTGCCCAGTAATCCACAAGGCGAAAAATGCTGGCTCAAACATGGATACATCTCCAACCACATTCGACAACACTTACTACAGACTGATACTCCAAAAGAAGGGCCTGTTTTCTTCTGACCAAGCTCTGCTCGACTTTCCCAAGACCAAAGATCTTGTTTATAAGTTCGCTAGCTCAAAGGAAGCCTTCAACAGAGCATTTGTTAATTCTATGATCAAAATGAGTAGCATCACTGGTGGTCAGGAAATCAGGAAGAATTGTAGGGCAGTGAACTAAAAGCTGCTACTTATAGCTCTATTTTGCTTGCTAGACTAATAATCGTCTATTTAAGCATTGGGTGTTTAAGTACCCACAGCTAGCTTGTTTTCAGTACCGTCAGAAGCACAGTACACATGTATTCTTATATTTGATCACCAATGGGATGCCTTTATTTTTGCCTTTATTCTCAAATGTCTCCAATTAGAGATAAAGTTCCCTTTACTATGATGTGTCGACCATCTACATCCATTCACCACGTCTATTTTTGGATTCACCAATTCATTCCCAACTGAACTTCATGGACAAGAATGTAACAGGATTTCATATTTAAGCTACTTCCTTTAAAGCTCAATCACCTGCAAGCCATAAAAACTTGTGCAGGAAACTCCAACATGCATGAAAATTCGAATCAGGATGGTCATTATGAATGTACAAAGGCAAATGAAGAGTGAAATATGAAGCAACAGATAGGCATACAGTCATCCAACTCCCACCATTTTGGGAGTGGGGGGATGATTTATAGGTAATGAAATATGAAACTTAAAAATACATCTCAAGGGACAAGCGGATCTTTCTCTTTCAACCTATGAAGTTAATAAATTATAATCTGAGGTAACTAAATATAAGTATTAAACATAGATTTGGCAGCAACAGTAACAACCAAACCACTTGGTTCAGCTCCCCTCCCCCTTTCCCCGGCAGATTTGTCGGCAGATGTAGAAAGTAACGGACGTTGGGTGAATGATGAGTCACAGCGTTTTTTATTTCAGCTAACACCTGCCGGCAATTTCGCTCGCCACTGCCTCTGGGGACGGTGAGAAATATTGTCCAACTTTACATTATGGACCCACAATTATGCAAAGAGAAATGTTGTCCAACTTTACATTCTGGACCCACAATTATCCAAAGGGATAACTGAGGTAAGGCGGTGAAAAGTTAGCTATTGGACATCATCAAAATGAAGAAACAAAATAGTTAGCTAATTGATGGTTTGTGATTTACAATAGCTCCTGTTAATATATGTAATTTACCACCGCAAAATCACGTATAGCATTCAATACATGTTAACGCTTATACATAACTAAAGTTTCAACTTGCACAAATGCACTGGTTTTTACCGCAGCTATCTCCAAAATTTCTTACCATCTACCATTGAACTTTAATGAGAAGATCACGTAAGTGGAAAGACTAATAAACTTAACAACTCTTACTTCAGAAAAAATAAAAACTTAACTCCACCAAGCTTTAAAGAATTATTGAATGCGACTGTCCTTCGAAACCTATATGACTTAATAACAACTCTCATACATCCACGATGTAAAATTACCGCCACATTGTTTCGCCTCCTTCGATATTTCTCACGAACTTTGTTATTTCACCATAGAAGTCTCCTGTTGCAAGTGGAATAACTTTATAAATCATGGTCGCCAAACTGCCAAAAACTTCCACAAATTAATATATGCATTTTGTATTACCTTGACTGGTTCGCAATTAAGAACAATCTCAGCCAATTGAATGTTGCCACTCAGGTTTGATGCCTTATGCGATGGCATGAATGCAAAGCCATCAAGAAGCTTCTCACACTTCAACCCCCATTTGACCATCAAGAACTCAATGAGATGATGCCCACTACACAATTTGGAGGGCAGTGAATTGGTAAAGGTGAAAAATAATGACAGCAATAATAATTACTATCATAACATAACCACCGTGGCTGTGTCAATTTCCATCATGTAAGAAATAATATCAGTTACCTGCGATTGTGGTAGGTTGTTATAAAGACTGACCCTGGTGAACTTTGGAGAAGAAAGGCCACGGTAGAAAAGAGATCATCAAATGCTTCCCGACAACAAATCAAACTCAAATTTCAGCACATTTTTTTTTTTCCATAAACAAATTAAAGATGGCAGAGTAGAGATGAAATTAGATCAGAAATTGGTCCTACGGTCCTACCACTGTTTTCGTACAAAACATCAGCCCCAATAATGATTGTAGGTCGTAAACTGAATATTGATATGTCCCAGACCCCCCATGTCAGTCCTAGAACCTGCACATATAAGAAACTCGTCACTGTGCCAGATAGAAAACCATTCTTTCAGAAGAAAAAGAGAAAAAAAAAACAAAAAAAACAACTTACAACAACAAGAAAATTTATAGATTTACATTGCAATTGAGATTATTCAGGTCACAAACTCTCCTGATATTTTCCAGCACCTGCAGATTGAAGATTCGGACATTAGAAAGCAAATATGCCGCTCAAACATCTATCTATCTGTCCGCTCTTAACATAACTATCTAAATGAATTTGGTTTCTAAACAAAATCTGGCTCCTCGTAATACGAGAAACTCCCTTGCTTTTTGACGTATTTATAATTCATAACTCAAACAAAAAACAGAGCTAACATGAAGTTCATATAAATTGGTTAATAGAAATTTTTGTGCATTAAGTGGAAATTATATTTTCAGGCGAAGTCACCAAGACGAAGCAATACCTCCACTCTATTAGCATCATCAGTCAACGTGACATCAGCGCCCAATTTTGCCGCAACCAATCCAGGCAATGAAGTACCAGCACCGAGCTGCAACCAATTCGGAGGTCACAGAGTCACCCTAGCCATTAAACTTCCCCGTTATAAAATAATCAAACATATCACTCTAAATCTACTGATTATAGGTTTTCAGGAGACTTCACTGGAAAGAAAATGATAATACACAAGTACCTCAACGACATTTGCACCAGCAAATCGAGTTTTCTGCTGCCAAACATACTCGGCAAGAACAATACTACAGGGCCACACATAAAGGCCGTATTCCTCTTCCGTATTCTGCAGAGTCGTCGAAATTACACACACAGATTGTTAAGGACTCAAAGTTTCTCCGTCTACCGGAATTTTGAAGGAGACAAAAAAAGGAATGAGAGGTGGATTTTGGACACCTCGATTATTGAAACAGAGAAGACCGTTTTTCCGGCGTCGTCTTCGAAAGCGTGACGAGATGTGGTTGTTGAGGAGCCACCGACCGGCGCGTCGGAGTCACCGTCTTCCATATTGCTCGCCGGAGCAGACGGAATCTGCTTCCCACCCGCCGGGGTATAATGAAGTAGAACTAATGGGCCGTCTAATGTGGACTTGCTTTTGGAGCCTTGAGATGGCCCACGATTAATCTCTGATTCACTGGATTAAGGTAATTCATTTAAGAGTGGTGTGACTGTCTTATAAATTTATAATGTTTTTTTTTTATTTTGCTTATTTTATTAGAGTTTGACATAGATATATGATAGTTTCGACTTAATTTCTAAATATATTTTAATTCTTAAATTTTGTTCGGACCACTGTGGTAAGTCTAATTCATTTTCAAATTTATACTTATAAGCACTCGTGGAATTACAGGACATTCCATACATAGCAACCAAGTCTTGAGAATGAGACGTCGGCAAAAGGACCTCAATATCATTATGATTAAAATTTATTTTAATTAACCAGAGTAACTAACTAAATTTTTTTTGTTCAACTAGGTTGAAGATTCAAACTTCCAACTTTTTTTATAAACTTATGAGTATTTTGCCTGGCTAATTAAAATTTAATTTCGTTGGCAATTTTATGACCTAAGATTAGATATACGATATAAAGCACATAACAACACCTTTCCAAAAAATCTCTTACATATACCAAAAAAAAAAAATCTTAACATAACATATATAATTTATGTTTTTTATTTTTGGAAAAAGAAAATAAAAAATGGAATTGGGCCTAAGGCCCAACATGCGGACGATAGGAGGGGAGGGCATTTCCGTAATGTTGCAGGGAAACAATAAACCAGGGAAGGGCAAGGGCAAGGTATCCCCAACCCCAAGAGTTTTCATCAAGTGGGAAGCAACCAAAAACCAAAAGGAGAGAGAGAGAGAGAAGCGTTTCCAGAGAGAGAATTCTGGTTCTGAGCCCTCTCCCTACTCTCTAACACAGACCCTTCTTCTCTCTCTTTCTCTTTCTGCGATCTGATCGCTGAAATTTTTGGAAACCCTTCACATTTAGGACTCCATTTCTTTGTTTCTTCATTTCCGCTATTAACTGGGGGAACTTTTTTTGATCGATTCTGTACATTTTCCCCCCCTTTTTTCGCTCGTCGATTAACCTTGTCGACTTACGTGCCGGGAAAACCCTAACTCGCTGTTCTTTTCTTTTTCTTTTTTACCCTTTTTTTCTTCTTCTTCTGTTCTTATGGCTGCTGCTAATCTTTCTGATAGCAATCCTCCAACGGCCGGAAGCGCCCACCATTCTCGTAACTCCGGGCAAAGTGTGGGCAGCCCCAAATCACGTCGCTCCACACGCTCAGTGTCCTCACCCTGGACCCAGATTGTCCGTGGTGAGTTGGAAATCAATGCGGTCGTTCCCTCCTCACCGTCGAATTTGACATCGCCGACCGCTGTTGTGGAACCGGTCCCTTCGTCGTCTTCTTCATCATCATCATCCTCCCCTTCAGTTGCGGAAGAACCGGTCGGAGAGAGATCAGAGAGTGGGAGTGGATCGCAAGCCAATGTAGGAAATAAGCCCGCGTGGAACAAGCTGTCTAATGGGGCTGCTGCCGAGGTCGGGCCAGTCATGGGGGCTGTATCCTGGCCCGCCCTATCCGAGTCTACTCGGTTCGCAACCAAATCGTCTTTGGAATCGCCGAAAGCTGTAGCTGATGGATCTGCTGGCTCTGCATGCCAGGTTCTGACCTTTCATTTTGTTAATCTACTGAAAATTAAAATATTCAGTTGCTCGAACTGGGTCTTCACACTTTGAAAATTTTTTAACTGCCTCAGACCATATATTATTTATCTCGGTGATCATCTATAACTCTCTCTCGCCTTTTTTTTTTAATTTGGAACCCAATGCTTTATTTTGAATGATCTATTTGAGTATCTTGATTCTTGGCTATGACGACAAAGATAACATGTACTGGCATGGGTTTGGGACGAAACAGCACTTTTCATATCAATCAAAGACTGGGGAAAGACTAGAATATGTTTACTCTGAGAACAAGTTAAAAGGGTTTTAAGAAGTTAGTTTATGGAGTTTTTGGTTTGTTGATTGAAGGCAGCATCAATTAGACATGTGTAATATTATTATTATTTTTTGATAACGTAGTCGGAACTTTGATATCCTATACCCAGAGGCACCTGCACGCTCCCCAAGGCGATGCATGATATTATTTATAGATCTAAATGATGTTAACTCTTCCACCTTCTTAATTCTTTGCAATGGGATTCTTCATTTGATCAATTCACTAGGTTCTTATGGATAAAATGGTGGCAGGGGGCCGATGTCCCTATTAGAATGCTCAATGCTACATTGATACTCTACTGCATTTCCATGTAGAATAAGGACTTACATGGTTATTTGCTATATATATATATATATATATTTAACATTTTGCTAAATGGTTATTGTCTCAAAGTTTTTGCTCTAATGGATGTCTGATTAATTATTTCGAACCTAGGGGATAGGAAATTCACCATCCTCACCACAGAAAGAAGTTAGTAGTGCAACTCCAATTTCAACCCCAACTGCAACTCATCGCCAGAAGTCAATGAAGCACAGTGGTGCTAGCAATTCACATAATGGTGGTCCCTTGCAGCAGTCGGCAATTTCAGGTTCTGTAATTGAGACACCTCCGAGTACTCCTTCGTCTAAGGACCAGATTCAGAGGACCGCTTTTGCCTCACAGCCACATAATGATCATAATAATTATCAACATCAACGCAATTCATTCAGGAGTCGTGGCTCTGGTTATCCACGAGGTGATGGTTCTCACCATCACAATCATGGTACTAGGCGTGATCATGATCGTGGAAACCATGATTGGAATTCTCATCGAAATTATGGTCAGTCTCAAAGAGTTGTTCAAAGATATATAAGGCCTCCACCACCCCCTAGTACTGCTACATTTATTCCTCCACCAATGAGGCCTCTTGGTGGTCCCATACATTTTCCTGGTAGGATCTACACCACTGTTGTTAGCTTTGTGGTCTTTATCATGTGAACTTGCATCACATTTGGATCTTTTTGCAGAATTTGTGCCTTCAATGGTATATGTTGCAGCTCCTCCTCCTCCAGAAGCTCTCAGAGGTGTACCTTTTGTAGCTCAAATACCACCTAATGCAGTGTTTTTTCCTGCCCTAGACCCTCAGTTATGTGCTGCAATAGTCAAGCAGATAGATTACTACTTCAGGTATCATTCATGTCATATTTGGTTAATGGATTACTAAATTTTTTTTCTCATCATCGTCTAGTGTTAGAATTTCGAACAAATTTTAACAGCATCACCTTAAATTTTGTTAATTGCAGTGATGAAAACTTAATTAAAGATACTTTCTTGAGGGGGAAGATGGATGAACAAGGATGGGTTCCAATTAGTTTAATAGCAACCTTCAAGAGGGTGGGTTATAAAAAAATTATATTTAGTTTCTATTTTTTTATATTGCTGATGATACATTGTTTCTACCCATTTCTTATTCTTTTTATTGTATTTAACACCAATTTTATTTATTATTGAATGATAGTATGGTGCCCATTTTCCTGTTATTGGTTTCTTTGCTTCTATGCTTTTTTAGTAAAGATGTACAACTGAAAAGAAATACTCAGTTGGAATCAAGAAGTTGTTGCTATAGTTCCGCCATCATTCCTATACTTAGAAGTCAATTAGAATGTTATTCTATTTGAACAGTTTTCATGAACATGTGCCTTTGTGCTAAATCATGCAATGTAATATCTCTTTGCAGCTGGCTTCTAATATTTGTTCTTTTACGTTCCCATCATTACATGAGGCATGTTTTTATTCTTACCATATCATAGTTATCATCACCACAGTTTTGGGATATGTTGGAATTGAGGATCTTTTTTGTTTTGTTTTGTTCTTTTTTTTTTCCTGGAGGAAACAATTTTTTTTAATATATTAGAAGTACAAAATTAGTGGGACAACGACCTGTCAAGGGAGATTTACAACAAACTATCTCAGTTGGCATAAATCAAAAGAGAATCATAATTACAAAAGGAATTAGAATAGAGTACAACAAGAAACTCAAGAATTTGAGGTGGAGTCCCGAAGTTCAAATCATCTAGAAGAATTTTCAAATATTCTTCTATTGCTCTCGAAAACCAACCTTCCAAAGAACAGTCATTAAGGTAGTTAGGCACAAAGCTTTAGCTTTCCTTTTTAAGTGATGCCAACATGGGTTGCTCAATGGCTTCAAGGCTTTTTTTGCATCAGTGTGCTAGTAGGGAGTTAGGCAGCTCGTAGGGGGTATTGATGCCATCTATAACAAGGCCCCAAATAAGAAATTTATCGTTAAGACCTTTGGCCCAGAAGGACTTGGCCCCAAGTATTTAGGCAAAGCCACTTGATTCTCTAGTCTTAGTGAGATAGTTGACTAAAGGCTAAGAGGCAAGAATACCTGAACAACCCAGCGCCCGAGTCATAGAATCCCTACAATTTTTCAGCCACTTGTCATGAAGGTTCAGAGTGAGGTTGATGCATTAGTTCAATGATGCTGGTACGTGTTTCTTATTCTCCGTTTCCTAGATTTCTTTTCAGAAGTTATATATGGTGTGACATGCGTGCATATGACACTGTAGTTAGGATAGAATGTTCTCTAAATGCTCACGGCTAGTTTAGTTAAACAGTTTAGCTATACTGAGAGACAAGAAAACATGGTATGATTATTACCAAATAGCTTCTTTTGATAAGTCTTATGAAACTAATTCTGCTGGAATAGTTTGGATTTTTTGAACTGGCTGCGTCTGAAATGATGCTGCTTATCACAAAGGTGGAGAAGCTATTATGTGAATGATGATGCATGCACTCTTTTTTAGGGTTTTTATATTGTCTTTGGTTTTCTTTTGCAGGTTCTAGATTTGACTGACAACGTCCCGCTGATTTTGGATGCTTTGCGGACATCCACTCTTTTGGAAGTACAGGTTAGAACTTGTTTAGTTATTCAGTTCTGCAAGCACTACTTTCTCGTGTTTAATAGTGGCAATTGGAAATTTTGTGTTTTGGGGGGAGGGCAGTTGGGGCGGATTGGTCTTAACTTCTTTATTGAGCCCACTTCAAAAGTATTTTGGGTTTGGGTCTAAGTTTGTACAGATAAAATTGTCAAAACACGTTCTGGATAAGGGTAATTGAGCCCACAGGAGCTTTAAGAGGTTTGCATCTTCAGTTTATCAAGTTAAAGGATATTTAAAGATAAATTTTTTGGTTAAAAAATGAGTAAGTCGTTTTGTTTCTCTAATTTTATATCCGAACCTATTATATCTCAGGGGGACAGAGTAAGGAGGCGAAATGATTATAGTAGATGGATATTGCAATCTTCATCTCAAACTCCTGATGTTGCTGCCCCAGTAAGCCCAGCAAACTCCAATCCGGATATGCTGGCGGCTGGTGTTCAGAGTCTCACGTTGGAGACTATTAATCGCAGCATTTCAGGAAGTCGAGGTGATTTTCATGTCGAGGCTCTGCAAAGTAGATCACCTCGGAATTCCAATAGCCAGTCACAGCAACCAGGCACTGGTCAAGTAAGCATCGAGACAGGTTTGGACCACTCCTTTTCTGCAAGGAGTTAGACCTTGTACATGCTGAAGCCCATGTCTTTTATGAGTGGAAAAAAATTAGATGTGGGTAGTACAGAAGACTAAGGAGATAACTTATAACACTGGAGGAGGATGTTCCGAGTTTTGTTGCCTGTGGCGGCCTTCTTGATGCACGATGAATATTTTTTCTCTCGTGTGGCCAAGTAAAGAAGGCAGAATGTGATGAATAAGGAGGCAAAAAATGAAGGTGAAAAAGAGAAACAAACAAATCTAGAAAGTTTTTTTAAAAAATACCCAACATTTTCTTTTAACGGCGACTGAAAGGGGATTCATCATTTTATGGTTTCATAGGATGTTGCCTTTGCTAGTTAAAATTTTCCTTTTTGTTCTCCTTGGTGATGGCATGTATTTAACCATGGGGAATCTTTGCTTCCCCATGATGCTGCTCCTCAGCTGGTTTTTCCTTTTGGTATCTTCGAGCTCGGGGCAGATAACCTCGAGCTGTAGGAAGAAGACAAAACGGTTCTGATAAAAAGGCGAAAATGGTGGCTGATCTTCTTCATGGTTAATATAGAGAGACTGGCTTTCTTTGGATGCTAATGGCGGCCGAGCTTCAACCGCAGCTACTCCATCTTGAAGACTCTTTCTTTTGCTTTCCTTTTCCTTATCCCCCCTTTTCTTTTCATGAAGACTTGTCGCTTGCTCTTAAAATGTCAAATGGAATAACTTTGCATACGGTACTTGCAACTTTTTTTTTTTTTTTTGGATATTTGACTGAATAAAATGCCCCTGTGGGTGCAGGTTGGCGGTTGGCGCATCTTGTTATTAACTTTATTTTCAAATTGTCATTCTTTTAGCCAACCTTTTATGTTTTGGATCATCATTGTGTTTGAAGTGTTTTTAAAAGCAAAGGATTTTTGAGTTCAACACGTTTGGGAGGTTATATGTTTTAACTAGTCAAATTATTCTAGATTGACACTTGAAGTAACATTTTATTTATAAATAGTTTATTTTACGGTGAATCTGGAGTGGTATTTGAAACTTTTTTAAAGGCTTTGTTATCTAATTAGAGACAATTTCTCTTTTAAATTCTTAGTGATCTTTGCCTTTTATGTCGAAAAAGTTTATTAAGTGCTTCATTTGAACTTAAATATTAACTTTTAAAACCTATTCTGAATTTAAAAAGTAGTGTTCTTATTTTAAAAATTTATGAAGATGACCATATATGTGCTAGAATTCTTTTGAAGTGTGCTGAAAATTTAATGAAAATAATTGTAGTGGGACAAATTAGTGAAACAAAATTTAGATCAAGATTTTAAAATATTTTCACATTTTGATAAAAAAACAGTTGTTTCGATTTTCTTTTCTTAGTACAAAATTTGTTATTGATTTACGTTGCATCTATTAGAAATTTGTGGGGTATCATATAGACTTTATTCATTTTGGTCATTATACTTTTAAAACGTCTATTTTTTTACTTTTATACTATTTAAAAGTGACCCATTTAGTCCATGTTTTCATTTTCATATAATTTATTTTAATCACAATTCTAGCATGACACTTCACTTTCTAAATGAATAGAAAATTTAATAATATATATTAAATAAGAAAAAGATTCCCAGATATGGGGAATCTTCTAAGCCATTCTTTTTCTTTCCTTCTCTTTTTTCTTTGGTAGGCATAGGTTTTTTTAATATAGAAAGTATTGGATTCCCAATCTGTAACATACCTTATTTTATTCGTCATTCGTATTCAAAACTTGTTACATACCGTATTCAAAAAAAGAAATCATGTAATTTGTAGATTTATAGATTTCTTTTCGTTCAAAAAATCATTTAATGACGCTAACATAGTTCAACGACATATATCTCTATGGTTGTGAATTCGATCACTCACCCCATATTTTGTACTAAAAGTATCATTTGGTGACTGGGCTGACCTATCAATATACAAACGTCACGGACAATAATGAACCAAAGTTAAAAGTACAATAACGAAAATAAATCACGATGAAATAATTAACCATAAATTTTATTAAAAAATTATATGATTGTTAATACTCATTATAAATTTTAATTATAAGGAGGTAGATGACTGTACATACAAACTTACCAATAAATTAAAATTAATTACGTTTTAAATTCCACGCATGATGAAATAACTCGCCATAAATTCTGCAGAGATCATTTGCTAATATCTAAAAAAATGCGATTTCTATTAAGAAAAAAAGAAAACCTTTTTCTAATAACAAAAATAGAAAAGTTTGATAAAAATAGATAAACAACTGATATGTACAGTACCAGAAAATTTATTTGCGTATGGGCCGGAACCGTCCTCTGCAGCCCATTCCGCGCACGCGGGGAAGCGAGGGCATTTTGGTAATCTTATGTTACATGTAACCATAAACTAACAAGGGCATTATAGAGAGAGAAACGCTTTAGAGAGAGAAACGTTTTAGAGAGAGAAGTTGTTTCTGTTTCTGAGACCTCTTTCTACTCTCCAACAGACCTACGTCTCTCTTTTTCCACTCTGCGATCCGATCGATTCAATGTTTTAGAGAGAATTTAGGATTCTTTGTTCTTTGTTTCTTGCTAGCAGCTGTTAATTCTTCAAAAATTTTGATCGTTTTCTCATTTTTTCGTTTTCATTTTGCCCCATTTTCGGTCGATCAAGCTACTTCGACCTGAAGTAAACCCTAATCCCTAATTTATGATGGCTGCTACTAATTTATCTGATGCTAATTCGGCGACCGCGAGTGCCAATCATTCTCCTCGTCAATCTGCACAAAATATCAGCAGTCCTAAATCGCGTCGGCGCAATACCTCTTCTTCCCCGTGGACCCTGATTGTGCGCGGTGAGTTGGACTCAATCGCTGTTCCGTCGTCTCCTTCTGCTGTTGTTGAACCTGTATCCTTTTCTTCTTCTTCTCCTTTGCCTTCTGCCGTGGTTGAGCCGGTATGTGAGAGTCTGGATGGTGGCAATGGGTCGGCCAGCAACGTGGGAAAGAAGCCGGCGTGGAACAAGCTCTCTAATGGAACTGTGGCGGTCGAGTCTGGGCCTGTCATGGGGGCTGTGTCTTGGCCCGCACTATCGGATTCGGCTAAAACCCCAACTAAAACGTCTTCGGACTCTCTCAAAAGTTTAGCTGATGGATCCGCCGGGCAGGTTTTGTTCTTTCAGTTTTACATTAATGGAGCATTATGAATGTCAGTTGCTTGTAGGGGGATAAATGTTTAAACTGCTGCATTTGTATGTTGAATAAAATGCTTAAATTCGAATAAACTTTATGAGTACCTTGGATAGGCTGAGAAACATTAACCGGTGGCATATTTTTATTCCGATGCTCTTATCAAACAGGTCAGGAAAAGAACAAGAAAATGTGTACTACTGGAGTAACTACAGTCATTTCTTTATATTGGTTATATGTTGAATTAAGGGAGTCTCAATTTACAATTGGAAGGCGTTTTTGTAACTGTCCTTGTGGGCTTTTGTATATTTCATACCATAAATGAAATACTCGTTTCATATCAAAAAAAGAAAGGGAGACTCAATTTATTGACTTCATGTATTTAGTCTTGCTATTATTTTGTATAATAGCGGGCGCTCTTGCACATTTCTTTTTTATTTTGTTATTGTGTAATATATTTGGTCAATTCACTAGATTTTTGTGAAGAAAAAGCTAAGGGGAGAGGATGAACTCTCTGTTGAAATTCCCCATGCAGCGTCTCTTTTCATATTTTCCTTGTTGAATAAGGATAAATATAACTTTCCCTTTTGGTAAATTTTGTACATCAATGGAATTCTCTTATGAGGAAAACAAGGACAGCAGAGATAAGAGTTAGTTTAGTTTGTTTTCTTTTTGTTACCATGAATGTAAGGGTCTTTACCCTTTTATTTTCTTTTCTTTTCGTAATGGTGTGTGTGTGTTTTTTTTTTAATTCAACAAGATAATTCTTATCTTTCTAAATGTTGCACATAGGGGGCTGGAACTCCATCGTCCTCATCAAACAAAGAAGGAAATAATGATGTTGTGAGCCCTACCTATGATTCAACTCTTACTCATCCAACGACCTCACGCCAGAAATCAATGAGGCGTAATGGGTTTGGAAATTCACATAATAGTGGCCTCCCCCAACAGTCTGCACTTTCAAGTCCGGTAATTGATACAACTCCTAATAATGCTTCCAAAGATCAGACACAGAGAACTACATTTGCATCACAATCACATAATGATCATGGTCATCAACAAGCACGCAATTCATTTAGTAGGAGCCGTGGTGGTGGTTCACATCCACGTGGCGATAATTCCCATTATCATAATCATGGTGGTAGGCGTGATCATGACCGTGGAAATCAAGACTGGAATTCTAATAGAAATTTCAATGCTCAGCCGCATAGAGTTGTCCATAGGCTTATGAGGCCTCCTCCACCCCCAAATACTGCTCCCTTTATTCCTCCTCCACCAATGAGGCCTCTTGGGGGTCCCATACCTTTCTCGGGTAGGCTCACATTTTATTTGTGAGGTTCCATGGATTTGATCTATTGAACCTGTTTATATTTGAACTGTTTGCAGATTTTGCACCTCCAATAGGCTCTACATTTTATTTGAGGTTCCATGTTTTTTATCACATGAACTTGCCTTATGCTTGAATCTGTTTGCAGATTTTGCACCTCCAATGGTATATGTTGGTCTTCCTCCTCCTCCTCCAGAAGCTCTCAGAGGTGTACCTTTTGTCACTCCAATACCACCAAATGCAATGTTTTTTCCTGCCTTAGACCCTCAGTTACCTGCTATGATAGTGAAACAGATAGATTATTATTTCAGGTATCTTTGGTGTTATAAATTTAACTTTTTGCCATCATCCTTGTATAGGTGTTAGAATTTTGATTTATTTTTTAAAATAGTGATCGCACCTTATATTTGTGAATTGCAGTGGTGAGAATTTAATAAAAGATACTTTCTTAAGGCAGAACATGAATGAACATGGATGGGTTCCCATTAGACTAATAGCAAGCTTCAAGAAGGTTGGCTGATTAGATGAATTTTTTTATTTATTTGTTGTTTATTTTATTGATATATTTCATGATAAAGTCATGATTGTCTACATTTAATTCAAAAGGAATGTATAATATTTTTTAACTGTAATGATAGGCTAATCTTGATCTTCCTGTTTGTATTCTTCCTCTCTGCATGTTTGTGCATGTTTTCCCTTGTAAGTATTTTTTGAAAGAGCTGTTTTCAGAATGATTTCTTAAAGGTCTGATTACTTTTAGAAGAACTATACACAGTTTTTATTTTTATTTTTTAATATTTTTTATTATTTTTAATGTTTTCCAAACTTTCTACCTTCTATAGCTTAGACAGTAATAAAATAAACATCTTAAACTTCTTCTTTTCTGTGAATTTACCAGTCTTTGAATGGAATCGTTCTTGGAATTGGTTTTCAAATGCTATTTTCAAGCAGGCCTTAGAGGGTTCTTTGGGTGCATTTTCTAAAAAAAATTTAAAAACATAGTTTTGCCAAGTAAAGTTCTGAAAAGTTCTATATTGTCAGTTGTAGCAGCTTCTCTCACTGAAGTTTTCTTGGCCTTCTCCTTCTGAGATTTGTTGTACGGACAATGGTTTAAGAGCTAGTTTTGCTTCTCAGTGTATTTGTTTGTAGTCTGAATGGTTCTTAGTTTTTGGGCTACTTTTGGGTTTTTTGTTAGTTTGTTTCTTCTTATTGTTCTATTTTTACTATTGTAATTCTCCGGGGCTTTCTCTTTCTTGGTTTGGTTGTTCATCTTCACTCCCTCCGGGAGTTTGCATATTGAACTTTTTCTTTCTTTTTTCACCATCAATGAAAAGTTAGTTTTATTTTTATTTAAAAAAAAGTGTCTACGATGTATCTCAAAAATGAAAAAAAAGACCCGAGGCTACTTACAGCAAACATAGAAGAAAATAGCATCATCAGTGGAAACTGAAATAGATATTAGTTCTGATTTTTGGAGATGTTAATTTATCTGTTAAAGAAATCAATCTATAGCAGCATAATTTTGCATATAGTATTGCCTCCTTTTTCTGAGTTTTGGTCTTTTATTATTATTTATATATATATATATATATATATTTTGTCAAATAGCTGCTATTTGGATTTTCTAGATTGCTATATTGTGTAGCTTATAATGAAAGTTAGAACGAATAGTTCTGTGGACCAGAACACATGACATTGAGCTGTTATTATCCTTCAAGAATATGTCATCTCAGCACTCTTTTGCAGGTTTCATGTTTGACTGACAATATCCAACTTATATTGGATTCGTTGCAATCATCCACAGTTGTGGAAACAAAGGTTAGTAATAGATGGCTCAGACTATGACACTGATTTAGACACTAGCTCCATAACCAGCTTTTTCCTCTATGTGAAAGTGGAAGATTTTTATGGGCTCTTGGAATATTTTATTATATGGTCTAAAGTTGGGCAAAGCACACTGATAGTTAATGTAATAGTAATAGTGGTAAAAGGAATAGATAAGTCAATTTTAGGTTGACGAATTTGATCCCTATAGCTTGGATATAGTTTTAATTTAGTCAATCCTCACAAATCATTCTTGTCGTTATCATATAAAATATGTGACACATCTTGTAATTCACACAGCAATGAGCTAATCTCTCTCTTTTTTTTTTTTGGCTAACTACCTTATTTGGTTGTGTATTAGGATGCTAAATAAAAAATAAAGAAAAATGAGTTGCCTTTTGGGTGGGTAAAATAGATTTTCGTGGTTTAACTAAATTATAGGTACCGAATTTGTAATTTAACGTAAATTATAAAAATCATGTTTCCTTTTTTCCTTTTAGGGAGACAAAGTAAGAAGGCGTAATGATTATGATAGATGGATAATACGACCTCCTGCCCAAGGTCCTAATGTCGCAGGCCCTCCAAGTCCAGGAAGTTTCAATCAAGATATGCTGGCAGCTGGTGTTCAAGTTATTTCGCTAGAGAATAATCACAGTAGCACTGAAGGTGGTCAAGGTGATGCTCATGTTGAGGCACTCCATAGTTGTAGGCCACATGAAAATTTGAGTACGCAGATGCAGCCATATGGTGATGATGGTACAGGCCAAGTAAATATCAAGACTGGTTCAGATCATTCCTCTTCTGAAAGAAGTTAGACCAAGTTTGTGCTGAACCCATATCCTTTTGGATGGAAAATTAGACGTGTGTGTGTTGTAGAGACCAAGTGAGGAGATGTTAATGACACGGTTCGGTTGGGGGCATTCTTCTTGCTCGACGAAAATTCTCTTCTCGTGATGCAAGTATACTGGTAAACTGGAGTTGAAGAAGAGGAACATACTCAAGAAAAAGGAAAAAAAAAAAAACACATAAAACTAAAAAACTAAAACACAAGTTACTTTTGTGGTGGAGGAGAGGGATGCATTTTATGGTTTTGTGGGTTACTGTTGGCTGGCTTGTTTCTTAAATTTATATTCATTTTTGGGTTTTGGTTTTTGGTTTTCGGTAATTATGGTATATGTACTTAAGGTGGGGAATTTTGATTTGTTTCTCCATTGGGGCTGCCCCTCAGCTGGTTTTTTGATATCTTTGGGGTCAGAAAAATTCCGAGTTCTGAGACGAGAGAAGACGACGATTCTGCAAAGGAACTCGAAGGCTGGCTTTTGTTCAGAATGATGGTAAATCTAGAGAGGTTGGCTTTTGGTTGGATTTTGTGGAGGCTGGGCTACAACCGCTGTCTTGTCTTGAAGTGAAGGTTCTTTCCATCTTTCTTATTCTTGAGACTCACCCAGGCGTTTTCTCCATAAATATCTTTCTACTTTAAATGCGATATTAGGAACTTCTGAAGATTCGACTGTTCTGAACATCCTTTTCCAATTGATATTATTTTGCTCGAAATGTCTTTTCATTTTATTTATATGTTTGGAACAGTAGTTGGAAATTAGGAATTTTCAATTCGATTATTACAGTGCTGCAATTATTCCCTAATTTTGTGGGTTCGTTCATTCCTCGAACTCTTGTTTGTTGTGGTTGCTATGGGACAGAGTTCAAGAACTATCCATATGTGGCTGAAATTCAGCTGATTTGAATTATCTATTATAAGCCCTAATCTCATAATTTTTTGTTAAATACCAAGATCAGTAACAACCTTACTTGAACAGGATGTGTTCTATAAGTTGTACAACTATGTCCTTGAGTTCTAAATCTTATGGTTTCAGTCCATTGAAGCCTCTCAAATGTCGGCCTTGATTTCATTCACACGTGGTAGTTGATCAATATAATAAAATCTATAACATCTAATATTAGCTATTTTTTGAAAAGGGAAAAAACCCCTTGACATAAACATGATTTGGCAAGGAAGACGATTGCTGCTAGGTGCATAGTTCTCTGGAAATCTCTTATTTTGTACCTATTGAATGCTTAACAACAAATACTAGTTAAAGTTCATAAGGTTACTAGTCCAACAAATACATGTTAAGTTCTTTAGTTATTAGGAGTGACAAATCTCGCATCAATTCTCTTTCCGGATGAGCATAGTTCAACGGTAAAGACATATAACTTCTGTGAGTTGAAGGTTCAAATCTTCACTACTAATAAAAAAAAAAAAAAAAAAACTATTCTCTTCTCTCTTATCTCTCTCTAAGGTTACCAGGAACCATAAAGAAACAGAGGAAAACTTGCAGTTCAGTAACCAACAACATGAAAGGAAGTGAACCATATTACCATCTCCTCGGTAAGCACTTCTGTTGTTTGACCATCATCATCTCTCAACCAGAACTGGCAGATTGGACAGGTTTTCTGGCATTCATGGAACCACCTCTTGATGCATATCTTATGAAACTCATGTAGGCAAGGAAGACGAAGAACTCGTGATTCCTCTCCCTCCATTACTTTCGACAAACACACCGAACACCATTCCCTGCCCACAGCATCATACAAGGTAGGATGTGCCAGAGCTTCACAACCTTCCTTCTTGGCCCTCTGCTTAACATGTGATTCAATAACATCCCCACAGAATAATGCATCCTTGATTCCTGGATACAGTTTGAGGACAACGAAGTTATAAAAGGAGGAGATTATCTTCCTGTACACCATGCCGTTAAAGTTGAGAAGGATATTCGGTTAAAGTTCTTTAATGGGAGATAATTTGGTCTGTGGAAGGGCGGGTAGATTGGGAAAAAAGATCCCCAAATTTCAAACACAAAGTGGTTGCACCCAAACGAGATTAATCCTCTTGACCTTTCACGTTATAAAATCAAATGCAGGGCTAAATAAAGCTCCTACCTCATGTCGCATCGATATAAACAACACTCCATGCCTCCTGACTTGATAACCAATTCATGAAGGAAACTTGATCGAGAAACACCACAATCTCATGAAAAGGAAATACCAGCCACCCTGCCCCTACGATAGAAACCAGAGAAGACAAATGACAAATTATCTGGACAAAATGGTGCTAACTTAAAAGCACAAACAAAGTTGAAGGCTTACGAGATTGTGGCACAGCACAACTTTCAGGAAAACAGCCACTAGACCCTAGCAAAAAGAAACCTTAATTTAAGCGCTTAAGTGTTCGATGCTTGATGGCCATTGAATACTCTACGTGCTTTCTTCACCACAATTGTGATTTTAATAATGATGCAAGATGAACTAGCAAATTTCTCCATCAGAGAACCAAGTACGTTCGGGCAGAAAATAAAATCAATTATAAACAAGTAATATTGATTTTGATCCACTGAATCATTGTCGTCCTCAGTATGTTCCATCTACAATGAACGCAGTGGTAATACAATTCCTACCATAATGCATGTTTATTATATTGGCATGCATCTTCACCCAAACAGAACATCTTCAGAAAGATATGTGATCAATGAACTATGGCTTCCAGGTAAGTAAAAGCTAAAGGAACAATTGCCTATAATGTGTTTATTATTCATTAATTAAGAACCCAAAAGGAACAAGGTCACTGGGACGGTATAATTCAAGGCAAAAAGGCCTCCTTCAACAGGAATATTAAGCCCTAAAGTTAAGGAGATGACATTATGGACGACAGGAAGAAATTGTAGACGACCCAACAACTATTTAAATTACACCCGGACAATTCAGCGGAAGCCCAAAAGTACAAGCCTCTCTAGATAAAGAAATCGACTATTTTTAACTTCTCAGCAGAGCAGTTCAGAGAATATTCTCTTGTTTAGTTTGACAATAACAATTTAATCGCAAGAAAACAGTACAGAAGTATGGAGGACCAGGGGTCTAATCTGACTATTTTATTGGGCATCGCCAGCAAATTTCTCGCTCTAAAGTGGACATTTATGAGCGTAAACATACAAGTTTAGTGCCATTATGTTGACATCTCTTCTCATAATTCAGCTCAAGAAACAAAAACTTGCCAAATACTGCTCATTTTTCACGATCCTCACGTTTCAATGCATCATCAGTTTCAATTATCCTTCCATCCCTAGGCACCAAGCAAGGAATTCCGCCCTTTATCTAACATAATCATAAGAAAGACGGATGAATTACAACATAAAATAGAAACAGGTATATGTCTTTTAGCCTAACTCCCACAAATGAGGGAAGAAAAAAGGGAAAGAAACCCAATGGTTCCCTTCTCCATGCTTCCAAAAATTACTAAACACTGCTTTCTGGTTCATACAGCCACTCTTACTACCTACGCTTGCAAAATTGAGAAAGATTTAATTTCACTAATCGAACCAAGAGTGTCACGATCCATGAGTAGCTAGATTAATATGACTCAAAGTCACTGTAAGCCTTCGCTATAAATGTTCCAGAAACTGAACCAGAGCGCTAACATGGAAAAAGAAATTTCTAAATGAAATCAGAAAACGGCTCAAGATGAACAAATAGACTGGAATCCAAAATCTTGCATAATTCAAGCAGATACATTCTCTTTATGTACTTACAGGGAAAGAAACACCAATCGTATCGCTAATTAGAGAATTCGACGCCTCGCAATACCTAACGGCAAAAACGCACAACCAAACAAATTATGCACGAGGAATTTGCTAGAAGGACAGAAAATTGTGGAGTACAAATCGAATGATCACCTCAGCGGTTGCTTCGTGAGCGGGCAGACCAGGATCTCAGAGAGAGTCTTGGTGAGACCAGAACCCGCATCTTTCAGAAGTGCTCCGCTTATTCTCACCATTTTTACTTCGAAGAAAGTTTTGATTCAGTTTTTCGCGGTCTGGATTTCTGCTTCAACAGGTTTAAATCCACTCCGGGGCGAACATAGGAGACTACTCGGTAGAAGGGTTCCTTTCTTTCCCCCCAAAAAAATTATTGTTAGTTTTATACTTCTATTTTAGTATTTTTTTTGGAAGACTTTTATTTAAAAAGAAAAATCAAAATAAGTTTATATATATATATATATGTAGATATTGATAATTTGAATGATTTTTTATAGCAGGATGTAGCTTATATCGACTTTTATTTTTTTTTACACAAACATAATTCATTTATTAATACTTACTTGCAAATGATATTGAAAAAGGCTGATCCCTATCAATTTTAATTTGATCCTTAACTATACATCATTTATTTCAATCAAAAGATTTCATTTTTTTTAAAATAAAGTCTTTTAATGAAAATATAACATGACATTGGGTTTAGAGTCAAATCCTTTTAATAGGAAATTTAGAGTTAAATTGAATAAATAATATACTTATCAAATGATTCTATGACTAATACTTTATTAATAATTTGATGGTTATAAAAACTCAGTCACTTATAATAAATAAATAATAAACGAATAATTTGGTTTTTATTTCTTTAGAATGAGAATGATAATTTCTTGAAAATATTAATCTTAATCATTTGAGTTACTCACTTGACTTATGTTTTAGGTGTAATAATTTAATTATATTACTTACATGTTTGGGTATTTTTATGGTTGGATTTAAACCAAATAAAAAATTTATTGACTGAATTTTGGAAGATTAGATTTATTTTTTATTTAGATGGGAATATTAATTTCACCTTCGCAAAAACTTAAACGAACAAAAGAAGAAAAGTATTTTTATTTCTTCTTCTTCTTCTTCTTCTTCTTCTTCTTCTTCTTCAGTTCTTCCCTATTGCGTCGCCGTCAAACGCCGTTTAAAATTTTTTCCCATCGCCTCCAAAGGGCAACTTTTAAACTGCAAGCCCACGACGAATATGCGTTAATGGCGGAAACTAAGTGGAAGAAGAACAAGAACAAGAATTTGGTACAAGTAAATCAATGTCGCATCGCAAATGAATGGCAAGGATTTCCACTCGACAACTCCTTCACTTCAGACACGCCACCCTCTCTCTGCCCTATAAATCCATTAGTCGATCTTCGTCTCCATTTTGCTCTTTCCCAGAACCAGATCTTAATCCCCCTAGACATAACCGAAGCTTCTCGCTTCTCCAATCATGCCAGAGCATAAGAGAATTGCTTCAAATCCATGGCCATTTGATCACCTCAGGACTTTTCAACCACCATTTTTGGGCCAATAGAGTTCTACTGCAGGCCTCGGAGTTTGGCGATATTGTTTATACTATTTTGATCTTCAGGCGTATAAAAATTCCCAATACCTTTTGTATCAATAGAGTCCTCAAGGCTTATTCTCTCAGCACAGTTCCTCAAGAGGCTGTGTTCCTGTATTTTGAATGGCTTGGTAATGGGTTTCGGCCAGACACTTACACTTTTCTGTCACTTTTTTGTGCTTGTGCGAGTGTTGGTTGTGGGGCATCTGGGCGGAAGTGCCATGGACAGGCCTTCAAGAATGGGGTTGACTGTGTGATGGTTCTGAGGAATAGTTTGATTCATATGTATGGCTGTTGTGGGGATATCGAGCTCGGTCGCAAGGTGTTCGACGAAATGTCGGCGCGGGATTTGGTATCTTGGAATTCGATTGTTACTGCCTATGCAAGGATTGGAGATTTACATACTGCCCACGACTTGTTTGATGAAATGCCTGAGAGAAATGTTGTCTCTTGGAACTTGATGATTGGTGAGTATTTGAGAGGTGGGAATCCTGGCTGTGCTATGAAGTTGTTTAGGATTATGGTGAAGATGGGAATCAGAGGGAACAGTACAACAATGGTTAATGTACTTGGTGCTTGCAGCCGATCGGCTAGGCTGAATGAAGGAAGATCGGTTCATGGTTTTATGTACCGGGCTCTGATGAAGTTTTGCATATTTATCGACACGGCGTTGATTGACTTGTATAGCAAATGCCAGAGAGTGTCGGTTGCACGTCGAGTATTTGACAGGATGCTGAATCGCAATTTGGTCACGTGGAATGCAATGGTTTTGGGGCACTGTCTTCAGGGGAATCCTGAAGATGGACTTGAGCTGTTTGAGGAAATGGCTGCCAAACTGAGAGAAAGAACTGGGGAAACAGACCATGACAAGAAGTACGGGCGAGACGAAGGTAAACGAGAAGTTTTCCCAGACCAAATTACATTTATTGGCGTTCTCTGTGCCTGTGCCCGGGCAGGACTGCTGAAAGATGCAACCAGTTATTTCGATGAGATGATTAACGTGTTTCTTGTGAGACCAAATTTTGCCCATTATTGGTGTCTGGCCAACGTTTACGTTGCAGCAGGGTTAATTCAGCAGGCTGTGGAAATACTGAGGAACATGCCTGGAGATAATGAGGACTTTTCATCAGAATCCGCCATATGGATCAACTTGCTCACTTCATGTCGCTTTGCGGGAGATGTTTCTTTGGGAGAACAGATCGCAAACTATTTGATCAACACAGAACCTAAGAACGAATCATACTATAGACTGCTTCTGAATATTTATGCTGTAGCAGGGAAATGGGAGGATGTTACTAGAGTTAAGTTGTTAATGAAAGAAAAAAGACTAGGAAGAACGCCGGGTTGTAGACTGATCGACCTAAAAGAGATTGTTCACAGATTGAAATTTGGAAATCTTCTGCAAGAAGGGATGGAGGAATCTAATACAGTTATGCTTAAACTTGCTAGTGAGGTGAGTTTATGGTCAAATATTGCTGCAGGGCAATCAGATATTGGAGTTTAGAACCATTTGCTACTAAGATAAGATGTGTAGACACACGACAGTTTACACAAAGATCCCGTTGCTTAATGTCTAAGATCCCAAGGGTTTGTTCCTGTATCACGAAAAAGATGATCCGAAGCTAGACTCGCAGATTAAGGCGATCTCCCGAACATATCTTGATAACAGCTTGCTTACAGCTACCCGACAGAACTGAACTAACAGTCCTGCAGAGTTATGCTTTTACATCATATGATAGCTGAGAAAATGCAGAAAGAGGTCTGTTTCCCCTGCTCTTCAGCTGAAAATGTTGGCTATGCCACCTTAGTTTCTTTAATACAGCCTTATGGATTTGTGGTGAAAGCTTTCTCTTCAACCTAGCAGCATGTGAAGTGAAGGTGGAGCAATAATAGTTATAACATTTATTGCTCATCTGAATTCATAGATGATTTTGTTGAGCAACTTTTCTTATCTATTTCTCAATTCAATTCTGTTTCAATTCATTTTGATTCTCTTGGAATAATGGGAACTAAAATTTTTCAACCGTCAAGCTTTCTAACTTGATTAGATGACTCTAACTCCAAATGGTGTGAGCCCCATCTTACTTCTGAAAATATTTGCCTCAGAGAGTAACCTAATTGCGGAGCCATCGGCTGCTTCTGCACAAAACTCTACAGCAGTCCGAAGAGAGGCTATTCAAGCAAGATGAATCATAAGAATGATGGTTCTCACTAACTCAATCCACATGAATCCACATGAATCAAAGGAGCAACTTCCTATTTGGATAACCAGAAAAAGGAAAGAAAATCTTTTGACTCTATTCGTGTGTTATTTATCCCCACTGTCTTGCACAATTCAGAGTCAGTCACAAGTCACAACAAGATCAAATCCTTCCTTCATTTATGAATATTTATTATACAGTCTACATGCTTTTTTCCCCTATATACTGAGAGAACTGTTCACTTTAGAGAGTATTTGTTACACTATGTACAGACTTTACAGATGAAAAGAGAAGAAAAAGAGCCAACCTTACATGGGGTTAATCAATATCAAAGAGACCTAGCAATATTTGTGTTACAACTTAAATGGAAGCACTACGTTCAAGTATTTTTATTTCCAAAGCGACTGGATTTTGTTTTCGGTTCACTTAGGATTCCATGTATTGCAAGGGTGGAGGGCTTGTTGTTATATTCTCTGGACCTGCAAGTCAAATTTTGAATCAAACATTTGGGAATGTCTTTGCAGGCATGCAGCACTTACAATTAAATTGGATTTTGATACTTGAACTTTCATATTTGTCATATTTGGTCTTCATATATTTTGAAATGATTTGTTTTTGTATATATTTTACCTAAATTTTAGGTTGTTCATATTCATACCCTACCAAACTATACTTGATACGTGTAGCTTAAAATATAAATCTACGTGGCTTTATGTAAAATTGGTCAAATGTATTATAGAAATTTAACAACAATGACTTAAAATAAACATTTACATTTATCTCAAAAAAAAAAAAAACTTTTACATAAAAATCAGAAATCAAAATAAAATATTTGAAACTGTAAAAAGCATGATATTTAAATAGGATCAATATAAGTGTAAGTAATGCGTTGTAAAAATGTAAAATGTTGGAGCAGAAAGGACATACTACAAATCCCTCGCAGCTCCACTTCTCGCCATTCTTGGACGAGGGCACAGCAGCAACACATCAAGTGAGATAAAAAATCATCAATGAGGCCTCCCTACCAAAGAAGGTGAACAAGAAACAAAAAATGTAGCTCAAAGCCTAAAACATTATGTATTAACGAATTTACGTGTAGAGACATGACTAGCAGGCAGTAGCAAATATTCGGATTCGTAACCTAAGGTAATATCTGCAGAAAAACAAGTCACAAACTATGACGACTCTCTCCCTCCTCAATACCAGAAATGTAGAAATGGAATACATATCCCTAAAAACAAACACCAAAAAGAAATCGAGCGAGAGAATTTGGAGCAAGAAGAGTTTCATAATGATTTTCATGAAGCATCCAAGTAATTTGATAATTCATCATTGGCATTTTTATGAGATAAGAGCATCTACGCTTGCAAAAGAAGCATATTGCTGCACCCGCCATCCACTCTTACATGAAAAGAAAAGGTCTTAATTTACAAGTTGGAACATGAGTTACCTTGATATTTAACATATTCCGGAGTTTTCGTCGGACACAGCAAGTGTAACAACAGCATGAGAACACCAAATAATATGCCATCAGCTCGTTGCATGCATCTGCTGAAGCTGATAATCAAAGAAAATGTAAGATTCATTTTAGCTTTGATACGTTACAATGCATGTAAGTAATTCAAGACGAAATTAAACAAAGTTATCATTGTTGGCTCATCCAAATTTCAACTTTTGAAACCAAACACCAGAGCAACTTTTAGAAACTTGAAGTTCTGGAGCTTTGAAGAGTAAATAAAATGTATTCCTTTTTTTTTTCCTTGTTCTTTCCTGCATCATATCTGACAAAGTGATATTCAACAAATTTAAAATTGACCGTGTTCATTGATCACTTACACACGTGCCTGTTGGCAGTGACGGAAGCAACCTTTGACAGTGTCCAACAAGGACAGAAAAATGTCTTTATACCTGAAATGTACAAAAATAATTTGAATGAAAATCAAAACGTATGCACATACCACGCCAATAACATTTTTCAAACGTTATTGTGCATTAGTTTGGCCAATCTACGTTTAATCAAATTAATCACTGCACAGTTCTCAAGAAAAAAAGTGAATCTCTACACAGTAGATGGAATGGAAGGAAGAAACGCACAATTTTTAAAAAAATCTTTCGCCTTTTACAATTAAAAATACTACAAAAAGAATTCAATGGCCATGTATGTTTGCGAATGCTTGGTCCCACAAGTTAACAAATGGAAATTAATGTTTGATTTACTTCAAAGTTGATGTCAGGAATGCACAGCCATAACATATAAAGGAAAAAGACTGAAAAAATGGTGAAAATTCAAAGGTCAAGGTTACATTTTGCAGTTATAGATGAAAGTGATTCAATATAAGATAATATGACATTTCAGGAAATTGTAGCAGGATAAAGGAGAATAATTTTAGTTTGTAGATCTTTTGAAGCATGTATATGAGACCCGAATTTATTGTCGCTTGAATGACAAACTATAACCAGTCAATAATAAAATAAAGGACACTCTGCAGTGAGATGGACGTACAAAGATAAGGTTGTGAACAACAACCAAGCAAATCAGCATGCCATTTTTCATGTTGACAATTGCTGGATAGCAGATCGTGTCTTGATAAAACTGATGAGACCTGTCTGAAAGAAAAAAAAAAATGGAACAGAATCCACCATATGGCAGACTTCAAGAAATTCAATATGTTAAGAATAAACGACATCAGAGTCAAATTCTGCTTGCAGACATTACTTATATTAGTTAAATAACTTATCAAGACATTCTAGGCCTGATGGAAATGGAAGGGTTTAGAACTTTTAAAACAGATATCACATATGAGTTAGCCACCGGACAGGGGACTTGGCCCTTGAGGGTTTTAAACGATACAACCTAAATTTGGTAAAAACAACCCAAACTATGTAACTTTATACAAGTTAGAAGATAGAATATCATCTGTGACTTCCTCAGGCTTTCAGTAAGGGTGTGTGGTTTCAACTTTCAAGTAGTAAATTGGAATAAATAGTAAAAACTTTCCATAGACATGCCCAAAAATGCAGAAAGAAAGGACCAAAACAATAAACAAGCCTACCTTGCCGTACTGGCATCTCTATTCTTGTGAAAACTTTCATCATAAGCATGAGTAGTTTCACCATTGGCATCAGAATAATGATATTCAAGTTGTGTCGGAATGCCTTTCTGTAAATCTTTTTCTACAAAATAATTAGCAGACAAGGCTTCTGTGATATCAAATAAACGTTCAATTATTTGACATTGGCCAACGTCCATATTAGATTGAGATATTTGCAACTCAATCTGAAGTTTTTCATTTTCCATTTGAAGCGCATCATGTAGGCCCAAGTTTGGGTAGGAACGAGAAAGAGTTTTTTCCAATATGGTAGCATCGTTTTTGGTAGAGTCAGGTTTGAGGATCACATCCTGGATCCTTCTGTCATCGTCCTCAAATATATACTCACATTGATGCTTTTCAATATCATCAAGCCTCTCCTGAGAAGAAAAACAGAGAAAAAAGCACAAGCATTAAATTACTAGGCATCATTTTCATTCTTGCATTCAAAATGAAGATAGAAATGATTCATATTAAGAACGACATTAAAATAAATTTCGTTCATTTTGATACTAAAATGGGTTTCCATAATCCAGTAACCAGTTATGTAGTAGAAAAGTATCCATAACAATAACAATAACCAAGTAAGAGAACGGATATGCAAATTCAGACAAAACAGCGGAAGTTTTGAAAAACTGACGATCACAAAGCAAAAATACAGTAAAAGGAAATGAATTATTACTCTGACTCGAGCATTGTCCACCAGATTAATCAGAGGGACCAGCCGCAGATATCTATCGATTTCACTTTGAGCCTTCCTAAATTGGTAAACAACGTTCCATCCCATAGCCAGCAAATAGAGATAGCTACGATCCTGGCAGCTATTGATCAAAATGTATGATCTTCTTAAAGCATCCTCTAGCTGCTCGAGAGGCTCTCGAGTCTCTGGATATTTCTTCAGCTCTGATATCTTGAGTTGATCCAGTAAGTTCCCGATCAACTTGAGATGCTGTGCAAATTGCTTGCAGTTCTTCTTGTGCATCCTGGCGGTGTTTGCTGCTCTTACAATCATTGAAATCAGCTGAACTGCATTGATACCTGTCAGCTGAGCCACACCCGCAACGTCCCCAAGACTGTCCCACGAAGACATACTTAACCAGTCTAAATGTTCTTAGAAACACCACTGCCCATGACCCCCCAGAATTTCCAAATTGCTGACCAATAACGTAACCAAATTCAAATTTTCTTTTCCTAATCAGCAAAAGTTGGACTCTGGGAATCTTTTAGGGACAATCTCTTGACTATAGCAGAAAAGTAAGCAATCTTAATTCCGATTGCCAGTTCTATATGAAATCATTGGCATTAATAAATGTCTTCAATGAATATGGATTACTGCGCTTGATTGTTAGACATAAGCATTGCAATGAAAACTACCCCACAAGATCATCTTAGAAGTTCAAACCTCCAGCACGCAGTTTACGGCTGCACACGAAATTATCCGAATAATTTCAAGTGGAATTTCAAAGAAGAAAAAAAAATATATGACCATGTATACAAATTTTTCGAAAAGAAAGAGAATACAGTTCGTCTCGTACTTCTACACACCGACCTTCTTAGCATAACAATAACGATGACGATAACATAACTTGAACTTCAACTGAACTTGAAATTGCATTCGAAGCATAATATGCAGAACAATAAGCACGAAGCAACATGCTGAAAATAAAAAACTCAACTAATTCACAGAAAGCCGAATGGTTTCTGCACTGAAGAGGCAACAAAGCTATGGTTACTCACAGTGACAAAAATAATTTAGCACTATCGTTTCTTCTGGTATTTCTATAGGAATTCGGAAAATTCAGAGCAGAGACCTCTGAATCATGCTGATCACCGTTTGAAGTCTACTTCCTCCGCAATCTGCAATCCGCACTCACGGTTTTCCCAGGACGAATGTGATTTTTGCTGCGCTTTTTTGCAGAACCGCTCTCCCCACACGCACGCCATGCGAGTTATGGAAGCAACTATCTTGGTGCGTAACCAGCGGAAAAGCCCTTCGTTTATTTCAAATTGCGACATTGCCATTCCCGCGAAATACACATTTATTTATTCTTTACATAAATCGCACGTATTATTTAATTGTAAACTAAATCTTTTTTCTTTTCAAAAAAGAAAAAGAACTGTAATTATATATTTGCATATAACACTTTTAAAATATTAATTATACAGTTAAAATGCACTTGCATTAAATCAACAATTTAATTTTTCAAGTTTAGTTTTGTAAGATTTAATATACTTTTAAATTTGTAATAATAATTGAACTTCTTAATTTTAATATGTAGATTAAAATTTATAATCATTTAATCCATAAATTTTAGACTATAGTTTAAATGTTTAGAAGAAGAAATTGAAGTATTTCTGCTGGGCCATCATCAGTGTACTTGAATAATTGGAATTTGAATATTCTAAAAAGAATTGAATTAGAATTAATATATCGGCAAAGCTCAAAACGACGTAGCAACGTCCTTTCTGGTATGGGATTCGTGACCTTTCAACCCAGCTTTGGTCATTTAATTTGGTTTTTGCTTGCCTTTGAACTGACAAAGCATTTTAGAAACCCTTCACCAAAAAGCAACGTTATCCTTGACCATAATTATTAAGTAATACCCTCAAACTTTTGCAAAAATTCAACTTCCAACCAACAATTTATTTTTCTCTTATCAATTTTCTTTTCTAAAAGAAGAAAAAAGATTAAAAAAAAAGTTTGAGGCAGCTTAAAGACTCCTCTATGTTCTACCTCCACGTTTCAGATGCTGTTTCGCTTTCAGTCTTTTCAGATCGGACTGTCTTCAAGACTTGCTAAATCATAATTTTGTTTACGTCCTTAAAGTTAAAAATGACTACTTTTTCGATCTATATTTTCATTAGATTAATGATTAAGTTTTTAAATTTAGTTTATAACAATTTAATCTTTATATTTTTAAAATTGTAACAATTTAACCTATGAACTTTTGTATATGACAATTTAATGTTTATAGTTTAAAATTTGTAACGATTTAGTCTAGTCCTATCATGAAAAATATTGTTGAAGTTTAATGGAATTTCTTATATAGGTAGATCATGACCAAATGTACTTATAAACTCTAAAAGGACTAAATAATTACATAATAAAAACCGACACTTAATTTTGATGAGATTTTTCATAATATGGACTAAATTATTGCAAAAATATAAATACATGGATTAAATTATTACTGACTTGAAGTATAAAGACTAAACTACTACGGATTAAAGTTCAATAACTAAATCATTATTTAAATGAAAGTTGCGTGATCAAGAGTAATTTTCAACTGTTTTGTTATTAAAATTTATAATTTTTCAATTAAAATTTTGTTGTTGGTAAGCTTTAAAAATATAATTGTGATGAAATTTGAATATAGTTTTTAAAAAAAAAAAATTTAAAAAATAGGTGGGTCATTTTCGGGATATTAAAAGAGGTAGTTTTTTGTAAAGATCAGATGAAACGAGGAAAATGTTAAAACTATTAAAGATGAAATTATTTATTTAGACATTTAAAAGTAGGAAATAATTTAGGCTTTTTAATTAGAGGGAAAGTAGCCCACAATTAGCACAAATTTAGCCTTATAGGTCTGGGCCCTGCCCCAAACAAAAATTAAAAACTTGTTTCCAAATATTTATATATCTTGAATTAAAAAAAAAAAAGAAAAGAAAAAAAAAAGAGAAATCAATTTTCACGTGATATTTAACTCTTTTTCTTCTAATATATGGCTAAAGAGGAGCCAGTCAATACACCTTTTGGATGTGGTAACAATAATTTCCTTTTTATTTCTTTACCATCAGAATTGGAGAAAATGTCAAAAGTAAAGTTTACAGTAGATACACTAATACAAGGAGAAAATTTAAAAATTATACAAGATAAATTTAAAAAAATTAATCATGTGACAGATCGATATCAAAATAGAAGTATATATTATTGAATAATTTATGGGTCAAAATAATTAGCGAACAGTGTTTAAAATGTGAGTGGTGAGAATTTTGTAGGTCTTTTGGGAAGGGTGGTAACTATCCCAGAAGATGTAATTATCGGCGTCGGGGCAGCTGTTTAATTTTGTCAAAGGGTTACACAGAATGCTGACCTCTATATTTCCTGTGCCACAGCACCCTTTTTCCACTTCCTCAAAACCTGAATCATAATTTACACTCGTCACAGCCCATAAGGTCATAAATTAAATATATATTCATTTATAAATTTCAAATATTTCATACATATACTTCAACTTATTGTTATTTTTATCTCTATTTACAAAATTGTAACACATTTTTTTTTTCAATGAAAACCCTTTAATATAAGTTTATGACTACATTATAAGAAATTTAGTTGGGTGAGTATCATGCTAAATTTTTATCAAAATAAATGAAAAAATAAAAATAAAAGAATTGCAAAGTACATGGACAAAAATAAAATTATAAATTAAAATGAACAAGAGTTAAAATGTATGAAGATCAAATTTGACATTTTCAAAATACATAAATGAAAATAAACCAAAACCAATGTATAGTACACGAGGCATACATGTTTCTTTTCCAAATTTAAGTTACATTTTTTGTTAGTACAAACATGTGGGGTGGAGGTTCGAACTAGATAGGTACCTTAATTACTTAAGCTATGTTCGATTTGGTTTTAGCTCAGTTACTTATGATTAATAAAATAAATAAATATATATTAATAAATATATATATATTGGAATACAAAGGACTACTTTTTTTTGAAAAATATAAAGGACTAAAAATAAGACTTGAAAAACAAATTTAGTAAACGAAATGAAGGAAGAGTTACCATATTGGTCAGGTTTTTGAATGAGCGCAAGTAACGGATTGTAGATGTCGAGATAAACAAATTTAGCATCTGAATACTTATTTCCCATCGACGTTATCAACGAAGATAGCTTCGAATTGAAAACCAGTGCCGCTTTGTTGGCGGCCTCAGAGCAGCCTCGAGCAACGCCGCCGCCTAGGGTTCTCTGTGACGGAACGCAACCGATCGCCGGCAAACTGAGGACTCCGATCCGTCTTCCTCCGAGCGCGTATAGCTGCTGCAAGAAACCGGAAGCCGATCCGAGCATCAGATCGGTGTACGCCGCGACGTCGTAATGGAGTCGCCGGAACGGAGTGATGAAGTAGGTGTTGGCGATGTCGTCGCTGCCGGAGCATACTATGATTACGCTTTTGGACAGGATGGGGGCCGCTCTTTCTTCTCCGACGGCGGATTTTATCTTCTTTATGTATTCTTTGAACATCTCCAGTTGATCGTTTAGCGACAAGACCGACTGGTTTTGGTATCTTGTTAGCAAATTAAAATTTTATTGACGAAAAATAAAATATTAGTTCTATTTATTATTTTTGTGTACTGTTTTTACTTTTTAATAGATGAATAGAGGCTTTTTTTTTTTTAATTTAACAAAAAAAAAGTATAATAAAAATAAATCTAATATTTCATTTTAGTCCAAATATCCTAGAGAACAAATTCTCGTTCCCATTTATGTCATTGGGA
Source organism: Momordica charantia (assembly GCF_013281855.1). Lineage (NCBI taxonomy): Eukaryota > Viridiplantae > Streptophyta > Magnoliopsida > Cucurbitales > Cucurbitaceae > Momordica > Momordica charantia. The sequence continues at coordinate 20,779,054 of NW_028275157.1, read as the reverse complement.
AAAATCCTCCGGCCGTCGTAATGAAAAAAGTGACACACCTCTACCTTTATAACAAAAATGATTTTGATCGCTACTTCTAAATGAGATTTTAAAAGTAATTGTACTTAAACCATTTTAAAGATATTAATAAATACTTCTTTAGATATTTTACAAATTAGTTAGCTATACAAATCAAAATTAAATGGAAAAAGATAACTTGGGTCTTCAAGTGGTGTTTTTTTTCTCACTTATAACATAATATTTAAAAAAAAACAAAAAATACTCATTTGCGAAACCGTACTAAATCATATTATATAGCGTAGGAGAAAGGTTGTAAGCACAGTTATCTCTAATCTCAAAATGTACCGATCATGCGATTTTACTCAATTTTATCATTGTTTTTAATTTGAGTATAGTTTGACTAGCTTAGTTTAGACATTTACCGGTACATTTCTTCAATAATCTAAAGTATTTATACTCCATGGTTTATAAACTCAAATCTTCTAGTAATTTTTTTAAAATTAATACTATAATACTTACCGTCTAACCAACTTTTCCTACTTACCACGACTCAAGATTTGACACACAACTATTATTAATATATTTATTTCTTTTTTGAAAAAACAATACATCTCTTATAGAAAATACTTCGACGACTCTAACTGATAAGGACATATATATCTTTATATTTTGACCACCGTTCACGTCTGACAATCCATTATTAAAAAAATTCTCTATTTTTACCTTCTCTGATCCGTTGTCAAATATTTATAGATAATTAACCTAGGATAAATCCTTATCGCCAAGAACGTTAAGTATTTTGCATTCTCTCCCCCCATTAGCAAGAAAATTCAGCTGACATTTAGAAGGTGAATATTATTTAAATATATCTATATATATATATATACTTGGGTACTTATTAGTTCGTGTCCATTTTTGCTGACCGCAAGTGGATAAACTCATAAATTATGTAGTTTAAAAGAAATAAAAACATGGTTTGTTGATATATGGGGTCATTTGTGTAGATATTTTTGTTATATAGATACCGTTATCTTTGCCGTGAGAGGGTCATATCCCGAAGCTCCGGACGCAAAACTAACGCCGGTGAGAAGCTCCTCCGTCGTCAAACTCGGATCAAGATACGCCGGCAACAGCTCCTTCACACCCAACTCTTCCGCTGCCACATTTTCAACACCAAAATACAGTTAAAAAAAAGGATCAACAAGGAAAAGTAACCAATAAATTATTAATTTTAAATCATCCCCAGCTAAAATTTAAAATTTGATGTTTTAACGATAAGATACGAAAAATAAAATGCCGGGCTGACCTATAAAATCGGAAGGAATTTTGCCGTTGCTAAACCTGCCGGTCGGCGATCCGCCGTTGAAGTCCCGTCCATAAGGTGGAAAATCGCATTTAACCAACGTTTTGATGTAGTTATTATTTCCTGGATCCATGATTGAATCTCCGAACACGATGAGCGCCGGAATCTTTTCATTTGCCGGTAGGAGAGAATCAGCGGCGGAGCCCTTCAGGCAAAAACCCAAAAAAATAATACATAAAATCTCCAAGTAATCGGGAAACTTCTTCTGGAGTTTCCGGCGGAGCATAATTCTGTTCAAAATAAATTAACAGGATTTATATACTTTTTTTAAAAAAAAGAACTCGTTGTATAAATAATAGAGGAACTCGGAGCTTCTGCGTTTATATAATGGTGTGGTTTGATTTTTTTCCATGGTTGGCCGTATGACGTGTTTCATTATCATTGGTTAGATCGATTGACATCTTTCTAAAACAAATAATACTCCACTTCTTAAACTTATTTCGCCACCATTAAATAATTGACAATTAATAAACGAGGCACAATCAATTAAATATCTTCATTTTAAAGGCTCTTCTTTTCTTTTTACTTTCATCTCAAGTTTGATATTATAGATTAACAAAAACTACCCTTTAATAGTCTCCCTTTATGATATGTGTTTGAAAAATAAACATGAAAGAATAATCACAAATATATATTTTTTGTTTCCTTTAATCAAACACGTCTTTTGTTTTTTGTTTTCCTCTTTTTGACAGACGTCTTTTGTTCTATTCATTTTAACAAAACACATTGAAACTATTAACAAAAACTACCCTTCAATTTAAAAACCTCGTTTATGTACCCTTTAATCTAAAAGCCTCCTTTCCAGAGATGTGTTTGAAAAATAAACGTGCAAGGAATAATCACAAATACTTTAAAATACTATAAAGTTTTTTTGTTTTTGGAAATTTAAGATTTATAATGATATTGTTCTAAAATAAGTATAATTCTTAATAAGTTTCACAATTAAAAATACATCGAACTCAAAGTTCCTTTGTTTCTATTCGTACTTTTTTTTCTTTTGAAAAGAAGAAAACAACTATCATTGGTTGATGAAAATCAGAGAAATTTGGTGAAATATTTCGTGATGTGTGGAAAAAAATATTTGGCCAAACTAAGTGTACGCTAATCTAACTTATACCTATATCGTTTTAATTTCCTTTCCAAATTATAGGCAATGGTGTATTACTATTTTTAACAGTAAACGATGTCATTCAAATTATATTTCTTGCATATGTATGGTTATGGAGAGAAGTGCACATACCCCAGATATAGAAGGTCATAAAAGGCAAAGAGCCATCGACTTCTGAGTAATAAAAAAAAATATTAAACGATGCTTTATTTTGTAAGGTTTCATATGTCTATTTATTTTATATTTAAAGAGTTAGAAAGTTCTAGTTTTTATTTCAAAGATTAGGAGGCTTAGGGATAAAATCATAAATCGGAGATTAATTTTAGCCCACAAAAAGTGCTGTTTGGATCAGAAAATGTGATGAGAATAGCAAACTTTGCTTTATCTGATTTTTTTAGGGGAAATTACTTTATCTCATTAAATTAATTAATATCGTAATTAGTAATGAAGTTGATTTCATTGTTTGTCAAAAATTTGAATGAGAGATTGACTTACATAAAATTAGTTAATTAAAAAGCGGAAAATACTTTTATCAAAAAAGAAAAAAAAAGGCGGAAAATTAATTTTTGTAGCGAGGATTTTGAAAATATATGGGTAGTAACATTAACAGTTATTCACCAGAAATCAGAAACTTAACAACACTCCAGTAAATTTTAATTTAAAGTTTAGAAATGAGACAGCTAAATTAGAAGGTTAAAATCAGATTTAATTACTACATTTACAAATCTCCTCCGGAATATATGGTGTTTACCTTTGCAAAAAAAAAGGAATATAGGTGTAGTATTAGATATTAGTTCAATCACTCTTTCTTTTTTTTTTTTTTTTTTAAATAGAACAATAAAATTGGGGATTTGAACCGTTGATTAAAGGTTATATTTTATTAGTTTTTTCAAATTTATTAGTTTATCAATTAGCATTTAGAATTTAATAGGTAATTTCTATTATTCAAGACTACAAATAAGCACTTTTAAATTGTATTTGGAAGCTTTTGTAGGAATGTTATACAAAATATCGATGTCCGACCTAGTCGATTTAGACGTCAAATCGACGCTGACCAACTGCTGATCACCCGTAAATATCTTCATTTTTTATGAAGAGGTTTCTTCATTCTTAAAACTGATTTAATTCATTTTAACATAGCATAGAGATCCGTTTTTTTCTTTTAAAATATATTAGCTATTTCGTTAAATAAACTTAAAAAGAAAAAATCAACCATAGTTCCAAAACTTTTAATTCATATTTATCTGATTCCTCATATTTTAAATTATTTGATATTTGTGACCAATTAAAAATGAGATAAGTACACATAACCACATAATTAAAAAGTGAGGGTTGTGAGCATTAAAAGCAAGCCAAGCCCTACCAAATACCAATATGATATATATGGCCAAAGGCCTAAAAGCTAAGGTTTGGAGTCACAAGAGCGAAAAGGACATAAATTAAAAGGGCCGGCAACGCGTCTACTAACCACCAACTAACCCCAACACATCCTAAATCCTACCCCTCATTCTGGCATTCATTTTAGACTTGTGTATTTTTCAAAAAATATTTTTAATATTTGTGTAGTAATTTTGAAAATGACAAGATCAATCCTCGTTTAGTAATCTTCTTATTTATTATTTCTTGTTTATGATTTTATGTTTCTAAAATTGTATAAAAAATTTCAACAAAAAAAATTGTTTTTATTTATTGTTTCTAGTTTGAGCAAAATCAATTATGTTTTTATTTATTAAAAAAGAGTGGAACAAAAAACAAGAACGTTACCAAACGAGTCTAAATTTCTTGTTTTTTTTTGTTCTCGTTTCCCGTATTTCCAAAACATAAATAACAATATTATTTTATTATTCTTGACTTATAAAATACATCATAAATATTAAAAAATATATATAACTTAAAAGGTTAATTTTCATATTTAACTTTTAGCTTTTTAATTTAATAATTCAGAGAGCAAAAACAATAAATAATTATCAAACACATTTATGTTTGTTTTTCAATGGAAAAAAGAAGATGAAAAAAAAAACATCAAATAGTTAAAAAAACACATTTCTCATTTTCATTATTAAAAATAACAAAACAAGAAACAATAAATAGAAAACGAGAAATAAAAAATAAGAATGAGAACGTTACTACACGGGACCTTCAGATTATTTTTATTATTTATTTATTTTTGTTACAATTGGCATTTATTTAGTTAGTAAGTGCTAGTTAACATATATATTTTCTTCTTTAGAAATAGGCTAAATATATGTTTTAATCAGTAATGTTAGAGTATTTTTTCAATTTAGTCCCTATTTTTCAAAAAAATTATAATTTAATCCCTTATATTTTAACATTTTTCATACTGACCCCTCACTATTAGTGAATGTTAAAATTGGTTGATAATAAATTTATATGTCATAATATAATATTTAGTGATCGAATTAGTAGAAATTTAAATGAGACAAAAGACTATCGAAGGAAGAAAGCTCAAAATTTCAATGAGAGATTAGAAATTTCCTCTCTCAAATGACATTTTTTTCTCCAAAATTTCAGCCATTTACCATATATATTATGTCGTGTAAGTTCACTCAACTGATTTTTAACCTTTCTCAACAATGAAGAACTAAATTAATAAATATTAAAATATAAAAAATTAAAATAAAAGTTTTAATGGGTGGAGACTAAATTTCAAAAATATTCAAATATTAACAACTAAAACATATATTTAATTCTAACACTCTTTCACCATGTATATTATGTGTGTAAGTTCACTCTCAACTGATTTTTAACCTTTTTCAACCATGAAGAACTAAATTAATAAATATTAAAACATAAAAAATTAAAATAAAATTTTTAAAGGTTGGAGACTAAATTTCAAAAATATCCAAATATTAACCACTAAAACATATATTAATTCTAACACCTTTTCAAACCTAATTTCCTCCCATTAATAAGGGCTGCGCACCTGCTTTAGGGGCGTCAGACTTTTCTTTTTTCTTTTTATTATACAATAATTGATAAGTGTTTATATTTTTATAAACGTAAAAAAGTAGATAGCGTTCAATTTACTAGTTATTAATTATGATTTCGGCCCAAAGATCAACATTGACATGTGGGATAAGATTCCAATTAAATTCAACCAAAACAAAAGACAGAATCCTTTGACTTCCACAAGTTTGAGTTCATTTTTAAAAAATAAACTTATGAGAGAGGTTGTAGCAATGAAAACATATTATGAGATTAATCTAGGTTAATTTAATCTCTTGATTGGAGATATATCATAGTTTTTACGATTGAGTTACCGAAAAAGAAGGTGCACCTTGTTAGCATAGGTAATGATTATCAATTTTTTAAAGTATTTTTTGACCATTCTTCCATGATCTTAGAATCTGTCTCATTCGGATGTGGTATCGGTTCATTTATGTACCTCTTCTCTCTACTCGGGCGTCACGTGAAAAATTTAGAAAGAAGCTCGACTATATACTCTATAGTTGGTTGGGGTCTGTGGTCAATACAACTTGTTCTAGAACTAGTAGGTGTTTTGGGATTGGTCGTGTCATTGAAACTGACAAATTCGAGAAAAACAACAAAACGATCCGTGGGTATCTTCTCAGCCATATGAACGACTCTCTTTTTGATCACTTTGTAGTCTAAAAATCTGCATAGGTCATTTAAGACACGTTAGAGTCTAGATATGGTCGGGACAAAATGCAAGCAGGAGAAAATATGTCGTCGGTAAATGGCTGCAAGTTCAAATGTCAGACGACAAACTGATGATGGATCAGGTTCATGAATGACAATGTGTTGTTTGAAGGCATGAATATGTACGAGATTCTTCAAGCCAATGTGTTGCTCGAGAAATTTCCTCCTTCCAAGAGTGATTATCGCAACCACCTGAAACATAAGAAGAAGGACTTGACTCTGCAATAACTGACCAGTCATGTGTGCACGAAAAAAGCCAACAGGTTAAAGGATAATCTTTCTTCTCAATCCTTAAATTCAGTTAAAGCTAAAGGGAAACAAATTACGAGGGATAAAGCTCAAAATAACAAAAGTCTCCAATCCAAAAATACTAATCGAGAAATCGAAACTGGTATGTTGTGTCTGCGAAAAACCGAGGCATAAATCCTATCAGTGCACCCAGAGGAAAGATAGGAAAGATCAAAGAAGGGCTACTCCACAAACCAACCTTGCAGAGACGGATGGCATCATTGCCGCTGTGGTTGTGGAAGCAAATTTGACATAGAACAAATCCGACTGGATTCTTGACATAGAAGCGTCCAGACATTTTTGCTTGAATCATAACCTCTTCCATGACTTTCAGGACTTTGCTGATGGTGAATGTGTTTTTATGGGGAAATTTACCACAGCTTGAGTACTTGTGAAAGATAAGTTTCTCTTGAAACTCAAATCTGGCAAAACTTTATCATTAAGTAATGTGTTGTATGATCATTCCCTACGTAGAAATTTGGTGTCAAGAGGTTTGTTGAACTAGGCTGGACTTAGGATTGTGTTTAAGGCCGACAAGGTTATCATCATAAAAAACGGTGACTTTGTTGGTAAGAGCTATTTTGCAGGTGGTTTGTTTGTTCTCAACATTATTCCTTCAAATGAAATGAATTCTAGTTCTACTTACATCGTTGAGTCTCTTGATGCATGACATAGTAGATTATGACATGTGGATATTGCATCGATTAAAAGGCGTAGAACTTTAAATTTAATTAATGCTTCTGATTTGCATGAAATTGCAAAATGTTCTATCTGTGTAGAAGCAAAATTTGCTAAAAAAACATTCTAAACATATCACTGCAAGGTCTGCTGAACTCCTATAATTAATTCATTCTGATTTAGCTGATTTCAAAAACACAACTAGTAGAGGTGGAAAAATTACTATATTTATTTTGTTGATCATTTTTATAGATATACGAAAATATATCTCCTGTCTATATATTACAATCATATATATATATTGCAATAATATAAGAAATCAACTAGTTACGCTTGAGGAGTTTATATATATATACACACACACTTTGATGTTGAAAATTTGGACAGATCCATGTATTCTTTGAAACAGGTGATCGTCGAACAAATGAGCCTACAACAACGAATCTCGAAACCAATGCGATCCTCCGCCTAAATACTCTCTGAAAATCTTGTTAGTAATAAGAGAAAAGAGAGAACGATAGGCACCCGTGGTGTTCTGTTCTTTTTATAGGTGTTGGGGCCTGGGCCGACCAGGAATAACAGTACTTGGTATGCAACGTGGTGAGGTTCACTGATGTACGAGATTATGACTTTCTGATAGGGGACATTTCCAATGTAGAGTAGCAACCCGTCGCCCACCACCATGTCTTGAACTTGGTCTGTTGCCATCTCCATAATGTATGTGCATTGCAACAGGGTGTGTCGCGCCTCTCGTACATCCCTACAAGCACTAGTGTTGTTCCCTCCTCTAGTCGTACGTCTATAGGAGGTTTGGTCTCCACTACCAACTATCGTCACTCGAGCCTCACATATTTACTGTTTGATTTTCACCCTCAACATATATATTGTATTCTTTTCTTTATTTATAGATATATAAAAAGATAAAGAAAAAATAAAATAATAATATTTCTAAATTTAATTTGAAAAAAAAGCAAATTCAAAAGAAATAAGGTCACGTTTTACAACTAATTTTATGTTAATTACTTACTATTTCTTTCTAAATAAGAAAAATAAGATTAAATTTTAAAAAACTATATTTTATTTAATTTTTAAAAGTAAATACTAAAGTAAAGAAACAAATTTTATAAATATAATTTTCTTAAAAAATAAAAAAAAAAGAGATCGGCTCTGTTGGAAAATTGAAGATGAAGTAATTAAATTGGATATATTAGATAAATAGCTAACTTTATCTATAAAATTTTACCTAAAAATTCAAAAGCTTATGAAAATTGATATGAATTGATTAAAAATATAATTTTTTCATTGAATTTATCTTATTTCAAAATCTTTATAGCATATTTCTTGAGTGCATTTATTCTAGACAGTGGACCTCAATCCAAGTTCATACTACTTCAACTCAAATGTGTTTCTTGAAAATTCTCTCGCCCAAGTCTCCCTTTGTTTTCGAAGGTCAGTAGTTTGATTAATCCTGATACAAGGTTTTGGAGAATGGATTTAATTAGAGATGCAGACATTTTATCAATTCCTGTTGGTAGGGGAAGGGGGGTGATAGATTAATATGACACTATGAAAAGACGGGGGTTTATACAGTTAAAAGTGGGTACAAGTTTGCGCTCTCAAAGCAACCGAATCCTGAAGCATCCTCGTCGACTTATTAAATACATCCTCTTGGTGGAAAGGTGTGTGGAAGATGACTCTCCCTTGCAAACTTAAAGTGTTCTTTTGGCGGCTTTGCTTAGATAGGCTCCCCACTGGCGCCAGTCTATGCAAAAGGCGAGTAGACGTTTCCAAATTGTGTTTTTTTGCGGAAGAAAAGGGGAGGATATTTATCATGTGTTTTGGGAGTGCAAGGTTTCAAAATCAAAGTGGGAAGCTTCTAAATTTGTTAATCTTCCTACTAGGCCACCTCACCAAAATTCTACACTTTTTCTCAGAGACTGGCAAGAAAGATTGGGTTGGTCTGAGTTTTTGAGGAAGTGATCGTGTTATTATGGGGAATTTGGAATCAAAGAAATGGGAAGGCCTTCAATCCAAGTGGGGCAGATCTTCATGGTGATTTAGCTGAATGGGCTAGTTCCTACATCAGGGCATATAGAGCAGCAAATTCCAACCCTCCTCAGATTCGGCAAACAAGTGAAATCAGGTGGCACCCACCAAGTTATGGGGTTTATAAAATCAATACAGATGCATCTTTTTCTTCATCGAATTCAAATGCTGGTCTGGGTATCATCATAAGAAATTATCGAGGACAAATAATGGCGACAGCAACAAAATACCTGCAGAATGTCATGTCGGTGGATGAAGCAGAAGCTTTAGCAGCGGTGGAAGGGTTGAGAGTAGCGATGGAGTCCGGCATATACCCTGTGGAATTGGAGATGGATTCCATTCGAATTTTCAAGCTATTCAACAAGGAAATGGAAGACATTTCTGAGATTGGAGAAATTATTTCAGATGCCCGTGATAGTGTGGCTCCTTTTTTGCAAGCCTCTTTCAAATTTACGAAAAGGGAGGGGAATGAAGCAGCTCACCTGCTTGCTAGGCGTGCTCTTCTGCACCACGAACAGTTAATTTTGCTCGAAGATTGGCCGAACTCTACTCTGTGCTTTCGTTGGAGTGTGTGGATTGCTTAGTTTAGGTTTTACAGCCTTTTGTTTCAATCAAAAAAAAAAAAAAACTCAAATTTTGTTAGGGGCAAAGGAATACTATTATTATTTAAATAAAAATATTTTTAGTTTTTACTTGGGACACAATTCCACATTCTATTTCTTAAATTAATCTTACCTTCTCTATTATTAAATATTTTAGATGTGATTATTTATTTTCACTTTTCTAATTTATTCATTTCTTTATTGTTATGTACATCTTCGATCACTTCTCCCACCTTCTATTTCTATTTTGAGAAATATCATTTTATTAAAGAATGTAGGATTAACTCAAGATGGGATACTAGTGGATCAATTTTATAGGTATAAAAATTAAAAATATTTTTATCTAAATAATAATAGTACTCCTCTACGGAGCATAATTTGAGTTGAAGTAATCCGAAACTTCTCCTAGACATTTACGCGATCATTTTACCTCTATAAAGAGGTTGATCCCATTCATTTTTAGGATGATATTGACGTGGCAGGTATAGTGAATGAACGAGTGTTTATATACTTTTGGTAGTACGAAAATTTTTCTGACATGATATTCTGTCATTTGTCCACGTGTATAGAACAACATTCGCGTGTCCATGCCCGAGAAGTGTTGCGATCCAGCTCCAGCTCCAGGCCACAACCATTTATCCGCTTGCTTGCTTCCATTTATATAAATTATCTCGCCTAAATACAAACCCAAAAAAAAAAGAATCTTAATTTATTCTTCTCGCCGCCGCTGTAATGGGTCTTTTGGATCGTTGCGCCGATGTCTTCAACTTCTCTCACAGCCACAGCCACAGCGGCCACAGCAAGAAGCTCAAGAAAAACAATCAACTTCAGGTACGTACCATTCAAATTCATTAACCCACCTTAATTAATTATTAATTTTAGAATAAGAGTTTAATTAATAATGTTTTTTTTTTTGGTTGCAGAGGGTGGAGATAAAAGTGAAGATGGACTGCGAAGGGTGCGAGAGGAAGGTGAAGAAGTCGGTGGAGGGGATGAAGGGGGTGACGGAGGTGGAGGTGGAGCCGAAGCGGAGCAAGCTTACGGTGGTCGGTTACGTGGACCCCGACAAGGTCCTCCGCCGCGTCCGCCACCGGACCGGGAAGACGGCGGACCTCTGGCCTTACGTGCCCTACGACGTCGTCCAACACCCATACGCTCCCGGAACTTACGACAAGAAGGCGCCGCCGGGGTACGTCCGCAATGCCGCCGCTAACCCGGACGCCGCGCCGCTCGCACGTGCCAGCTCCGTCGAGGTCCAGTACACCACCGCCTTCAGCGACGACAATCCCAATGCCTGTGCTTTAATGTAATCTTAATATTGCAGTTCATCAAATCTTTTCCTTTTTACTGGAAGGGCCAAGGTTATTACTTGTAAATATAACACCTTTTTTCTTTTAGGAAGGTTGTACTTTGTAGCGTAGCTCAACTTGTAATATATATATATATATATATATATATATTAACTTATTTGGAGTGAGAGAGTTTATATTACAAGTTTAGTTTTAGAGGTCTTTTTTTCTCATTTATTTTTATTGTAATAATATAAAAACAGAGTATTTAACGTAGTGAAGCGAAGTTTCTTATATTTAGAGATTTTTTTCTAAAAAATAAGATATTAAATTATATAAGAAAATAGAAAAAAGGTAACAATCTTTAAAAAATTGGATTAGTTAAAAAGTATTAAAATGAATTAAATTGTATTTAAGTTTTACCATTTTCAAACAAATTATTATTAAATAGATTAATAATATTGTATGATATATTAATAAAAATATTTTTGTAAAAATGAATACGCGTCTCTAAAGTGAAAAAGATGTATTAGTAAAAATTGAATTATCCTTACTTCAATAATTTGTATTGAAAAAATATTTTTATAAAAAATGAACACATCTAAAATGTAGAAAAAAGTTATTAAGATGTAGATTCTTACTCATCCCATAAGAAATTTATAATTTTGATGATAATTCAATGGAGAACAAAGACAATCTAAATTGGGCCTAGGCCCAATAAGATTTCGGAATGGGCTAGCCCTTTAACATTCGCGCGCTCGAAGCGCAACTTTGGTTAGCTTCTCATAGACGCCTTTCGCCGAGTCTTCCCTATAAAAACTCACCGCGTTCTCCTCGAACCCGCGAAATCCGCTCGGTAAATTTGTAAACCTCTGGCGCGACCAAACTTCTCTCTTCTTCTACCTGGAGAAGAGATCTTCCATTGAAACTCACTCTCTGCTCTGCTGATTTGCCACTCCGAATCTTCAAAATGGATTTACAACTCCCCTCCGTATGGTTTTCTAAATTATAGATTATGTCTCGGAGGATGAAGAAGACGGAGAAGAACCTGGTTTTATTATCGTCGGATGAAGAAGAACACTGTAGCGGTCGATCATCTGGTTCGAAACGCAGTAACAGCAAGATGAAGTCGAGATCACCATTTCCTCGGAAGAGCACTCGGCAAGTGAAGAAGGCTCGACTCCTAGGTTCTCGGTCTAGCTTGCATAAGGATTCCCGTAACTTTGACGAGGTACATATCAAATTCTTTTTGTTGCTTATCCAAGCTTCACATTACTCTATTATCTCCGTCTTGGATTCTGGAGTGTGTGCGTGTGAGAATGAATTCCACTGGTTTGTAGTTGTTCTGAAGAAAAACATTCGTTCAGTCCGCATTTTTGTCTTATTTTCTCGAGCTCGGTCCTTATGTTAAGCGAAATGTTGACAATCAGGAGGAGTTTTGAGTTTTCCTATGCCGAACTTTTTTCTCCTTACTTCAAATATTATTTTTCGAGGGCTTTTCAGTTAAGTCTACTATTCTTTTTCGCTAATGTGATTTTTGATGAGTTACTTCGTTAATGCAGTTCAACTTAATATGTGAAGATTTTGATCAAGTATTTTCTGCCTTCAAGGTATCTGCTGGTACGCCATTACTGTGTCACTGTAGTTTCTTTCAGTTTTTCTATGGATCTCTTTGGTGTATATCAATGGAATGATCTTCCGCTAATCTATATTCTACAGTGGAGTCAGTTAGATGGAAATTAGAACAATCTGAAGTTGAAGTTAAAATTTATTTTCAAATATCTCAGTATTTTTACAACTAGTTTTCGAATTGCATATTGAAGTTAGAACCTCTGTGATTTTAGTTTAGATTAGTTACGTTTAGCTTCTTGCTTGATGTGCATCAGGTTCTGGGGGCATTTGCACAAATGAATTATGGATTAATAAATACAAACCACGTTCGTTGGAAGAGCTTGCTGTACACAAGAAGAAGGTCATTCTAGCTCGCTTCTTTGTCTATTTCAAGTTCTTTGTCCATTTCAAATGTTATATCGATGTCTTTTTCTATGTCATGGCAGGTAGAAGAAGTGAAGGTATGGTTTGAAGAAAGGTTGAGATCACCTAAGGTAATCCTATTATTTTGAAGGTTTTTATATTGATAGGTCGAAATATTAATGATAAATGAAGTAAGACGGTATACATGGTCAATTTAAAATATTTGAAGGTTTCCATTGTTTGTTCCTGCCATCCATTGTTAGGTTTTGATGATTTCATTTTACACGGTTTGCAGGACCTTCCCAGCAATCATGTTCTTGTCATCACTGGTCCTGCTGGAGTTGGGAAATCCGTATGTGGCTGTGATTATCTTTCACGGACTTATGCTTATAGATATTTATATTTCTCATTTTAAGCACAGATGCCGAGTTATGTTTTGAACTTAGTATTGCCATCTAACTGATATCTTATGTCAATAGCATGTAATTGGTTTTCTTTGATTTGTGAACTTGGAAATCTCTGATATTTGTCCTGATCAGTCTAGTTTTGCGTCACTTTTTTATTCTTAAATTTTAAAGCGCTTCAATGTTATTCCAGTACACGTTATCTAACTTACAGGGTAAAGTTCACTTGGTTACTATATGTATATCTGTACTTTATCATTTGCTTCTAACTTGAACTTTATTTGTCTAAGTGAATTTAATATGGTATTGGGACATCCACTAATGAATTTGTGGAAATTATTGTTATTTTGGTCATTTTATCATTTTGAAGTGCTCAAGGGGTAGTCCTGTTGGCTAGGGCCTAGGGTCTCTTGGTCATACTGGTTTATAGGTCTCAAGTTTGAATCATTTTATCATTTGAAATCAATTAGTGCATGCATGCTTTTTCATCTGTATTGTTCCTTCTCATTATACTTTCGTCTTAAACCTTGCTATTTCTTTTAAATTATTAAAAAGAATCCCTGCTCCTGCAGGCAACTGTTCATGTGGTAGCATCTCATCTTGGAGCCAGATTATGTGAATGGGATACACCTACTCCTGTGGTTTGGCAAGAGCATCTGCATAACTCAAGTGCAGGTACTCTAATAAATCAATATAAGGCTTCCTTATGGAGTAGATCAAATGCAATATCATACTGGTTCAAGATGCTCTCTTATTGTTGGAAGGTTTATTGCTCATCCTACATTGTCTTGGTGTCTTATTGGCATACACCTCCTAGATAAAGAAAATTGCTCATTTTATTAGATCTTTCAAGCCATGTGAAGTGAAACACTTGCATTCTTTGCTTGAAAATTTCTCATCAACTATATTTTTAATATATGAAAATAATAGTGTTGAGGGTTGATCTAATCAGGTTGCATGTTTGTGTAGTTAATTAAGACAACATGTAGAACACACCTTCACACATATTTACTCTATGATGTGCTTCTGCGAGGTATGGTTTTGATACGTCTATTAATGTTGTGTAACCTATAGATTTTTCTGTTATTGATGAGAGTCTTTCATCTTCTAATGTTTGCGAAAAAATTTCTGGCCCTGACTTGTCTTCAATCAGGGCTACAGTACACATCTAAACTGGATGAGTTTGAAAGTTTTATTGAGAGAATGAGGAAGTATGGAGTAATATCTTCATGCTCTCTTGGAGAATCAAAACAACCGGTCATACTCTTGATAGATGATCTTCCTTTGACCCATGGGAAGGCTGCTCTTCAAAGACTTCAGAACTGTTTGCAAATTTTTGTGCAATCAACTCAAGTTCCAACAGCCATTTTGATTACGGATTGTGCTAAAGGTGAAACAACAGACCTCACCGTACGGTACTTGGAAGAGCTTCAGCTGTGTCTTGAGAATGCTGGGGCTTGTAAGGTTACTTTCCTGAATAAGATTGTAGGGCTTGTCATTGTTTAGGGATTAAAGCATATCTAATGGTGCTGCTGACACTGGATTACTTTTTTCAGGTTGCATTTAATCCTGTAACTAATAACTCCATTAAAAAGGTAATTTCCAGAATTTGTAGTCAAGAACAGTACAATCTGGCAGTTGATCAGATTGATGCAATAGCTAAAGCAAGTGGTGGTGACGTGAGGCATGCAATCATGTCTTCACAATTATTTTGTCTGAAACCAAGTCAGATTTGTTCTTTATCAACACCTAGTGCTCCGACATCTACAAAAGAATATGAAGAGGCGTCTCCTATTGTGGGAGATGATGGATTCTCTTTTCAATTTGGGCGAGATGAGACACTCTCTTTGTTCCATGCCCTGGGAAAGTTTCTGCATAACAAACGACAGATTAAAAATGATTCTGAGCCAGGTCTGTTTCATCTGTGAATAATGTGCCGAGGTGGAAGGGCTGGTAATTTGGAATTTGAATTTTAAAAAGAGTAATGCGAAGCTTTGGGTGGGATTCTATTCACAGTGTCATGAAAGATTTCTCAAGCTCGGTACCTTGTTTATGTTTGCAGATGGTGCGTTTTGTGTTCAAGAAAGTTTGTTGAGATTGCCACTTAAAATGGAGCCTCCAGAAAAGGTTCTATGTCAAGCACATGGGCAAGCCAGGTCGATTGCTGATTTTCTACATGAAAACGGTGAGCTTATCTGCTATGCTGCTATGTGTTGGTGTATCACTGTTATTGCTCTTGTATAATAGTTTCTTTTCTTTTCCCCCGTGTCCATGTATTATGGGACTTTGAGGCGGAAAAAGAATACTATCAGCAGTTATGTATTATTTTGACTCCTTTGAAACAAGATTTCGTTTATTTTCAACTTTTTCACACTTTTCTTGCAGTTCTTGACTTCATGAATGAGGAAGCAATAGATGATGCATGGCTCGTGGCTTCGTATTTGGGGGATGCTGACACTCTCATTTCTTCTTATGATGGAATCCTAGCTAGACATAACGATGCAGAAAATATTTTACACCTGGCTGCTGCTTCAGTTGCCGTCCGTGGGGTATTATTTGGCAACTCTCATCCATTGTCTTCCAGGTGGTTCTTATGAATATAAATGATTATTCGAAAGCAAAAACTATTACATTTTTACAAATTTTGACTCTTCCAAGTACGCAGGTGGCATGCTATTCGTAGACCAAAGCTTTGGCAAACCGAGGGATCTTCATTGTTCAATAAGGTGAATTGAGTTCTACAACAGTTTTACTGTTAAACCAAGGTGCCGAGCCCCTCTACAGAGGGTATTTTCAATTCCACTGCTTGGCCTACAGTAGATAATAGATATTAGGGTTTTTGGGCGTCTTCTTTAGGTTTTTAGCTGCTAGAAGTTTTTCAAACGGACACTATATTATGTTCTGACTAGTGAATTGATACTAGGCACATCGTTTTAGGTAACCTCTCTGTTGGATTAAGTTATTGGATCTGCCAGGGAAAGATTTATGTCGCAATAGCTACGAACGTTCTAAGTTGATGTTATACTAGTAGATAATTTCTCTTGTTTTTTCCCCTCCAATGTGTTGCAGACCGAGATGGCAAAACAAAGATTTATTGCTTATGGTGGGCTCAGTTCGGCTGATATTTCAGTAGTTGCCACCGAGTACCTACCTGCGTTGAAGTGGCTTGGTAGTAGTGCAACCGGAGATCATGAAAATTTACAGGTGTTGACAGAAGTAAATGCAGATTTTGATTTAGTGGATTCCGGAGATGAAATTGAGGATTGGTAAATTAGATAGGCACCTCGTTATGTAAGCAAATCCCAATATGATTGGCAGTCTTGCTCCACACCAAGTTCGGTTTTGTAAAATGTTATGAACTTCTCTTCATTATTCAAATATTAATATGAAATTGAGTACAAATTATCGTCTTTGTTACAGAAATCCTGCGCCTTTTCATTTAAGACGGTGTCAAAATTGACCCTTGGGAATCAGCTTCCAGCAGACGTTTCCCAGAGGGAGTTCTGAGTAGGTACGGTCGTATGTTTCTCAAATATGTTGAAATTTTTAGCGTAATAGTGTCAGCTGTGATGTATATATAAATACACGAATTGCATATAATTCGACTGTGCAAATGGATCATAGGGAAATATTATGAGGTAATGCCTTAAGAAAATAAACTTCCGAAAATTTAATGAGATATCTATTTACAGAAACACACGACTAACCATAAGCGCTGAAAAACTATCAGTTCTACAAAATTCCCGGCTCTGTATTTTTACTCCCGCGCCAATTCAAAGGAGTAGGCGCGGTCATTCCTTCTCACCCCGTCATAAAAGCGAGCAAAATAGTTCACTTGCATCATATTTTTCGTGACCTCAACGAAATCTTCCATCAAAATGAATGATGTTAGATGCCTTGCTTACACTTTTTCCAGCAAACTCTCCCCTTGTCGAATTCACATCTATGCACAGGAATTGGTCGGAATAACCCTCTTTTGATCCAGGCCTTGTTCTTACGGTAGTAATCTCTTCACCTCATGCTGGCCAGGATTCTTAGTTTGATTGTAAACTCCCTCGTATGCGTGCATACATACACTTGAAAACCCAACCATTGCTTGGAAAACATGCGGAAAACTCATCTGCAAGTTATTTATTGTCATTGCCCTCGTCACACTTATCAAGTTTTCATGCTTTTGCTTCTCATCTCGAGCTTTTGTTCTCAAGTTCTCCACCTTATTTTGCTTCTCCTGAACTGGGTCTCTCCCTTTAGTGGATGCCGAGCATTCTCGCATCGAATGCGAGACATATTTACTTTCCAGTGATCTTAGCTCAGTAGCTCTCTTCTCCAGCTCTTTTGAGGCAGAATCTGCCTTCTTCTTTTGCCTGTATTCCTCGGCTTGTTGAACAACAATAGCATGAATTACTGTTAAGAAGCTCTTGATTCCTTCGGAAGCCACTTTGTCTGGAATCCTATCAACTGCCAGGTTCCATTCTTCACAGAGAGAGTAAATTCTAGAATCTTGACCTGTTCGTACTAGTGGGTTTCCACTTATCTGGAAAAGGCTAAGCCGGAGCCAGCCTGTAAGAGATTGGACGTAATCCCGTTGAGCTTTCACTATATTGCAAAAAGAAACATGCCATTGCTGGACTTCAAGCTCAAGTTGGAGAGTAGATTGGCGGTGGATCTCGGATGTGGGCTCGGCAGATGGTATGATGTTCAGATATTTGAGCTGCTCAACAATGTGTGTTTGGACCTGATGGCACTCGTACATACTTCTCCACATGCACATCAATCTGTATAAACCAGAACAAATCTTAGTGTTTTAGAATAGGAAATCTCCCAAATTAAAATGCAATCTTAGTGTGCTTAGTAGTTCCATCTAGGCTTCCTAAAACACCAGAAGGTAGCAAAACAAAATCTGTACAAGTGAACTGTGAAATCATGCAGAAAATGGACCTCACACAGGTTGTCTGGGTCAACCAATTCAAATCAATCATATCTTAAAAGGTGAAATGAAAAATAATGGCTCTCTAAAATCCTCAGCCAATTTGAATCGTTCTGTGACTCTCCTGAACTCGGGAATAATGCAAGCATCAGGATAGTAGTGATTTCCCATTTATGATGAGGCCAAAACACAAGTTTGAAAGAGACTAACCCTTTGACAAGCTCAAGGAGTTGTGGGTAGAGCTCAATTTCTCTTAGCTTGATGATTTCAGCAGACGTGGTTTCAATGGCCTGAGATGCAACCATCATCTGTGACTCCAACTTTTCAACCTCTTTCTTAGTCTTCTCAGTCTTTACATAATCCGCCCTCTTCAGCTCTAGCTTCCTCAACTGTTCCACCTTCTTCTCATGCTCTATCCTTATGGCCTCGGCAGTCTAGAAAAGCCACTCAAACATAATTTAACAAACTTTAGTGCACAGAATTCCACATTTTAGTTCATAAATGCCTTCAAATTCATTTAGAAACGCTAAAGGTTTCATCTTTGTTATACATATTGGACCCCATTTAGAAAAAAAAAAAAGAAAGTGAGAGTCATTTCAAATTAAAGACCACTTAAAGTACCAAAATGTCATATTATTCCACCAATCTTGAATGAAGATTTGATAGAGAAATACTAAAGTGAAAGCATTACCTTGACCTCCTGGTACAGTTTTTTCTCCCAAGCGTACAGCTTCTCCACTGTGGAGCAGTGGCTGGTGCTGCTATTACCAGCAGCACATCCATTCCCCATATGAGTCGCTGTTATTTCTTTACCAAATGCATCTGGTTTTGAGGTTGAAGAACCCCACACCCTCAACGAGGGACTCAAGCTCCACCCATTACTGTAGACTTGTCCTGCTAGCGACATGATAGGAAAACTCATCAGCATGCCTCATGATTCGAGGAATGTGGGTGAATATGATTATAGAGAAAAAAAAGAAAAAAGAATTGATTGTTTTACTACTTCTTTGATCTTAGATTTTACCTCCTTTGTTCTGAGAAGAAAAGGTGGGGACTTCCAAAAGCAAAGAGAGCTGAGCACCAGCATCAGCAGCTTTGAGAAAGTACTCGTCCAGCTCCTTGATAATCTCCACCAGGTCTTTAGTGTTTCTCGACACTACCATAGCGAGCTCAGTGCTTGAAGTATCCTTGGAAAAACCGCTCACCACTGACGGCGGCGGCGCGGAGCTCGCCGCGCCTGTTACCGTGACCATAGCCTCTGATGCAATGGTGGTGGCCTCCCATTCTTCCTCCGTCACAGTGCGAGATGTCGACGGCACAAAAGGGTCCCAGAAATCCCAGGTGGACGACGGCGGCGGCGGTGGCGGTGGCGGCGGAGGGAGAGCTGGGGAGGCCGTGATCGATGTCCAGGTGTCCGAACTGGGACTCATGGAAACAGGTGGTGGAGGAGGCGGCGGCGGCGTTCGTGGGGATGGAGATGGAAGCGCCGGCGGGAGGTGGTGGTGCTGAGGGCGGCGAATGTAGGTCTCAGCATTGGAAAACTTCCGGAGAGCGGCGCCGGTGCCACGGAGGGAACGAATGTACAAGCTGTGGGCTGCAGAAAAAGCTTGCCTCGCCTTCACCAACTGTTTGGTGTACCTCTTTCTTGCTTTGCACCTCGACACAGTTTCCTCTCTCTCTAGTCTAGAGTAACAGCAACCCATCTCAAGCGGACTGAGAGAAAATGTGAAAGAGAGCTTTTCAAAAGCAGAAAAAATCTCCGGCGGGTTTCTGCTTCCGATCTTCCGCCGATCCCCACATTCCGGTGAAGTTCACCAGAAAGGCAGATCTTCCATTGGTGGTGGTGGTGGTTCAGCCACTGTCAAACTCGTGCCTAAAAAGCTACTCTCTTTCTTTCCTTATTACTCGCTGGCAAAGCCGGTGCCTTTTTTCTCACTCTCGTAGACTAGCATTTGACCCATTTCAACCTCAGAGAGCTTCGCCCAGGCCACCTCACAGATAAATAAATAATTTTGTTTAAAAAGAAAAAACTATTAGGAAAATGGTTTTATAAAAAGGAGAAAAAAGGAAAAGGAAAAAGAAAAGGTTTGGGGTTGGAAGTATGTACTTAGGTGGTGGTGGGCAGAGGCAGAGGAGGGTTCAGGTTTAAGATGCAGCCCAGAGAGACAATGGGCGTTGGGCAGAGAGCCTGTAATTTTATAACCGTATCGAAAAGACGAAATCGTCCTACCTGTTCCTATCAAATTACTGTAACGGAAAACGCATAATAATACTTGTTTTTATTATAATCAAACCTCCAAAACAGTAGCTCCACGTGTCATTCCACTTTCATCTTTTCCTCTATTACCAAGGCCATTGAGCTGTGTGCAGGGTATGAGCATTAAGCAGCTCCATTTTTGGCCAAAATGGTCAAATACTTATACAGGGTTAAGAAAATGAAAAATAAAGAATGAAATTTAACTTTTTAAAATTGAATAATATACATAAGATCAACCGGGATGAAAATAGCGCCGATATTGAACGAAATATCGGCGATATATTGGTAAATCATGTGATTTGCTGCTTACTTTTTAAGCTTTAGTTTTTCCCACTTAGTTTCACAGTGAGTTTTTGGGTTAAGCTAAAAATTTAGGTCACAAATTTATACAAAAATTATATTAAAAATCTTTGTCTCGACCTCTCCTTCATTGTTTTTCCTATGTATTTATTGATAACATATAAATCATTGTCTATAACTCAAAGAATACAAAACAACGTATTGATTTGAGCTGACATTATTTATTTATTAATCAGTTGATTTATTGACATTCGCTACTTTTTACTATCTACTTTAGATTAATGAGTATGATAGTGATATGTATGCTTAAAATGATAGTTTATTACTTAAATAAGCATTCTTTAAAGTTTTATTAAGAAATTCACAGAATTATAAATATCCGTAATTTTTTCTAAAATATCCATTCTCTGTAAATTTGGGCTATCAATATCGACATCGATAATTTCATCCTTGATATTAAACACTACGATTGAGATCAACAAAAACTATCTAACCCTAAATGAATTAGTTGATAAGTATAGTTCAAATCAACTTGGTCAGTTGATTTAGGTAATTTTTTCAACATATCTTATTGAGATTATAGCTTGAAATTGAATTGAATCTAAACTATAACTATATAATTCTATAAACTATTTTAGACTCGGCCTTGTAAAATATATCCTTCCAGCTATATATTGCTTTCCATAAATCAAAATTAAACTTAATTGGTACAAATCCAAACTTTTACATCTACATAATTTTAACACATACCATTCAATTTTAGGGCTCGCTAGAGAGATACAAAGCTAGTTAAAGGATTCCTTCCAAAATCTTGAGTCGACCCTCTTAAAAGATAGGAGAAACATTTACCCGCTAAAATGATCATCATTCTTGGCATTCTTGCCTTGGCTACAATAAAAAAAGTTGCCCTTATTTCAATCAACTTGACGTGAAGAATGTACGTCCATCAATAGTCTCCGTGACGGAAACAGAAAGAGAATCACCTTATACTAAATCAGATCGAGCCCGGGATCTTTCTAATTCTAATTGTTTTGTTATGAAGCAAACCACGATCAATTTTAGGGTACTCAAATCTAAGCTTTTTAAAATATGAGACAAACATTCTATTTATTTAATATTTTGATATTAATAAGCCTAAATACGGATGGTGAAATTTTTAACTTTGGATTATAAATCTAGTTGTTTAATCAAGAAGTTGATCAAATTCCACGAGGCTTGAACTTAGGTTGTCGACCTGTGCAGGAACACTTGTAAGAAGAAAGTAGAAACTTCTATGCTCAAGTAATTAGTATTCTTTGTTTGATCTATTTTCTCTTGATCTATTACTCGAGAGAGAATAGCTTCGCATACCTGAAAAATGAGAAGGGAGGCTCTGTTTACGAGCTTTCGACAAGACATTCAACAGGCTTTTTCGATTGTTCATGAATCACAGTGCATTGTCTGAAATTTTGTTAGAGGTTTGTGCATGCGGACATTATTGAGGCTCAGCTCGTTTGTTAAGAATAGGTTGGACGAGGCAATATTTACATGTTGGCTCGACAACGTACGTTGAGCTATGAAAATTCGGTGAAGAGAATTGTACCTTTTACTTGGTTGAGTATTTTTGTAATATAGCTTATCTTTGACTAAGCGATAATTTGAGGTCAAGATACCACGTGTCAAGCTATCTATGAAGGCCGAGGTAGTTTATGACGGAGATATCTCTTATGGCCAATGTATTACTCTTCGAAAAATGGGTGTGAGATTTCATACCTCAACTTATGGTCAGCTCTTCTTATCATTCTACGTGTTTCGTTATTTTTCTTCTTTTTTTTTTCCATAACACCAGTAAACTACTATCTCACATTCTAATATTTATTATGAAAAAAAGTAAAAGTTACGTTGTATTTACTTTTTAATATTTATTATGCATTTTGCTTATGTTTTGAAAAAAAGTTGGTAACAGGATGAGTGAATAACAAACCAAAACTTTGATTTTTTGTTTTAAAATTTTTTACACCATTTTAAAAATATTTATAAAAACGGAGACACAAACCATTCAAACAATTACCAAGAAGTTGTGTTTTTTAAAACTCTAAATAATAATAATAATAAAAATAAATTGGACTGAGAAACATACCAACAAAGACGAATTTGATAACGTTGACTTGTTACTTATTCTCGTTTCCAATTTTATCAGAAGATTTTGATTTACAAAATGAAAAAATGTATGTGTGCGTAAATCTTTCACTGTATCCACATCTCCTATTTCCATTTTTTTCGAGTTTTGATTTACATACACAAACAATTTATTTCTCTATTTTAAACTATTTTGTAAACCTCTTAGGTTGATATGTCTTATTTAATTCGCGGTTTACAGAAAAAATTTGATACTATATCTCAAGGAGAGACAAATGTCGCAAACATCACTTTATTTTGTTCAGCAATTTACTTTATTCTGTCACCAAATAAAACCAACATTTATTTATTTCACAATTGAGGTTATACCACTAGTTAAAAAACATAATTATTTTTTAATTAAAAAACTGAACGACTGGGAAGCATTATAATTCAAGGACTATATTTATAACTCAGTTTATAGAGTGCTTTTTATTTAGCTAAAATTTATAAATACTTTTACTATTTAAACAAATTTACCTTAAAAATAACTGTGATACTCGAACAATGTGATTGATGCACATCTATCTCTCGAGCACAGGTTTAGGTTTGACGTCAATAGAAAAATAGAAGCATTTAACAACATATCTTTACGGACCAAGAACTACAAAACCACTTCTTTCATTTTGAGGTGACGGAGGGATCGTACCATTCGAACTTTTTTTCCATAATTTTTCTTAAATTTAATGTCACATCAATAATAAATAATAATAATAATAAAATATCCAATTAGACGACTTAATTGTAGTTGATGAAAAATTTCATTCAAATTTTTGAAACCTGTTCTAAAAAATTAGGAGCTGAAGTAACTTTAAAACATTATATGATAACCATTTTTTTTTTCTAAATTGTCTATTTCTCATCACTTCTTTAGTATGTTTTTCTCCGAATATTTGAATTCATAATCAAATTTAAAAAAAAAAAAACAAATTTTTTTAATACTATTCACACTCTTAGCTTAAATGTTAAAAATGTTTTTGGAGTGAATAATCACTGTAAAGAAACACATGGTAGAAATAGTATTTAAGTTTAATTTGAAAATAGAAAACTAAAATTAAAATACTTATTAATCGGACTAAAAAAAACTCCATAAAATTAAATTTTCTAAACATTTATTAAGGGATAGCAACGGCGAATAATTTTTCAACTTTCCGGCGCCCAAAGTTCCGGACAAACGAACGAGTACGGACACTGAAGAAACCGAGTTCAACGCGCTTCAACTCACGCGCCAAGCAAAGAATCCCTCTGGGCTCTAACTTCTTACTTCATTGCACCCCTGGGCGTGTTTCTCTCACGCGCCATAATATCGCGTGCCTCCAATAACACAAACAAAATCCAAATTATTTTTATTTTATTTTATTTTATTTTTTAAGACGCATTTCTCTGCCTCCGCGGGGAAGCAAAGGAAAGGAACCAATGCGTTTCTTGGCGCTCTCGTATGGTACTGTACTGAGAATCGCACCAACAATTCCCTTTTTCCCATTCGTTTTTTCTTTCAATTTAACCCCAAAATCTGAACTCCAACGAACAATGCTATCAATTTCTCTTCGATTTGTTGGCAGAGAAAGTGAAATTTCTGCATCTTTCTTACCAAGCTTCCATGGCGGCTCCCAAAGTCGATGCTGCGTACCTCAAGGAAATCGAGAAGGCCCGTCGAGACCTTCGCGCTCTCATCTCCAAGGAGAACTGCGCTCCTATCATGCTTCGTTTGGCGTAAGTTCTGGTTCTAGCTATGGTGCTGACTGCTTGCTGAGAGATTTCCAGAGGAAACCGAAATAAATTGAATACTGAATTTGCTCGGGAAATTATTAGGCATTTTGTTTTTCAATATTTTCTTAGTGATTGGACAGATGATCGGGTGTTGTAACTGCGAGTTATTTTCTCCATCGCTTTACAATGATTCTTAGAAACTCATTCGTTGGGCAGGTGGCATGATGCTGGTACTTATGACGCTATTACGAAAACTGGAGGTCCTGATGGCTCCATCAGATTCAGGGAAGAATTGAACCATAATGCAAATAAGGGACTGAAAATTGCAGTTGATTTGTGTGGTGAGCTTTCCATTTCTTCAAATTTGAGATTTAGATGTAATGGTGAAACTAATCTATGTCCCAATTCATATGATGGTTTGGTAATTTGATTTTATTTGCTTGGCAAAGATTTTTGCATATTTTATTACTCATTGTTACTTGTGTTCTGTCACTCACTAGAAACAGTGAAGGCCAGGCATCCAAAAATCTCATATGCTGACCTGTACCAGGTGATGTTTCAGTTTCTTTCATATGGAACAAATCCTTTTTGGGCTACTTGTCAACCATTGATTGACATGATTTTGTTTCTGAAGTTCATGCTGCTGTGTTGGAACTTTTAAGTTTTAAATATGGAAGGCAGTCTGTTCTTCTTTTACTGCCGCTTGTCGCTTCAATCCATTAGGAAAATAAGAAAATTTCAGAGTGAAGGAACCTATATAAAAAGTTACATCTCAGCCTAGATTTTGCTCATTCTCCTCAAATTTTAAAATTTCAGCTTGCCGGGGTTGTTGCAGTGGAGGTCACTGGCGGGCCATCCATTGACTTTGTCCCTGGAAGAAAGGTATTGATCAACACGAGAAATTTGATTGATGTTGACATTGCTGTTGAATAACTTCATTTTTCTTTTAAATCAATGGATTAGGACTCAGATACAGTTCCAGAAGAAGGACGCCTTCCAGATGCCAGACAAGGTAATTTATTGTCAAGAATAACTATATTATAACCTATAACATTCAAGTCTCTTGTAATGTTATATCATGGTCCAATTAATATTGATAGTCACTTGATATTGTACTAAAAAATAAAAATCAAAAGATTAGGGAATTCTCATATCTATTAGATAGACTAACCTACTGTCCTTGAAAATAATTATAGATATTTTATTTGAAATAATGAAATATTTCAAATAATAATCTCGAGACCACAAGTGACTGTAGCTTAAACTTTTGGGGTGTGATGTAAAACTTATGCTGCCTTTTTGACGATTCTTGTTTAGAGCCATAGCAGAAGCCATGATTGAATGGTCATTACACGAAACTTCACTGCAGGTGTGTCCCATTTAAGGCAGGTCTTTGGCAGGATGGGACTAACTGACAAGGATATTGTAGCCTTATCTGGAGGCCACACATTGGTAACACTTTCAACTCCTATGAAGAAACTGGACCTTCAGCTTTGTCTGTTTCTTTTCTTGTCATTAGGCACAGTTATGGTTTCTAATTCTGCAGGGAAGAGCTCACAAGGATAGATCAGATTTTGAAGGCCCATGGACAAAGGACCCTCTGAAGTTTGATAACTCCTACTTTGTGTGAGAATGAGAAACATTTTCCCACTCTCTTGCATTCAGTTTTACATTGCTTTTAGATAAAACAGCAACTGCAAAATGTTAATCAGGGAATTGCTGAAAGGAGACAATTGGTCCAAGGAACCACTACTGAAGCTTCCTACCGACAAGGCCTTGCTTGAGGATCATGTGTTCTCCCAATATGTGAGGCTATATGCAAAGGTGAACTTTGGCCTGCTGATGAATTTGTTAAACACATTATAACTAGGAAGACAGTTTAGATTAATTCAGAAAGCTTTTATGTTTTCTTTCCAATAGGATGAAGATAAGTTTTTTGAGGATTATGCAGCAGCTCACAAGAAACTGTCTGAGCTAGGCTTCACTCCACCTTCCGCCGTTCCCAGGAGCAGTGGCAAATGGACAAATCGAATCCTGGGAGCTGCAGTAATCGTGGCAGTCATAGCAGCGATAGTGAAATTCAGAAGCGCTGTGTCGGGTTGAGAGGGTGGTGGCTTTCCTTCCAACTCTCATCTGATTTTATTATAAAACATATAAAACATATATATATATATACTTTCTGTGACCTGTGTGTGTTAAAAAATATGAATAATTTGTTCCCGTTTGTAAAAGATGTCTCTGATTTAATAAGGTATGGGCAAAAAAGAGCTGTTCAAGAAAATTAATACACGCAGAAGAGCTTAGAAAACTACAACAAATTATTATTATCATCATATGCCCCATATTATTAGAGGCATACGTGAGAGAATTATATAAGTAGGGAACAATAAGCTTTATGTAGAGACTAGACTGGTTGCAGAAGCTGCTGCAAAGGAGAACAAGTTCATCTCCTCTGCCCGAACTGTAAAAATTAGGAATTAAATTAGAAAGGTAAAAAAACTTAATTGTTAAATTAGAACACAGTTAGGCTCTGGGACTCAAGGAGAGTGTAATGTCTTGAAAAACCTTGAGCCTTTTTTTCTCAATCTTCCTCTGAAGCATTCCGCCACCGGCGACGGTGTCGCTGGCATTGCTTGCTTTCTTCTGTGCTTCATTTGTTGGGCCTAGAACTGCAGCAAGAATAGCCTCTTCAAAGTCATTGTCATCTGGCAACATTGCTGCCAACTTTTTTGTCTCCTCAGAGGTATTGGGAGGAGATGGCTTTCTGGTCTTAGTTTCAGGCCTCCCTGTTTCTGCTGCTAAAAATGGCCTTTTTATTTCCACCATGTCATTCACTCTCATTGAATTGGCTGCATTCCCAGACCTTGTTCTCTTCAGGCCTTCAGGAAATTGGTTTCCTAAAGGGACTTTGGTTATTGGTTCAGTAACAAATTTTGATGAAAAAAATGGTTGGGCAGCAACATTCAATGAATTCCCCAAAGGAGCTTGAACTGGTTTGATAAATTTATGTTGTCGAGGAGGAGGAACCATCTGGTTTGGTATCAAGTTCATATCAATGTTCTCATCAGCAAAATCATCTTGGATTGTCCTGGTGGGATTTGTGACTGGCAAGGTTGTGTGATCCTTGCAAGGCTGAGGTTGCCAAATCGACGAAGAACCGAGAAAGGCGTCGAAGAGCCGTCTCTGTTCGAGTCGGTCACCTCCCCTGTTCATCATTTCAGACTCAAGGTCTCGGAGCATCTGTTGTGCTCTTTCATAAGCTTTGAGGTGGGAATCTGTGCCTCTTGGCCCATCTGCAACTGCAGGCTTTACTCTGCGCAGATTTTCTTTGGCCTCGGAAATTCTCCCTTGTTTCATCAAGCAGATTCCGAGGTTGCACATTTTGTTGTTATCTGGGGCTATTGAAAGTGCCTTCCTATAAGCATCTTCTGCTTCAACATAATTGTTCTGCTGCATCAGCGCCCATCCCAAGTTCCCCTGAAGATCAAGACGAAAATCAAAGTTAAAACACTTCCCCAGACTATAAAAAGTTGAAGTTTAGAGAGAAATTGTTAACGACAAGACGCCATTGTCGTACCAGTAATCGAGTCGCTTCTTGATCAACTGAGACCTGAAACTTCTTTCCTTGAGATCTTGCCGTTTTGGTCCGCTTACCATTAAAAGCCAGACCTTGTTGAATCAAGAACAATTTATGCTTCAGAAGAGTTATCTGGTCGTCCAATCTTCCACATCTCTGTGAATTCGTAATGAAATTAAAGAGAAAGAAGATCAGTTTCAGTTCAATCAAGCATAAAAATCCAGTAAAGAAAGGGGGAGAAATGGTAGGAACCTTGTACAGATCCAGAAGGATATTATCCAGAGACTCCTGCGCCTGATCAGAGCACCGATTCCGCAAAGATTTAATCGCTTCGATCGCCTCTTCGGCTCGATTCTGCTGTTTCATCACAATCGCCATGTCCTTTAAGGCACTGTCGACTCTGTCCCCTGCATTAATGGCGGCCCAGAAGAGAGGAATCGCCTTATCCGGATCCTTCTCCACTAACTGAGCAAGCGGAGCAAGAAATCAACACTCGAATGCTCAAAACTGAAATTGCGAAACGAAAATTGAGACCTAGAAAAAACTTACCTGAACATTTTTTGCCCTAACATAGGGCGTGTCGCCGACGGGAACTTTATGAGTGACATGGAAGGACTCGGAACGGAGCCTGGAAACGGCGGCGAGAGGCTTGGCCGGAGAAGAAGGGGCCGATTTGGAAGGCCTGAAGCCGGGAGGAGCGTTCCACATGTCCTGCAGCATCTCCAATGGAAGTTAGCCGAAGAAGAGAGAGCGATGGAGGAAACTGAAAGCGGCGGAGGGGCTTCAGAATTCAGAGTGAGAAATGTTGGGGAAATGGAAGGGGCATGATATCAGGGGAATTTTGAATTTCCGACCGTTGGGAGGGTTACCGTTCGTGCCAACTAGCCGTTGTACCTTCCACGTTCGAACCTTTGCCTTACAATCTATATATTTTTCGCTGTCAAAAAGGGGGGGAAACCTCTGATTTTTTATCGTAATTTGAATTCTTTTATAAATAAAAATAATTTAGAGTTTTAGGAGTATAAATTTCGAGGTAAAATAGAGAAATTTATTTCTTTAAGATTTTTTTATTAATGTTATTTAATAATTTAGCTCCTAGCGTTTGGATTTTTTTTTTTATTTTTTAAATTGGTTCCCAATCTTCTAATAGCTTTAATATCTTCCTTTTTTGTATTTTTTTTCAATGAAGTCCTCAAATTCATTGAGTATTAAATAAAATGATAATTTTAATAGAGAAATTTTTTAATGTGTATTTTTAAAAATATTGTTTTTTATATACTATAACTTTCTTCTTGAAAAGGCTGCTTTCTTTTGAAAGACCTCAGACATAACTAAATTATCTCAAACGTGGGATTGCAATTTTTTCTTTGATGCGATAGAAAATGTTTAATATAAGTCATTTATTTTATTAGAGAATATGTTGTCGATATAACTGGTGCAACTAGTTCAAAAACCTATGATGAACTACGTAATGAACTAAATAGGTGTTACTTTTATTAGTACATTTTAGTTTGAGTTCTATTTTATGTGATAATGTTACTTTTGGAAAATTTTCAAACTTTAATGTTACATCTAAAATATATATATTTATTTCCAAATTCTCATTCAAAAGTGGTAATTTTTACAAGGTTATCAATTGTTAATATACCAATATTTTATTAGGACAATTAAAAAAAAAACTAAAAAATTATAACAATGAATTTAAGGTCTAGTCAACTAACTTACTACAGGCTAGTTATATGAAATAAAGAAGTTTTACTTTTTTTCTCAAAAAAAAAAAAAGTTTTACTTTCATGGGTGATACCTTTATTTAAAAATTTTCAACTCAATTATTAAACTGTAATTTGACCTTCATCATTTGTTAGTTAATTTCAAGTTCTTTAACATTTTGTGAGAAATGGTTACTCAGATTAGGGGAAAAAATACGTTAACGATAAAATTGAAATTTTTAAAAGACTGGAATTTTTTTGAAAAAGACTTAAATATTTGGAACTAAATTATACATTTAGCCTTAATTTAATAAATAATGTATACTTTTTTCAGTATATAAACAGAAGTAAAAATCAACAATATTATAGTATTTTAATAAACTTGTCTAAAAAAAAGTATTTCAATACACTTTCTTTTAACACTATTTTAAGACACTTTTGAATCATGGTTTCTTATCAAATCAAATTAAAGAATTGTAACACGTTCTAGCAATATTTGTTTAAATTGTACTAAAAACAATTTTTTTTTTCTAAATTGTTACTTGAAAAAAAGTATAATAGTAATGTGTATGAGTTTAATCCAATTGATTAATTTTTTTTTATAATATATAGAGTGAGAATTTAAACTCACAAATTTTTAATCATAATAAAATATCTTTTAAGTGGATTCTCACGCAAATTGATGCGATCCAATTCAGCAACACCTAATTAATGTACTAAAAAAACGCCTAATTCATGTATAATTATATGTTTTTTAATAATTTATTTTTAAAATTATATATGTAAGAAATTTATTTCATTAAAATTTCCGAATTTCGTGGAATTAGGAGACTGAGTAAGAGTGGACTCCACTTGAACATTCGGTGCATGCTCTCTCTTAATTTAAGCTTAAAATACTTTCACACACTTTTTTTTTTTTTTTACTTCAGTCTCAATATTTTAGAAATACCCGTTTTAGTTTTGTACTCTATTTTGTTCCATTCATTTTTCACTTTTATCTTATTGCTTTCTTTTATAATTTAAACATGATATTTACTCACTAAATTTTTTAAAATGTAGCCATAAATTTTGTATTAAAAATTTTTCAATGGGTATAAATTTTATGTTAAAATCTTGCAACAAATTGGTCATGTTTGAAAAGTACATGGATCGAAACATACGATTTAAAAATACAGAAACTAAAATTAATAAAAATAAAAATTCAAGAACCAAAAAGTAAAAATAAAAATACAAGAACAAAATAGTATTTAAACTCTTAATTTCTTTATCATCTCTCTTCTACATTTATATATATATATATATATATATATATATATATATATTTTCTCTTTTAATTGTAATGACAAAGCAATGGTAAGTATCTAAAGCTCAAGAAATTCTAAAAAATAACATCTTAATTAATACCATTAGAAAACTTATAAATAAGTAATAGTAATCAATATAAGAAATTTTAAAATTCAAAATCAATACCAGAAAAAATTATCAATAAATAATTAGTTGGACTGTTGGAGTACAAAAATAATTATGTAAAAGTAATGTAAATTTCATTAAATGACTAGTTTCACTTTTTAGCTCAATTATTGGAAAACTTTTCACATTTCAATGCGGTTTTTTCTTTTATGTCCATATACTATGGGATTCTTTTATCCTCCTTATCATTGACCAATAACTTTCATTAAAAATTGACAAAATTAATAATGTCCATTAGATTAAATTACCCATAACATAGTATAATCTAAACGAGATACTCAGGACCCACTTTTTCCATTAAAAGAATTGAGGAAAAGATGTAATTTTTTTTAAAAGAGAGTTTTTTTCCCCTTTTAAGTGAATCACATTTGTTTGTTTGAAAAAGAGATACTAATTTTTCATCTCTTTTTTTCTTTTTTTTAAATTAAGAAAGCATAACCTACAAAAAAAATACCTTGTGAGAGAGGAATTTCCACCTTTTTTTAATGGAAAAAAGACATATTTATTTCCTTCCTCTTATTCATGTGGGGTCGAGAATCTAACTCACAACCTCTTGGTCGGTTCTTACCACTTTACTTTTGTTTCTAGGCAAACTTGTAATTAACGGGATAAAATGAAAACCCATTATAAAGATATGAGTCTAGATCCGTTTGGTAATGTTTCCATTTCTTGTCTTTTGTTCCCGTTTTATATTTTTTAAGAAACATACATATTTGGTAACTAATTCTATTTCTCGTTTCTAAAATTTGAAAAATGTTTGCAAAACAAAAAAAAAAGCATAAATTTCGTTTTTTCGTCTTAGATTAAGTAATAGATGTGTGTGGAATATCAAAATTATTCCCCGTTGGGTATTCATGCACCTCTATGCCCTTCCCAAGTTCCAACTTCTAGGTCCCTTGTTCGAATCTCATAATAACACAACACGGAAAACAGGAAAAGAAAACATTACCAAGCATCCATAATATTACCCATGTACTCGCATTCGATATACAGAACTTCAAACAAATACATGTAAACAGTGAAGGTTTCCATCTCGTCATAAACACCAAACAGAAAAACTTCAATTAATGAGAACGAAATTGTGAGTTAAACAAAAGAAGAGAAGAGGTTAGACAAGGCACAGCCAAACCCCTAATGCAGTGAAGGCCTTCAAGTCGGAGGCAAACTATAGCGCTCTAAAGCTGTCTACTTTATCAAGTCTAGCTGTACCCGAGCTTGACGATTCGCCCATGGCATCGGGAGAAGCTGCTCGTTGGGACGACTCCCTCTTCAAAGAAGTTGGTAATCCAGAAATTTCCTGAACAAGTAAAGAAATAGGAATCATGTTCTTTTATGTTTTGATCTGTTAAGTGGTGCAGAAGGGAAGACTCCTATGAATCTATCAAAGGTGGTGTTGGGTATTTATTTTCAAGTCCAAGGGTTCTTATGGAAAATAAAAGGTTCAAGTGCAAAGGGATAAAGATAGCAAAGTGATCAAATATGCAACTTCTGACAAAAATGGGTGTTCTTCTCAATTGCATATAAATGTAAATGGGAATACTAAAGTTATTCCGTCATTTTCTATTAAATAAACTCAACAAAAAGAAAAGGATTTCTACAATTACAGATGAGAAGCTTAAGGAAAGAAAATTTACCTTCATCAAATGAAATCTTAAGTCACATGGTCTTACTTGATTACCAATACAGGCCATCACAAATTTTGAATATTGAAACAATACATCAGCAGCAGCTTGCTTTTTCTCTTCGGTCTGCAAATTTGTCATGTTTATTACCAGAAAGACAGCACAAAATGCATAAACATGGATGGCAAGGCGACCTAGCTAAAATTGAATATGGCACACAGACACTTCAGCGGCCCGAAATGGGAACAGTCTTGGACATAATACCAGAGTTGATCTAATGCCCCTAAAGTGAATCCTAGGCTTATTCATATGGACACCAAGTATTGATGCCGATAGCTCCAAAACAATTGATACACAGATTTATCTAGCTTCTTGATGCTTGTTACCACGTTTCCTACAAAACTTAAATCACATTAAGCCCTTTGTGCATCGACACAATTTCTGATGTTCTGGAGGCCAAAAAATGGATTGAGAAACAAAAGGCAATCGTAGAAACTAGAAAGAATTATTACAACACATTCAGGCAAAAGCAACGTATCAAAATCATGAACTACAAGTACAAAAACAACAAAATCTAGTAAATGTAACTTACAGAAATTATGAATCAGAAAAGAAATTTCTAAAATGTTATAAATTCAGAAGGAAATATCATCTAACCCAGTTAAATTACCACTGAACAAGCTAGATGGATAGCTTCTCAAGATCGCCACTTTAAAGATAAATAAAAATTTTACGGGAAAACGGTTATTCACGATTTCTTTTACAAGGACATGATTATTTCATTCTGTTACTAAATTACTAGTCACTACCCAGCAAAATTGCAAATTATCGAGATTATTGAAAGGGGTTAAATCTATCTCAACCCATCAGCACAAGCTTTTAGATTAAATCTAAATCCACCAAATTCCGCCTAGCAGAAACTCTAACAGGCAATTAATGTTGCAGAACAATATGTATATCTAACCACGAAAATAGCCTTAAGATGACTGCAACTGCGAAATCTAACGGGAGGGGAGGGGGGCATAACTCGATTACCTCAACTTTTGGCGAAAGATCGCATAATTAATAGGCACAAGTGCGAAGGAAGGGACTCGATACATATGAAGGAGATGAAGAGTATGAGATGTTAAAAGTAGAGGCTTATAATAGGGAGAAATTCGCATACCTCATAGTCGTCTTTCATGGCTGAGCTCCGTCGCTGGCAGAAAAAGAAGGATTATGTCTTCCATTGATGAGATTTAATAGCGCGAATGGGATTCCGATTTTGGACTTTACTTTAGATTCTCCATTTTGGCCTTTTAGGGCTGTATTTTTTGGGGTTTTTATTTTTATTTTGGAAAAGAGACAATTAGATAAATTGTTTTTTTTTAATATTCTGTTTTTATTAAGAATAATTTCTAGGGTAAAATTCCTACAAATTCAGAATTTACCATGCCTTTAAAACTTCCAATTTCATAGATTTCAAATCTAGACCTAAATAAGTACTGTAACTTTTATTTCGAATCAATTTTCACTGCACGTCCACTAATTTTAATAAAGAAACAAAGTAAAAATCTTACCAAACAATACACCGAATTATTTTCGAATCAATTTCACTACACATCCACTAATTTTAATAAAGAAACAAAGTAAAAATCTTACCAAACAATGCACCGAATTAAAATCAATCACTACACAACATCACAAGATTGATGATGGGACAAGATTCATCATAAATGTTAAACGTTGTACTTTGATGATGGGACAAGATTCATCATAAATGTTAAATGTTGTATTTAATTGACGTTTATGATCATATGTCACTGGAAACTGACCTAATACAAAGGTTTAAATACTGTTTTGGTTCTAATATTCTTTACTTTGATTTACTTTAATCTCTGTACTTTCAAATCATCTATATTAATTCGTTTAGTCCACTCCATCTGGCACGGTCCCTATTTGAAAAATTTTAACAGTAACAATACCAAATACATCTCAAATCGTTTTGCTATCCCATTGAAAGAGGCTTGATGGATTACAGACATTTTTCAGAGACCACGTCGTGTCAATGATACACAAAATGGTAACTTTTGAAAGTTCAGAATAAGATTTAACGGTCCACGTCTCACTACACCAGAAAAGTAAAAGATTTAAAAACTCCCGAAGAAATGGAAGAAATGAGATATTATGTTTCCTTGGGAGGAGCCTTCTTTGCAGCCTCAGCAGCTGCTTTTTCGGCTTCAATCTCTGCAACGAGAGCATCGATTTCAGCTTCTTCCAATTGTCGCAGTCCATGCTCCTTTGTCATCACAGCAACTTCTATGTTCTTCCCTCCGCTCTCAACAACCTGCATTTATGAGAAAAAAGAACTCACTGTTTTTCCAATGACTTAGCATATGCCATTCCTGTGCAAAGATGTAACATCCACAAGAAAGTTTACATGACCATCTAATCTACATTACTCATTCCTTACACCAGCCTTCAAGGTGAAAATGGAACAAGGAAGCAAAGCAGAACCACAACCATTTGTGGTTCCCATAAGCCACAAGAGTCTTAAGAAATTCAACCTATCTTTATATGTCAAGTTATTTACACAACAAAAGTAATTGTGTGACTTTTAATTCTTGACAGCTGTTACTGGTTTGCGTTTTGATATATTAATATTACATAGCCCAGCCCCGGGCCCCCCCAACTCTTTTGCTTTGTGGGGTTCCTCATTTTTTTATTTCATTTGTTCAACAAAATAATAACAGTAGTCTAGTAATAATTAAAAAGTACAAGTATATAGTCATAGGAACCACCATAAGTTATATCATGCATCCAGGAAGCTACATAAGATGGCAATGTCTATATATGCCCACGTACATCCAGGAAATTGATGATAGGAAAATCTGTAAATATATAGTTGAGTGGCTTCCTAACAAATTTTAGGAACAGAACTCCAAAATTAGATAAAAAAAAGAGCAGCACAACATGATTCTGATGCAGTAAAGCAATGCATAAATTCTAGCAAGTCACGAGTTAGTTTTCACTCCAAGAATGGGAGACATGCAAATTAAGAAGTAAATTACTGCAAGATACTCACAAACTATTGTAAGCAGTATACTGTGTCAGCGGTACATGCAAGCAAAACAACTTTACATAATCATGCGAGTAATCAAACAAAAGAAGATGTCAGACTTGGGTTTCTTATTCAGGCTTTCTGAAGTGACTTTACCAACGTATATCAGAGATAAACCTAATGAGAACTATTAATGGGCTCACCTCAAGTAATGCACGGATAGCAAGCTTCACGGTTTCCTGTCCAGAAGTTTCCTTATAATTTTTCTCTAGGAATTCCCTTATCGAATTGGAGTTTCTACCAGTTGCATTTGCTTTCCAAGCAGAAAATGTCCCAGAAGGGTCTGTCTGGTACAGTGATGGTGCGCCAGTATATGGATCAAAACCTATAATCAAGGTTGAAAGCCCAAATGGTCGCACTCCACCACTTTGAGTATACTTCTGTTGAAGACCCGCAATGTAACGAGTAATGTACTCAACAGTTACTGGATCCTCAACTGTAAGCCGATGGCTTTGACACTCAATACGAGCTCTATTTATCAATACACGTGCATCTGCCTTGAGTCCAGCACAGGCTAGTGCAATGTGGTTATCAAGATTCACAATTTTCCTCACAGATCTGGAAACAAAAGGAAAACATAAGTAATGGTTCTTTCACCGAATAGAAAATGTATAAAAGATATTCCTACATGTACAAATTGTGGTACGGATATTGCCATAAAACATGGCCATCTTGGTATAAGAAAGTAGGCAGTCCATCGAATTGAGTAAACCAGTAATGATAACACAAAGGGAAACCACCGGGCACCATTTATTGAAATCATTTCATAAGATGGGACATGGTCTTTCCTATCTAAATGAATGCCGGTTGCCTTCCACTGTATATGTCAATTTTCGAGATTGTTTTGAACATATTACCGCCAGAATAAAGCCCAGAATTTGTGTTAATTCTATAGAACAAAATCACATGCAGCCAGCAGAATTGGATTATAAGAAACAACACCGTCGAAGTCAAAATCGAAATCATTCAGCGCCAAACTACAATTATACGCATTCGTTACTCAGAACACTATCGGCCATCGTGGCAGGGGAAATCCAAATCCAGCACCTCTAGTGCAGCAAACACATCAACGTACAAATCAGAAAACTCAAACACTGGACCATACATAAGCCAAGTAATGTGATGTCAGTAAATCTCAGACCTTCTCCAATCCATTCCATTTCCCGAATTAAAATAGATCCATCCACAAACAAGAACTGACAACAAAATGAAAGTAGGAGAGATCAAAGAGAAAGTGCCTGGAGTCTTGGAGCTTAGGCGCAGCCTTCTTCTCGACACCGAGGACGATGGTATCGGTGCCGCGAACACCGACGGCGGCGTTGCCCTTGCGCACAGCTTCGAGAGCGTATTCGACTTGAAACAAATGGCCATCGGGTGAGAAGACTGTGATTGCCCTATCGTACCTAGCCATGGTTGTCAAGCTTCAGCTTCAGCGGTTTCTTCCTCTCTCGAACTCTGCTTCTTGCAGCCGAAATTATAGAGAGAAATCCCAACTTGAGGAACAAGGTACCACCTCCAGAGCTTTTTTTCTTTTCTTTTTTTTTTTAATAAAGCTTTGTGAGTTTTCATTTTTACCTCTTTATTTCTTCTTTTTTCATTAAGCATTATTTTTTATTGTTTTCCCAGGGCCAGCAATACTATTGAGTATTGAGCACCTATCTTCGTTAATAAAAATTTGAAAGCAGTTTAATTTAAATAATAAAAAAAAAACAATCTATTTTTATATATTTCTCTCTCTTATTTGTAAAGAATTTAAGGGTAGTAGATAAAAGATGTATTTAATACTTAGACAAACATATAAAGTTAAAAGAATTTTATGGGAAAGAATTGTAAAAAATATTCCTCAAATTGTTGCCCTCAAATCTTGTAGTTTTTCCTTTTCAAGGATAAAACATTAAAAAAAAAACACAAACTAAACTACCATCATCCTGAAAAAAAAATTAAGGATACATTTAGATGGCGTTGGGAAAACCTAGATCGGAAACAGTTGAAAGTGTTAATATATTTAAAGTTTAGTACCAACTAAATATTTAGTTCAATCTAAAATATAATATTAATTAATTTATTAATATATATGTTATAGATTTTGTAGAATTATTATTTTTCAATATTATATAATTTATAACATATTATATTTTTAATTTTGACAAAAAATGAAATGAGTTGGCACATTAAAGAGTATATTTATCAAATTTTTATCTTTTTTTTTAGTTAATGCTGCATTGAAAAGTTTTAAATTAAAAACTTGAAAACAATTTTGTTATATGCGTAAATCACTCCAAGTTAAAAGAATTGTTAAAATTAATTTCTAAAATCTAAATCCTAAAACCACATCTTTTTTTTTTTTTTTTTGATAACCCTAAAACCACATCTAAACTATAAGATTATTGCAATTAACCCTCGAACTGCTGAACTTCTTGCAATTATACTCCACTGATTGAATTATAATGGTAGGGTTTAATGACCACAATTTTATGACTTTAGAGAGTAACTACTCAAATTAAAAGTTCAAATTGTACAATTATAACAACTCCAATAGTTTGATTTTTCCCCCTTAATGTTGCAAATTAAATCATATAATACCAATGTATAACTTCTTTTACCTTCTGTAAAGAACAAATTTCTTGAATGCCATCAGCTAGTTGATCAAGTGCCTTTTAAAACGAGTATTATAGATACAACATAGAAAATAATTTGAGGCAATGATTTCAAAGTCTCAAGCTTCATTGCTGATATTATTATTTTGTGTAAATTACATTACAAGATGAAATTTTTATTCAAAATTTCAATGTGAAAGTGCGAATCTCCATTGGGCCCAACTCCACAACAAGAGACGATTGGTGAATAGGGCCACCTCTGAGTGGTGTTTCATTGGATCTGTCATCTCCCTCAACTTTCCACGACTTCTTTTTCATCTCTGATTTCAACTGGTTTGCTGATAAACTCATCTCCTTCACCTCTTTTATCTTTAAAAAGGAAAAAACACAGCCCCACCAATCATAAATAATCCATGGAAACAAGTTCAAACTTTCATTTACTTTGCACTCTTGAGTTTGTTGTTGTTGACATACCTTTTTTCCAAAGAACATTCTCTTCAGTTCCACCTTAGCCAATGTTGAATATGTAGGATCTTCTCCGGCCTTAACAAATCATGGTCGAAATCGTTCTAATTAGCTTGTGAAATGGAGGAAAACTTCCTTCCGTTTTCGAGTTTAAATTCAGTTGTTAGATTGAGCGAATTTGTGGGATATTTGTTTTACCTCGTATAGATGTGCCAAGCGGACAAGAACACTTCCATCGTCCAACTCCTGCAGAACAAATAGTTAGAGAGAGGGAGAGAGAGCGGAGAGCGAACTCGATTCTACAGTGATCACCTGAAGAGTAATCAAGGCAACATTGAGAGGCAAGGTGTAGTATGGGTCCATTGTTGTTGATTTGGTCACCTTAGATGCAATCCAGCTCTCCTTTTTCTGTAAGAACAATAGATATTACCAAGAGAGGGAGTTCCAATGCTATTTGCACTATTATAAGATCATATCATACCTCATGCGCGAAAGCTAAGAGAAGCGGTGAGTAAATTTCCTGGCCTGTTTCTCGGCGCCAACGTGCTCCAGAACCCAGTTGGTTGATATTCACATAATAGTTACCTCTCACCTGATAAGAGATTATCAATGAGATGTGTGGAAAGCATCGAATTCAGATTAAGAATTTTTTATTTCATCTATGAAAAACGTATGAAACTTCTTAAATGGAAACATTTCCACATCTGTTACTAGCAATGCAGTCTACAAGAAAGCATTCCATTAAACCTTAGCCATTTCACTTGTAAAGGAGAAACTAAACAAGAAAGGAAATCGCATTCCAGTCAAGAACCATACCGTTAATCCTTGACATTTGTACCCAACGCACACTTGTTCATCAAGAGCTTCCCCTACTCCTCTACTGTCGTCATAGAGTGTACGTCTTTCACATTATAAACAAAGACGAGTTAGCATTTTCAAATCTAAAATAAAATAGAAGTTTCAAGTAAGAAAAAAAAACACGAGAAATCAACCTATGAAGCATTATCTCTACTTGTCCATCCTTAATGCTAGCTCCTCCGGTGGCACGATCGACCAACACAGATAATTCAGTCTTCTTATCTGTAGTGTACATCCCAAGATTGAGCTGAAAAGACATATAGAGCAAAGGTCAAGACCCCTTTAATATCTACTTGAATAATGAGCTTTATCACGGTCAACCGTGTCATGGAACAATACCGGATAATAGTTTCCTGCTTGTGGTTCATTGACAGAAAGATTCCAGTCCTGCCTATAATCTCGAACCTGAAAATAATACTTGTAGATAGCATCAGAGCAATAAACAACCAAAGGCAAGAAGAGAAATAGTGGAGAACAAGAGAGAAGAAAAGGAACATGGTTTGTATTTCAGGTCCAGAGAGATAATAATTTAGATGTTCTGCAATGACATTTCAAACTGAATTTTAAGCAACCGGATGTTATACCCGCTTTAAAAAGTCTCTCCCATTCGAATCAGTATAAAACGCCTTATTCGTAACCATATTTGTTGTCATTCTTGTGATGATCTCCTTTCCAACACTATCATCCACTGGAATTGGACCAACCTTCAGAGTAGAAAATCACCAGAACCATTCAATTGGACGCTTAAGATATCACCAGTTTTGGAATTTTTCAAATAGGAAATGAAAAGTCAGGCAATTTGAGGATAAAGTTTCTAGATAGACTCACTGTGAATTCAAATTCAGCATGCTCTTTGTCTTTGTAAAGTCTAATGACCTAATGCACAACCATATTCTCAAATATTAGGCCATTAGCAGATATGAACCCAAATGGACAATTGCTTTTATAATTAATTCTACTTTTATATGCAACCTGGTAGATCCACGGACTGAATTGTTGGCGGACCTCATCAACTAGAGATCCACGAATGACCTCCACAGGAACCTATCGAGTTCCATAAGAAAAATGAAGAAAAAGAATAAGTTCGGAATATAACAAACACAGGATAGTTGGAAACTTGATGCACATTACACATAAAAGTAACAGGGATACATAAGGCTTACTGATCTTGAAACGATATTCGGTTCCCCTTCAGGCACAAAAATATATGCACCAGAATTCTACATCAAGAAATTATGGAATAGGCATATTAGTAGATGCCGAATTTCAATTTCATGAAATATCATAATTTAAATAGCCTCACAGACCTGATCGTATTTTGTGGATGAAGCATACCAAAGATAGCTTTGTTGTATTGGTACATCAACCTAGTATATTAAGATAATAACTAAAAGATCATTCCAATTTAACTCAAGTGGAACGAAACCAAACTAAGTGTTAGAATCAAATATAAAAAGCAATTAGATTGTTAACCCGAAAACTTTCCATAACGCCAAGTGAATTATAAATAGGATGCTCATTCATTGAAAGTTTTCAGTTGATTTTGTAAGGAAAGAACATAAAATCTAAAGACAAACAAAAACCAAGCAAATATCACTTATGATAAGATCACAAGATTAATCAATAGTTAAGTTAAACATGTAATGGGAACCAACAGAATGCATAAAATCAATCAACCAAACCGTATAAGATGAATGAAGTACTTTTTAAATTCATAATTCGTATTATCTTATACCAACTGTTTTTTAATAGACATTTTAATACTAAAAGTACTTTGATTGGAAACGGTGAGACAACTTACCCCAGTCTTTGAATTGTACATGCGTTTGAGTTGACCAGAAGCAATAGAAAGGGACATCTTCAAATTGCCAGGTCCAACTTCAATAGTATCATTCCGTCTGCCTGCTGGAATAAATCCGGATCTTCTTTTACCTGAATGATTTTGGCACAAAAGTGAATTAGAAGTTTCATATAGTTTTCTTTTTAAAAAAAAAAATTCTGGGATTTTTTAAGCAAATGAATACACCTAAGATCCAGAACACTTCAAAGAAACTTGGCTCTAAAAAAAGTGAATAATTCACAAGAGCTGAGATATCATGACTCTCGAATTCGAGTTCAAAAGACATCCATTGTTCTTACTGACTACAAAGACAGAGATACAGACAGGGATAGAAGATCAAATATCTACCTCCACCACTTCCTTTAGAAATAAAGTACGTGTTCCATCCAAGTTGAGGAACTGATACTTGAAACAGAAGCCAGTACTTGGGAAATTGTCCCCTTGGAAATCCCAAGTAGGCCTTCACATAAAACTCGCTTATGTTTTTCGTGACTTCATCGATGGCAAGAAATTGCGTCACAATGATTTTGCCTGAGGTATCTTGGACAATAAGATCAGCATCATGAACCTGATGAAAGTTTTCATTTTCAGATTACATCAACCGAATAAACTCTATATAATTTCTGTCGTTTTCTCTTCCCATTCATATTTCCCTCCGTTCTAAAAGGTCTAATTCTTGGCGTGTGCTTTGGTCCATGATGATATAATAATAATCCACATCATTAAATTGTCTGTAATGTGAAGCGAGAAAGCAAAAGTAAGTATCTACTCACTGGTATTCTAACGATATCATTACGAATCCAACCAAGAGGGTTGTACACCACCACGACCTGACAGCATGCACATTTACTCATTAACATTATATGGTTCAAAATTTTGAAGAGCGCATTTCC
The DNA here is from genome assembly GCF_013281855.1 of Momordica charantia. Lineage (NCBI taxonomy): Eukaryota > Viridiplantae > Streptophyta > Magnoliopsida > Cucurbitales > Cucurbitaceae > Momordica > Momordica charantia. The sequence continues at coordinate 20,736,139 of NW_028275157.1, read as the reverse complement.
AGTAGATTGAAAAAGAAAAGGAACATTACCAAACTATTTCCATTGGGAATATCTTGCTCCGTCGGTGGGCAGAAACTGATATTGAGTAATGGACACTGTTTAACAAAAAATAAAGGGAATTGCAAAAGTCATAAAGTGCATCAATCGCAAGGTAAAAATGAGAAAAAAAAATCCGAATGACTAGAAAATGAAGAAAAAATTTCAGGAAAATATGAACCTGCTAAATAAAATCAGAAATCCAAGCAACAACAAAGCATCACCTGACTTAGTATTTTTGATTTCTCACAATGATCTTCCAATTTATTTTGTCCCAGGCAAATCAGGGCAGAATTCACCACTGCTTCTGCCTGCAAAAGCTTCCATTTGTCTTTAGATTAAAAGCTAAAACATATTAGCTTACCAGAAAAATAAAAGAGTAAACTAGAATGCAATCATAGGATCCAGCTGGCTCGAGCAAAAAGTATGAAACCGACCTCAGAGGATCCTGCAGCAAGCCGTTTCATATAGTCATTTGTAGTATGCTGCTTAGCAGTACCAGTTACTGCATCATGGTGCTGTGCAATCCCCAAAGCATCGCCAAGACTAAAAGTATTGGGGCCGATGGATTTCCTCCCAACAAGGAATTCGAGTTGTCGTGCTGCCTAATATGAAACAAAAGATTATTTAACCGATACAGATTTTAAAAATCTACCAAGCAAGTAAAAGACAAATGAGTTAGAAATTCAGATTCTGCTTGGAATCTCAATAGAAGATCTTCAGTAACCATATTCAAGAGCCCAATAAAATGTATTAGAGATCGTTGACATTCCAAGACTTAAAGTACAGCATTTAGTCACTTCTTAAAAAAATCCTCAGCTACCCATATGACATACCAAGTAATATCCACTCAGCATCCTGATATATCCTTTAAAGGCAGGGCGACTAGTAAAGAAGCCGGTCCAGTATGCATGCTCATGATCCGCATACCTGTTATTATCCATGTGGAAGCATATTAATTAAACATCATACTAAAAATATTATGCTTCACCTATGGGGGGAACAATCTAAACTTGAAGAATGTTGTAACTCACGGGAAAAAATCATCAGTTTTCAATGGCCATGATTCATTTGCTGCATTTTTTCCATCAGTATATAGGGATGGTGTAGAATACAGAGCATTAATCCGACCATCCTGGTAAATTATGCATTCCCAAATCAACAGAACATAGTGAAAAACAGTGACCTAATAATCAGAATGCAAAACACAGGCCAAAAGTGAATTGATTTTTCCAATTCAACCACACCTTTTTAACATAATGAATAAATCTATCCATTTGGCTGAACCAGGACTCAGCATATTGGTACTGGAAATCATCACCCATTGTCCACATTATGTGATTAGTCCTGGTGAAGTTTGCCTACATAAAACAACAGTGCAAGCAATTAACCAATGTTTGCTTTCACGTCTAGTTGCCCGAAGCCTAGAATCAGAATGAACATCATCAAATGGAGACTTTACTTGGGTCAGAGCAGCATCAATAAAATCATTAACCCGCTGTTCCACATTGTAGTCGTAGAGTGAAGGATCATCCTGCAATTGTTTGTCACTTTAATTAAGAAGCAATGTGTTTGTTACTAAGGATTTGGAGTAGTCTTTCCTGCATAAACATTATACCTGAATAGGAACGGTGTCGTCATTCACTTCAAAGTGAAAACCAGGAGGAGGACTGTAATGAACAGGGAAGGCATTTGCAAAAATCTGAAACCGAACAGTAAGCACAAAAATAAGTATGTAAATGCAACAGCAGATAACAAGAAAGAATGTGCATTGTAGGATAAAGAAGAGAGTAAATTTGATGTGTTATAGTACACCTGAGATGAAGAACCAAATGTTTTGGAGCCACGCCATACAACTTCTAGAGATTTATCTACCTTGCGCTGTGCTCTATCCTGATAATCAATCCTCGCAAAATGTACAGAGTCGAAACCAACCTGAAAAATAAAAGCATGTAAGTCCACATCTATGTGTTGGAACTTGTAAGTTCTAATTGTCGCACTACAATGATGGTGATCTGCCACTCGAAGAAAAAGTGGCCATGTCAATTCCATCAAAGAAAAGTGAATATATGGTCAGAAAATGAAGGGAATGTGGAGAAACTTTAGGATTAGAGATAACGGAAACCAAGAACCTCAGCACCGAATAAGTATGCTTGCACGGCAGAGTGACCGAATGGATCAATTTGCCATCCAGCACGAGGAACCTTGTTGAACTCTTCCTTTATCACGATGTGCCCAAGAGTGGTTTGGTCGATCATGTCTATGTAATGGCATGTTGCTTCATCATGCATACACCAACCTCCATTTCTGCATATACAGAAAATTTATAGGCAAACATCCACAGTATGATACAGTCACAGAAAGGCTAGAGTTGTTTTATAGTTACATACACGAATTCCAACTGGCCATCTGTCACAAGTTTTCTCACTCGTTTCTGGAGTTCGGGACTTTGTTCTGACCACCATCGCTGGAAAAATGCCTAAGCCATTCACGATGAACTTCATTAAAAACATTACATGGCCCTCTCTATGAGCTTATTTAGAAGACCCACAGCTTTAAATTTAACATGGATAAAGATAGCAGATTCAAGGTGAAACACTTGATGAATATTCATAGGCTATGTTTGTGAGTATCTTTGGCACTTTTCACGCCAAACTTTCATGTTTGGAAGTAATATGAAGTGCTTTAAGAAAAAAAAGTTAAAAAAAAGGACCCCAGAGTGCTTTTTGAGAATATAAAAGTATTTTTTGGCTCAATTTTCTTATCAAAAGAACTTTAAAAGCACTTTTTAAGAATATCCAACCGAGCATCAAAATGATTGGCCATTAAGCTTTACTAAAATTAATTATTATGAAAGCTCCCAGAACACACAGATGGATCCAAATAACGAATCCCGGTGATTAGAAGAGGCAAAAAGAAGTTACCATTTCAGCGAATATAAACTTCCTGTTTGAATCGCGAAGCAAAGAATCAACAACTGAATTAAGCACATTCCGCACACACGCTCCCTATTTGAACAACATCAAATTCATCTGTAAAAAAATCGTTTGCAAACCAACTAAACAAGTTTTGCTGAATACGAGATGATGGACACTGACCTGAATACTGTTGTTTGAACCCACATAGTACTGATCGATGGTCTTCAACCAGCCAACGTCGTCGTGCGAGTGAGCAACCAAGTGAACATTCAACTTCCCTTCCACAACGCCGCCGCCGGTGTCATAGTTCACAAAAGCAAAATTCACTCCAACACAAAAAAGTATGAGCACAAGAAGCCGAAATGAAAAGGGTGCGCCGGAACTGGCTCGATTATCCATTATTCAAAGCGGATTCCCCCAACTCCAAAGTTCAGCGCAAGATATAGGGGAGAGGAGGAAAGAGGGGAAAAAACAACAAAGGCAGTGAAAAGTTAATTGATGATGAAACTTGAAAGAGGACAAAGGACATGCGTCGGGTTTCTTCCCTTTTGGATTTTTCTGGCCAGCTTGTGATGAGCTCGATCGACTTGACAGTCGGCTCACAAAAAGCTTGAAATTACTGCTCCGTACAAGAAGACATTTATTGGCGTCCATTGACGAGTTCCCTTGACCAATCATGTTAACAATTTCCATAATAGAAACTTCGAATCTCAATCCAAATGGTAAAGAGTCGCGCGCAGTTGATAATATGAACATTTTTGCAGCAGTCATACTAAATTTAACGAAATTTAGTGTAAGCCATTGAATTCTGAGATTGACGACTTCAATGCTCGATGCCCCATACGGAAGGAACAAT